>NC_051040.1:30972695-31290195 GCF_904848185.1 Acanthopagrus latus | reverse complement strand
TCAAGACCCAGAAATACTTTACCTTTTTTGCTTAGGGCTGGAGTTCTCCCCCAATGGAAGGAGGCAATCCACCATTTTCCAGTGGAGAACCATGGCATCATCTGCAAAGAGCAGCGACACCCTAACCCTAACCCTTCAAAATATTCCTCCTGACCTTCAAGGCTCCCCATCACCTGGCCCCACCCTACCTGTCTGACCTCCTTATCCCCCATTGCCCGTCCCGAGCCCTTCGATCCTCCACTCTCACTGTAGCGTCTTATTTAATTTATAAATTGTCCGCTGAGATGCAAAGCAGGCTCCTTCCTGTGACTCCAAATCCAGATATATATCTTGAGTTTATTAACGAAAGTTATGGTCAAAATCAAGTAGAAACATGATGGTCAAAGTTACATCAAAATTACGGTCAAAGAAAAAATATAGGGCCTCACTCAAACTTCTTTGTCTACTAGAGGGCCCGCAAACAAACTGCGCAGGTGAAATAATGTAGAGGCCAAATCCACTTCCTCTTACCTGAAATCATAACAAGATGACAAAACAAACAACAATAGTAATAATAATGATGTGCACTGCCTAAACAAAAGTTAACAATTCAAAACAGATGCACATTTTGGCTCCTCCAATACCAGCCCCTAATTATTATGTTTCAAATGATAATTATAATTAAATTATAATCAAACTCAATGTATTCTAACACACAAAATTTTCAATGTTTTTGTGGATCTTCGCTCTTCTTCCATATAGTCAGAGTTTATCAGTCTTATAAGAGGAGTGATCTTCGCCACCTCACTCTTAATTAATTCAGCTCATAATCTAGTTTGTGCAGTTGGTAAGGTCAAGGTCTGGGATCAAAAAGGTCCATTGGGATTTGTCAAAAAATCCTCTGCCTCCAGTAGAAGACAGATCTTGTTGATGGGTCTGTTCAGAAAGCTTGTCTTGGTCTTGATCTGAACATGACGCACAAGCCTCTTTTTGTCCACGATGGTCTCAACGATTTTCCGAGTTAGCCAGGAGTTGCAAGGTGCAGAGTCGTCCACACTGATCACGATGTCTCCTCGTGTGAAGTTGCGTCTGATGTTAGACCATTTTTGGCGTTCCTGCAGTTAGGGAAGATATTCTTTTGTCCATCTTTTCCAGAACAAATCTGACATATACTGAACTTGTCTCCACCTGCGGCGAGCATATATATCTTCTCTCTGAAACTGTCCTGGTGGCAGTGACGGTTTGGTCTTAAGAAACCAAAGGTGATTCGGGGTAAGTGCTTCAAGGTCATTTGGATCTGTTGAAGCTTTGGTGATAAGCCGACTGTTAAGAATGGCCTCAATTTCACATAAAACTGTGTGAAGACCCTCTCATCAAGGATTTGCACATTGAGGGTGGAATTAAGAACCTTTCGCACTGACCTATTTAATCTTTCCCATACACCTCCATGGTGTGAGTCAGTAGGGGGATGGAAGATCCAGTTGATTCCCTTTGGGAGCAGAGTATTATGAATCTGATCTTGATTCCAGCTTTTAATCGCCTCCCTCATTTCACGTTGAGTTCCCACGAAATTGGTGCCATTGTCGGATCGTAGTTCTTTCACTTGACCACGTCTGGCTATAAAACAGCGGAGGGCATGGATGAAAGAATCTGTGTCCAGTGATGATGCCACTTAAATTTGAACTGCTCTTATAGCTAAACATGTGAAGATAACACCATAGCACTTCACAACAGTCCGTCCACGTTTCACTCCAAAGGGTCCAAAATAATCAACTTCAACGTATGTGAAGGGGGGTTCATCAGGAGAGACTCTGTCCAGCGGTAAGTCTGCCATCTGTTGTTGTCCAGGAGTAGCATTTAAACGCCAACAAACATCACACTTTGACACAATTTTCCCATTGAACACCTAACACTCTCTCCACGGGAAGATTGCCACTGTCCAAATCCAGATTTTTCATTTCTTTTGCTCTCCGTGTTTCAGGTATGGCAGCCAATACATGATGACTGTTGCTTATCTATTTGGTAAGTAGGAAGCCTCCCTGGAAACAGATTGCTCGTAGGTCGTGATAAAGAGCTATTGCATTCTCTTCTGAAGCTGCTGAGGCAAGACAGTCATCAACGTAGAAGTTGTTCATGATGGTGTTTACAGCTTGCGGGCTGAATTGTTTCATGTTGTCCTCAGCATATTTCCGAAGGGCAAAGTTTGCACAACTTGGAGATGAAGTGGCTCCAAATAGATGCACTGTCATTCTATATTCCACCATGTTCTGACTGTAGTCTCCATCAGGCCACCAGAGGAACCGTAACAAGTCACGATTCTCATTTGGTACTTTCACTTGGTGGAACATTGCTTCGATGTCTGCAGTGATGACGACAGACTCTTTACGGAATCTGGTCAAGACTCCTATCAAAGTACTGGTCAGGTCTGGCCCCTGTAGAAGCTGAGAATTCAGTGAAACTCCATGAAATGTCACTCCACAGTCAAACACCACTTGCAGTTTCTTCTTTTGTGGATGCAAAACTCCATGATGTGGCAGATACCATTTTCTGCTACCACTGCGTTCCAAGACATCATCTGGCACCATCTCTGCATAACCTTTAGATAACATGTCTGACAAAGTTGGTGTAGTCCAAATGAAAAGTACAATCTCTCTTGAATCTTTTCTTTAGGTTTAGTGTCTGTTGTTCTGCAACACTTCTATTGTCAGGCATGTGTATTTTCCTCTCTTTTTAAGGTAATGCAATGCAATAATGACCATTGATTAGTTGGGCAGATTTTGAAACTAAATCCAAGAATTGTCGATCTTCTTTTGAGGGTTCTTGGTCATCCCTAATGCATTCGGGAAAGTTGTTCTTGAATTGCTGTTGCCACAGCTCATCAAGTTTCATGACCTGTTCACATTTATCAGACTTCTCTTGAACATCATTTCTTCCTCCTAAAGGGCCATTTACCGTCCAACCAAGCATGGTTTTGACAGCATGCGTATTACATCAAGAGGTTCCAGAGCCTTTGGTACATCTGATCCAATCAGCAGCTCTATCTCAGAGTTGATTTCAGGTAGATGAACATCACTCAAATGAGGCCAGTTTTCAATATCATTCTGATGTGGGATGTTTCCTTTGTGCACACACATAATTTTATGGGTGTATATGCTTGGCAGATCACAAAACTCATTGCTGTCCAGTCCACTGACTTCGAGGCCAGAAATGATGCCAGTTTCAACAACTTTCCTTTGTCCCATAGTTTGTAATAGAATGTTTGATCTCTTTCCCTGCAGGTTAAGCTTATTCATTAATCCCACTGTGCAAAATGATGTGGTGCTACCTGGATCGAGAAAAGCATAAGTATGCACAGTTATATTTTCTTTTTTGGCTTTAACTTGTACAGGCACTATTGAGAGCTTGCAGTTATCTTCGCCGGCCCCACTAAGACTACTTGTCTGAATGGAGGCTACGGCAGTGTCTTTAGCCCCTTTCTTCAGTTCTGCTTGTTCTTTGTCCATTTCCTTCCTTTTCTGGTGGATATGCAGCATTTTAGGATGCTTTAAACTGCATATATCACAACTGAATCTCTTCCTGCAGTCTTTGCTGATATGTCCCACAAACAGCCAAGACATACTCAATTTTCTTTCAGGAACGTGATTTTCTCACCGTGTGCCCTTTTATCCAACTGTGGACACTTTTCTAAAGCATGTCCACCTCCACAGAACAAACAACTCCTGTCCACAGGTAAGTTTTCCTTTGTTCCTCCAATTTTCTTTTCTGCAACTGTCACAGTCGTAGCAAAGATATTTCCTTTTATCCTTGAATGAGGCTGTGTCTTGGACCTCCTTACATTTTGGCTTGTTGCATCCTTGATGTCTCCAAATAGTGGATCTGTTATGATTTTTACCTGCCTTTCCAGGAAATTCACCATGTCTTTAAAGGTAGATCTTTGTTTGTTTTTCTCCTGGAGATCACAGGCCACTGTTATCCCTCAGCCGGTAGGGCATTTTCCTTATGATGGCTTGCATATTAGCTGGCATGTCAAGCTCTTTTTTTTTCCACAGTTTGTTTATTGGGATTTTCATGTTAAGAACAACAGATACAACATTGTGATAAAAACAAAAACAGTACAAAAATAATACAATACAGAGTGGTAAGAATATACGATTTATCAAAATGTATAACAAGGACAATAAAAGCAAAATCTAAAGGAAGGACAGAGGGCAGAAAAAAGCAAAAAAAAAAACAGAGACAAAACAATGTTAAAGCATAACATTATAGCTGTGAGATCATTGCCATATCTTACCTCCAACTACACCACTGAAAATTCAGTTAATCCGGAATAGATGGAAAATCCAGCTTTACAACATAAACAAAAAAGGGGTCCCAGATCTTGTGAAATTTCCTTAGTGATCCACTCAATACACATCTAATCCTTTCAAGCTTAACATGGTTGAGGATTTCTTTTATCCACAGTGTATGAGAGGGAGGGCTTGGAGACCTCCACCGCAGCAATATCAACCGCCTTGCTAACAAGGTAACAAATGCTATGAATGTTGCGTCTGAGGAAGAAGGTGGAACTGGAGGTGGGGGTGTGCCAAATAGTGCCGTCATAGGATTGGGCTCTATCACTTTACCTGTAACCTGAGATAATGAAGCAAAAATGTCTCTCCAAAAAGAAAGCAGAGCAGAACAAGACCAAAACATGTGGACATGATTCGCAGGAGCCTGATGACATCTGTCGCAAGATGGGTCTACATCTTTATGAATTTTAGCAAGCCTAACCTTGGTAAGGTGAGCCCGGTGAATGATTTTACATTGGATCAACCCATGTTTTGCGCATATGGAGGACTTGTGTACTCTTTGAAGGGCCACCTCCCAAACCCCCCCAGGGATCTCCTCTCCAAGCTCCACCTCCCAAGTCTCCTTGATTGAATCTAAAGAAGTGAGACAAAGGGAGTGAATATGAGAATAAAAATATGACATTAGTCCCTTCAAAGCAGGTGCAGGCTTAAGAAATGTGTCTAAGGGAGATTCTATAGGTACATTGGGGAATCGGGGGAACGTGTTGATGACAAAACTGCGAATCTGGAAAAATCTGAATAAATGATGTTTAGGTAGGTCAAATTTTTCAGATAACTGTTCGAAAGAAGCGAAAACGTTGTCAATATACAGATCTTTAAATGATTTGATGCCAAGATTAGACCAAATAGTAAATGCTGCATCTACCAAAGATGGTTGAAACATGTGATTAGCAGTTATTGGTGCAAGTATAGAATATGTTTGGAGACCAAAGTAGCGTCTAAATTGATTCCAAATTCTCAGGGAAGTTCTGACAATTATGTTTCCTGTATAATTAGCAGAAGAGCTCTTGATTGGGGCATGGGCTAGTGCAGAGAGTGACACAGGCCCACATGACGCGGCCTCCATTTCAAGCCAGAAAGGAGAGGAGAAGACTGTACCTGAATGAGCCCAAAACTGAATTATTTTAAGATTAGCTGCCCAGTAATAGAGTTTAAAATTTGGCAAGGCCATTCCACCCAACATTTTGGTTCTCTGCAAAAATTGCTTACGGATCCTAGGGACTTTCTTGTTCCAGATAAATTCTAAAATCAAAGTATCAATCTTACGGAAAAATCCATGAGTGAGAAAAATAGGGAGGCACTGAAATAGATATAAGAATTTTGGTAGAGTGTTCATTTTAACCGAATTAATCCGAGCAGCTAAAGACAGGTTCAGCACTGACCAGCGATCAAAATCCTCCTGAACACGAGTCAACAGAGAAAGAAAGTTAGCCTTACAGAGGTCTTGGAATTTGTCAGTAACCTGAATTCCTAGATAAGTGAAGCTATGCATCGCAATCTTGAATGGAAAGCTATGAAGAGGGTACTCATGTGCCGCCCTATTCAGAGGAAATAACTCGCTTTTATTTAAATTTAGTTTATAGCCTGAAATGGCGCCAAATGAATTGAGTATAGTGAGGGCTGTAGGAATAGAGACAGAAAAATTAGAAATGTAGAGAAGCAGGTCATCAGCGTAAAGAGACACTCTCTGTTCCACCCCGTTTCTGAAAATACCCGTAAGACATGAGTTGGAGCAGAGCGCGATGGAGAGAGGCTCAATGGCTAAGACAAACAAAAGAGGGCTCAGGGGGCAGCCCTGCCGAGTGGATCGATGTAGAGGAAAGTATTCTGACTGCGTGCTATTTGTCTTCACCGAGGCTACAGGGGAGGAGTAAAGTAGTTTGATCCATGTGACAAAGTTCTTACCAAAGCCAAATGCCTCTAAGGTGTGAAATAAGTACCCCCATTCCACCTGATCGAAGGCCTTTTCTGCATCCAAAGCTATAACTGCCTCAGAGAAGAAGTATGAGGAAGCTGATATATCGTGTTAAGCAGTCGTCTTAAATTAAAGAAAGAATGTCTATTTTTAATGAATCCGGTTTGATTGGGGGAAATGATAGTGGGCAGCACGGTTTCCAAACGCAAGGCAAGCATCTTAGATAACAGTTTAAAATCTACATTCAACAAGCTAATCGGACGGTAGGAGGAACAGGAGAGAGGGTCTTTGTTCTTTTTAAGGATAAGAGAAATGCAAGCTTGATTAAGTGTTGGGGGCAATTTAAGAGATCTAAATGATTCATTATACATATCTATCAAAACAGGAGCGAGTTTGTGTTGAAATTTCTTATAAAATTCAATCGGATAGCCATCAGGCCCAGGACATTTACCACTCTGCATAGAGGAAATAGCAGTAGATAGCTCTTCAATGGGTATAGGCATCTCCAAATTATCAACCAGGTCAGGGGAAACTGAAGGAATCTCAAGTGTAGAGAAAAAGTTGTCAATGCCTTGTGTATCTGAGCTAGTTTCAGATGTATATAATGCAGCATAATAATTTTTGAACCGATCGTTAATTGTTTGAGGGTCTATTGTTAGACCTGTTGGGGTGTTAAGTTGAGGAATTTGGTGAGAAGAGGTAGATTGCCGGAGTTGATGAGCCAATAATTTGCCAGCTTTGTCGCCTTGTTCATAAAAACTACTTCTTGACTTAAGGAGTAAACTGACAGCATTATCTGTAGTAAGTGTATCAAATTCTGACTGAAGGGAGAGGCGTTCTTTGTATAAATCTGGGGATGGAGAGGTGGTATAAAGTGCGTCCAATTGATTAATACGTGTTGTTAGTTCATCCAATTTTTTCTTTTTTTGTTTCCTTTTATAACTTGCAAAGGAAATTATTTGCCCCCTGATATAAGCTTTTAGAGTTTCCCACAGCACAGAAGGAGAAACATCAGCAGTCTTATTTACACTTAAAAATATGTCAATTTGGTCAGAAATCATTTCTACAAATTTTTCAGATGAGAGTAAACGTATATTAAAACGCCAAGCAGAGCGTGCCGGAACAACCCCTCTAATCTGGACATTCATAATGACAGGGGAGTGATCCGAAATGACTGCTGCTCCATAGGAACATGAGTTTACAAAAGGGAGAAATCTGTTGTCTACCAGAAAGTAGTCTATGCGGGTGAATGTGTGATGGACATGAGAGAAAAAAGAAAATGTTTTGCCGGAGGGATTGAAAAAACGCCATGGGTCAGAAATAGAAAACTCATCCATGAATGTATTAATTATCCTAGCAGATCTCGAAATAGTAGTAGCTTTAAGAGAAGAGCGATCCAGGTCTGGGCTGAGCCAACAATTAAAGTCACCACCTAAAATCAGAAAGTGCGAGGACATATCAGGTAAGTCAGAAAAAAGCTGTCTAAAAAAGTCTGGGTTGTCCCAGTTAGGAGCGCATACATTTACCAATAGAACGGGGGTGTCATAGATCTTACCAGTAATAATGAGAAATCTGCCACCAGGGTCCGAAATCACATTAGCACACATGAAGGGAACTGATTTGTGTATCAAAATTGCCACTCCTCTAGATTTACTGTGAAAAGATGAGTAGTAAGAGGGACCAATCCACCCACATTTAATTCTTGGAAAGGCAGACGGTTTGAAATGTGTTTCTTGGAGAAAAATTATTTGAGCGCCCAAATGCTGAAGATGATGTAAAACCCTACTACGCTTAATTGGAGAGTTAAGTCCTTTACAATTCCAGCTAATAAACTTTAACGCACCTCCATCAGGGTTCTGTATTAATTTGGGTTGGGCCATCAAAAGCTATGTAAGAAGAGTACAGAAATTATAGATATTGACTGGCAGATCGATCCCACAGCTAGCTCTGAAGTAATGGTGGTTACAAAAAATAAATAAATAAGTAAATAAAAATAAACCAGAGAAAAAAAAGGAAAAAGAAAAAAAACAATCAAGGGACAGACACACATCTAAAACAAACAACCAGAAAAACAACATCACATAGAATCCCCCCCCACCCCACTCTGGCACGTGCACCCCCCCAACTGGGATGCGTGCAAAAACCGCCACAAAAGGAAAAACTCCAAAACACTCCATAGTAGCACTAACAGAAACTTAACAGTGCTACCTGAGATCAAACGGGACCCATAAACCAATACCTTGCGTATGTACAATTCACAGAACACCCCCAGCTGAGCCGTAATTAACCCAGTAGGTGCTAATAGTGTAACACTGTTATAATACAATATAAGAGAAGGAAGGACGCCAGTATGCAACATTATAAACATGCCAGGCGAAATATTAAAATAAACAGTAGCCTATAACCGCTGCTATACTCGTAAGGCATTATGACCACAAAGAATCGTCTATTTACAATTCTTATTGATAAACTCAGTGGCCACAGAGGGATCCTCAAACCTGTGTGACGTCCCGTCTGGCATGGTGATTCTCAACACAGCCGGGTAGAGGAGACCGAACCTCACCGCCGAATGGGAGCGCAGGATGCGCTTCACTGGTGTGAATGCAGCTCGCTTCTTTGCTACAGAGGAGGTGTAATCGGGAAACACAGAAACCTTCTTGCCTTTATAGAGGAGAGGAGAGGCTTCTCCAGCCCGCTGCAGAATCAGGCTCCGGACATGAAAAAAGTGGATCCTTGCCAAGATGGGTCGAGGGGGTTCCCCCTCCTTGGGCTTCTCGCGCAGGGTCCGGTGGGCCCGGTCGAGTAGAGGTGTTTCATTCAGCCCGAGCAGGTCCTGCAGCAACTGGGCAATGAAGTCGGTGGGTCTGGGTCCCTCCACTCCCTCTGGTACACCAAGCAGCCTAATGTTATTTCTTCGAGATCTTGCTTCAAGATCCTCGTATTTGTCCTCTAGACCAGCGGCCCGCTTAGTTAGCATGCTAACAGTAGCTTCCAACTCGACAATCCGGCCACCGTGGTCAGAGGATGAACGCTCAAGATCACACACAATCACTGCATGAGCTTCAACTGTGCGCTGAAGCATTTCAATAGAGCTCTTTAGTTCTTGCCTGACAGACGCAATCTCAGACCGCAAACCAGTGGATAAGTCATCAATTTTCCCGAAAATGTCAGATCTGAGAGAGTCCATCATTGATTGTAGCATTGTAGTATCGAGGCCACTAGCATCGCCAGGAGCCTCGGTGCACGTTGAACCTGGTCCTGTAGCGTGCGGTGCCCTGCGGCCTCCCTTTGAGGATTCTTTCGGGCGGGTGTTTGACATAGTGATCGGTCGGGAATCAAAATAACTCAGCTAAAAAGGTGTCATAAGTGCCACACAATCTTCCTAAGGTGTCGATACTTTAAATTGTACAGAAAAATAATACTTTAGGTCCCATTTTCACGGAGCACAAGGGGACACGTCTACTCTCTTCCACGCTCCATAGCGCCCCCCTGGCATGTCAAGCTCATGCATGTAGCTGACTTCCTCCATGGTGTTGCAACATCCTCTTAGAAATAGAATGTATACTTGTAGAGCCTTTGTGTCATCTGGTTTTATTGATGACCATGATGGAGCCTCCTCCATGTAAGCTGTAGCAATTTTATGCTCATGTCCAAAATGCTCTTGAAGTAAAGATTTAGCTTTCCTGAATCCTCTGTCAGAGGTCATATGTAGGCAACTCGTTACTAGTTCTCTTGGCTGTCCTCTTGTGTATTGTTCCAGATAATAAAGACAGTCTCTGGGATTTTTGCTATTGTTTTCAATACTGTGTTCAAAGGATTAAATGGATGTTTGGTACTGAAGTGGGTCACCATCAAAAACTTGAATATCTTTCTTGGGCATGGAAGACAGGCACTGTTGTTGGACTAATAATGCAGTGATTTCATTTTGCTTTTCCAAGACAGAGACTATATTGTTCTGGTCACCGTGACTTGAAACAGGTAGTGTAGTTGGAGATATCACATGTGCATGTTCACTTGGATTCCTGTCGCTTAGTTGAGGGGTCGAGGGACCTGCGGTGAAAGATTGGATTTGACTTGCAGCTCTGTCCGTAACTGTTATTTTTGTTGTTTGTGGACACTTACACAGTGCTTTAGGAGTATTTGTCCATATGTATGTATCTGGGGTACAAAAGTATCTGTTTCAGCATCAACTGTTTTCTTTTGTTATTGTCCTCTCTCAAAATATGATTCCATACCATCAGACACTTTTGAGAGGTTACTTTGTACACTGGATCCTTTTGCAGCACTTAGTACTTTTATTTTGGCCATTGTAGCAGCAATGTTTACTTCCAGTTCCTTTTTCCTCCTCAGCTGTTCCTCTTGTTCCTCCAAGATGTGCTTGTCCTTCAACAGTTTTTGTCATACAACAAGAACAGCCACTTCAGCTTCAGCCTTTAAATGTGCAGATGCTGTGCTTTCAATATTTGACACACTGTCACTTGGTTGTATTTCAACATGTACATCGTATGTTGCCTTAATGTTCGATTGGTATAAGGGAATGTCATGTTGGTCAGTGTGGATTTTTTTTATTCAACAGGTGCCTCAGGTGAAGTTGGAGAAATATCTGTATCTTCAGCAACTGGTAAATCTGAAGTCACATGACCTGTTTGAGGAAACGGCCTTCCAGTTTCAGACAACCATCAATTAGCATCTTCCATAAAATCTGTTTTGCATTTTGTCATGTGTGTGAACCAGTCACTCTGAGTTTCCTGTTCCTTTTGAGGAAGCATTACAATAACTGACTCATGTGCATCCTTTGCATTGTCGTACAGATGGGTCAATTTCTCCACTGCAAATTGCACATTCTTTGCATTTTCATCATTTTTCATTAGCTCTTTAGTTTCCTTTCTGAGCTCTTTAATTTTTCTCACGTTTGTCGTTCTTTCTGAAGACTCTCAATTTTGTAAGCCAAAGCCTTAGCTGTAAGCTTGACTGGTCTCCTCTCATCTGTTTCATCCACTCCTTTCGTGTCACTCATTTAGCATTTTCCAGTATGCGCATTTCATCCATAATCACAGCAAAAACACTTCACTGATAAACCGCATTCACTGTTGCTCAAAAGTCGCCAACACAATTTTCCATTGCATTTTCAGGCTCAACAGCGCACGGCAGTTCTTTCAAACCAAACACCAAACCCAGTTAAAAAAAGGAAATGCTGTCAGTAATATCTGGATATCTTACCTGGGTGGATTCCACAATATCTTTATACCTGCAAGAAGTAAACAGTCCATCAGCTTATTTGACTATGTTTACCTTAAAACTGTAGAGATATTAATCATGCTCTACTTTTGGAACAAGCACCTGGCATAAATCATTACATAGGCTGCATATTGCTGTTCGATTTCTGTCTTCAATACCCATTGTGCCAGTTACCCGCTGAAACACGCAGACTTGTTTTTACCAGGCCAAGCAATGACAGTTGGAGTCGCTTGCTTTTTTCTCCTGTTGCCGAATCCTGGCCTTTTTGGTGAGTGGGAAGGTCTTTGTGAATGACAAAAAAAACCCACCATCATTCTGAATTCTCAACAGCGGCGCTTACAAGCTTCGGCACCACGGAGAGCGACTATGTCATTTGGAAGTCCATCAAGTGGACATGAAGTATAACAAACCAAGAGAACAACAAAAACTTTTGGCTACATGAACACTATAATAAAACAACACAAATTCAAAGCAGTTCAGCACCACGGATGGCGACCGCATCATTTTGACACCCACTTTAACTATTTCAACTCAGAGCCTGTATCAGCAGCTATACAGTTCAGTAAAACTGGCACAGCAACCCACATGTTCACAAACACAATTTCTATACGAAGTAGCCTACTATAGGCTTACTCACCACTATTTGAAGGGCATACGATGAGCCTTGCGCTCCTACTCGTCCACGATGCTCTGTACGTCCATTTTCTTTGCTCTCTCATTCTCTGTGGACAACATGGCAAGTCCACTCAGTCTCTCCTGTCCCACTGTGCTCCTCAAGTGGTTTTTAATGGGTTTTAACTTGGAGAAAGAGCGCTCAGAGGTTGGTCAGGCACCAGGTTTTTTGCTTTGCCGCTCCACTTTTTTTGATCAAAGTCTTTTTATTAGTATTTTCCAGTTTTCATTTATGCAAAACAATACAAACAATACAAAGATACATGAATAAACACAATGTAAACAGACATAACATAAACCCTTCCCCAAGATGCTAGACCAATTTAGAATACATATACCCATAGCCAGATATTTAAAAAAAAATAAATAAAAGTGAAAAAGTTAAGCATTGAGAGAGAAATATGACATCTGTTCCACAGCATTTCACAGGGTCACATATTTACTGTACACAGTTACATTAATTATTCGGTAAAGTTGGCAGCAGCCACATCTCCAACGAAAGTCATAAACGGTTGCCAAATAGAGTAGAATTTTCCAACAGATCCTCGAGTGGTATACCTAATTTTTTCTAGATGGATATGATACATGACCTCTCTAATCCAATGTCCATATGCGGGAGGTTGAGAGTCTTTCCATTTAGAGAGAATAAGCCTCCTGGCCAGCAAAGAACAGAATGCAATCATGTTTATATTACACTTACTAAGAGAGATATCCGCTGGGGTCACACCAAATAGTGAAATTAAAGGGGATGGGTGCACCGTTTTCCCACATATTTTAGAGAAGGCCTCAAATATAGATCGCCAAAATCCATACAGCCTTGGACAGGTCCAAAACATATGCAACAATGTAGCTGGAAATTGTTTACATCGGTCACAAGTTGTGTCCAAATCTGGTTTGAATCTAGACAATCTCTCCTTGGACCAATGAAGACGATGTACGATTTTGAACTGTACCACAGCATGTCTCTGGCATACAGAGGAGGAATAAATTCTCTGAATACTCTTTTGCCAGACCAACTCTGAAATAGGTTCCTCCAAATCTGCTTCCCATGCGTGCTTAAGAGACTCTAGACTGGTCACTTGATGTGAATTGATCAATTTATACATTTTGCTGATAATTTGCTTGGAGACTATAAATCATTTAAAGATTGAGTCTAGAAGTGATGTGGGAGGGCATAAGGGGAAACAGTCTGAGTTAGATGCAACAAAGCATCTGACTTGTAGATATCTGAAAAAATCTGACTTGTGAATACCAAATTTTTGTGATATCTGTTCAAAGGAAGCAAATTTATCTTCTATGTAGAGATCGTATAATGACTTAATTCCAATTTGTGACCAGGAGTCAAAGGCATTGTCGATTATCGATGGGGCAAACATGTGGTTTTTCATCACTGGAGCGGCAAGCAACAGCTCTGTCATGTTAAGAGATCATCTAAACTGATTCCAAATCTTCAATGTATGGATAACAGTTATGTTGGATGTAAAATTAGAAATGGGCTTATTGAAAGGCAATTTCGAGCACAACAAAGCTGCAGGCAAAGTACATTCAATTGAAGCCTTCTCTAGTATTAACCAGCTGAGGTTATCAGCATCGCTCCTCATCCAATACATCAATGTCCTTATATTAGCAGCCCAGTAGTAATATCTGAAGTTTGGGAGTGACATGCCTCCCCATGTACGAGGCATCTGTAGCACATTTTTACCTATCCTTGGTTGCTTCTTATTCCATATAAAGGCTGATATCTGACTATCCAAATTGAGAAAAAAAGATTTTGTTAAAAAAATGGAAAGATTCTGAAATAAATATAGAAATTTGGGAAGCACATTCATTTTAATTGAATTTATCCTCCCTCCCAGGGAGAGAGGTAGGGCACCCCAGTGATCTAAATCTCGTTTGAAACTGGATAGCAGAGGTTGATAATTAGCCTTGTAGAGATCCTTGTAAGTATGTGTTACCCATACACCTAAGTATCTAAATTTTTTAGGGCTAATTTTGAAGGGACTTTGCCCAATATCTGACCCCTCTGTGGAAATAATAGGCATCAGCTCACTTTTCTGGAGATTGACCTTATAGCCAGATATATTTCCAAATTTTGCAAGTAAGATCAGTAATTCTGGAATACTAGAGAGGGGGTCCGAGATAAACAACAACAAATCATCCGCGTATAACGACACTTTATGTTCCGAACCTGCCCGCCGAATCCCCTTGATCATGGAGCTCTGTCTTAAAGCTATTGCAAGTGGTTCAATTGCGATCGCAAACGGGAGTGGTGATAGAGGGCACCCCTGTCTTGTACCTCGTTGCAGCTCAAAAAATCTGGATATATTGTTATTAGTACGAACTGCAGCCATTGGAAAAGTATATAAAATTTTTATCCTAGAAATGAATTTCGGGCCAAATTTAAATGCCTCCAGCGTCTGAAAAAGGTAGTCCCATTCAACAAGGTCAAACGCTTTTTCAGCATCAAGCGAAAGTATCACCTCGCTATTGCCGTGGGTAGGTGGAAATGGACCATATAGGATATTAAATAGGCGCCTCATGTTAAAAAAGGAATGGCGGTCCTTTATAAGGACCGATCAGGGGAGATGATGGTTGGAACTACCTTCTCAAGGCGTCGAGCTAATATTTTAGCTAGAATTTTTGCATCTGTATTAAGGAGGGAAACAGGGCGATATGAGCTGCAGTTAAGAGGGTCTTTGTCCTTTTTAAGCAACAACGAGATTACTGCTTCACGCATGGAGGAGGGTAAAGATCTTGTGAGGAGAGATTCTTCAAATACTGATAATAATAGAGGGGAGAGCTGGTTATCAAATTTCTTGAAGAATTCTGTTGGAAAGCCATCTGGCCCTGGGGATTTGCCACTTTGCATGTCTCCAATCGCAGATACTACCTCCATGACTGAGAGATCCCTTTCCAATTCAGCAACTAGTTCAGAATTTACAGATGGTATATTCAGGGTCTTAAAGAATTCTCCAATGTCAGATGAGTCAGTGGTTAAATCAGAAGTGTACAATAACTGATAAAACTTACTAAAACAGGAATTAATATCTTTGCTATCAGTACATCTTATACCCTGATCATCATGTATTGCTGGAATTATTTGACTAGCAGATTTTTGGCGCAGCTGATGTGCAAGCAGTCGCCCGGCCTTTTCCCCATGTTCATAATGGCCATGTTTTGTTTTGGAAATAATATACTCAGCCTGTCGGGTAGTCAAGTTGTTAAACTCTGTTTGTAACGTAATGCGATTTTTAATTAAATCTGCTGAGGGGGAGTGGCTATGTAACCTGTCTAGTTCTAGTATTTCATTGGTTAACTGTTTAAGGCGATCAGTATTTGTCTTCTTTTTGTTCGCACAATATGAAATAATTTGACCCCTTAGATATGCCTTTAATGACTCCCAAACAGTAGAAACGGACATTCCTGGAGTTTGATTGACCTCAAGAAAAAAACTGATTTCGGATGATATAAAGTTTACAAACTCTTCCTCTGAGAGAAGGAGAGCATTAAGTCGCCACGGGCGATAGATGGGTTGTGTGTCAGGGGTGAGTATTTTCATAGTCAGAGGCGCATGATCTGAGATAACTATGGCCTCATAATCACATTCTAGTGTAAAGCTCTCTTGTCAAGAAAGAAACAATCAATACGCGAATATGTTTTATGAACTGGGGAGAAGAAAGAGTAGGCCCTTGAGGTGGGGTTACGGAAACGCCACACATCAGCTACACCATAGGATTCAAGAAATAGGTTAATAGATTGGGCAGAGTTGGTCAGGGGTGTTCTCCCGAGGTTACTCCGATCAAGAGGTGAGAGTACACAGTTTATATCTCCTCCAATTATAAGATTATGTGTTGACTTGCTTGATAGAAGAGAAAAAAAATTATTAAAAAACAGGATTGTCCCAATTTGGTGCATAAATACAGGCGAGTATGACTGGAAGTGTGTGTAATTCCCCAACCACAATAACATATCGCCCATCTGAGTCAATCTGAACATTAGACACTGTAAATCGCACTGTGTTACTGATCAAAATGGCCACCCCTCTTGCCTTGGACTGAAAATTGGATTGAAACACCTGACCTGCCCATCTCCTGCTGAGACGCAGATTATCGACTGAGCGTATATGGGTCTCCTGTAAAAATGCGATGTCTGTATTAAGTCGTTTTAAGTGTGTAAATACTTTTTTAAATTTCACAGGATGATTCAGGGATTTTACATTCCAGCTCACACATTTAACTGGGTGACCACCATATCTGCTAATACTACTCATGCTGGCCATACTACGTACATCCTAAATTTTGTTCTATATATGCAACCCATGTATACTGAAACAGAATAAAAGAAAATAGTATCAATGCAAAAGTCTGGCAGAGTAAACCCAACAAACAAACAGGTCCAGCATATATACCCACCCCATCACCTACTTGAACATGGTGATAACAGTCACTTCCAAATAGAAATCCACACATTTAGTGCTTGTCATGGGGGAATGTAGCCCAAATCACCCAGGCTTCTGCCCAGCCTCACAAATAAAGAAAGTAAATAGATGAAATAAGATGAGTATTAATAAGGTGAAATAAGGAAGTAAATTAAGAAAGTAAACAAATATAGCGACAAAAAAATTAATTAATTAAAATAAATATAATAATAGTTAACCAAAATATAGTAATAATAATAATAGCCTTAACAGTAAGAATAAAAAAGGGAAATAAATTAAAATTTTGCGCGACTATAGACAATCAAATAAGCCTCAAGTGCTGGAACGAGACATTTGAGCCAATTTAACACCTCGAAATCCAGTTGCTCCTTATCATTGTAGATCGTGAAAGCACATGAACAACTGGGCTCTGAATAATACAAGTTTGTACAAGTCTGAACATAAGAGTACCAGCCGACAGGAGTATAACTCACCAGCACTCTGGGATATTTACAGCATTAAAGCGTCGTCTCCGCGGAGAAAAAAAGTTACTGGTGTAAATGAAATTATGCCGGGCTTTACATTACTTTAAAGAGTTCAATCTTACGGTTCATTTCCATTGTCCGTGGCTGGGATAATGTTCATCTTCACATAGGCCATCGCTTTTTCAGGGTCGGTAAACTGCTTGTCAGCTCCCTCGTACGTAATTCGGAGCCGGGCCGGGAACAATAATCCAAACCGGACTCCCTGTCGGTCGCGCAGCAGCTTCCTCACCTCCGTGAAAGCCGCCCGGGCCTTAGCCACGCTCGCCGTGTAGTCAGGGAAGACGGTGATCGGATCCCCGTTGTAGCGAAGTGAGCCTCGGGTGTGTGCACGGCGTAGCACCTCTGCACACTCCTGGTAATAATGCAGTTTGGCGATGATGACGCGGGGCTTACCGCCGGGTTTTGCCGGTCCCAGGCTCCGGTGTGAGCGGTCGATCAGCGGCTCCTTCTCGAGTTGTAGCGCCTCCATTAGCAGTTTGGCAACCGATGCAGTAGAGCTCGAGCCGGGCGTTTCGGGGACACCAAGGATCCTCACATTACACCTCCTCATTCGCCCCTCCATATTCTCACATTGCTCCTTCAGCCCTGTTACTTCTGCTTTCAAATCCCTCACCGCATTTTGCAGGGTGACCACCTCATCCGACTCCAGTCGCCCTCCATTTCCTTGACATTAGCCTTCACATGGTCGATCTCCATATGCAGCACTGCGGTGCTGTTGATTATTTCGGTTTTCACCGCTTGTAACTCACTCTTGAGAAAGTCGAAGTCCTCCGTGAGAGCATTTTTCAACTCCGTCTTTATCACCGCTGAGATTTCTGCTTTCAGCGAGAGAAGAATTTCAGACTTCAGGGCTGAAGTGTCCATGTCGCCAAAAGCCCGCGGAGATGGTGCTGCTGGTTGCTCAGAGCTACTTTGGTCCGAGGAGGTGGTGGGCCTGGTGTTCGAGGATCCGGTAAATTTATATTTTTGCAGATTCGATGCCATCTATGCGTCTCAGCTTATTACTTAGGTATACGGTTGCGTGCTGAAATCTTTCCCGGATCAAAATAGTGAAATGTCAAACAAAAAAAAGCAAAATTAAAACAGGCTAGGCGGGAGCCCACGCTAAACACAGCTTACTCCATTGCCATCCACCCACGCCCCCCTTGCCGCTCCACTTTTATGTTTATATGAAGTGCCACTCATATAGTCCGTAAAAATCTGTTGACAAGTGACTGATGATGACGTTGGTGGAAGGTTGGTGACGAGTTTTACCCAAAATACACTTGGAGACAATATCGGCAATCCACTTGTAAATTTGCTCGTCATAAAGTTAAATGTGAGAGTGAAAATAAAGCCAGTCATGCAGCACAACATTTTTTTCAATATTTTAGACCTACTACATCACTAAAGTCAGTCTGTCTTGTAAAGTTTTTAGTAACCATGACGCACTCCTGACTGGGGCAACCTATAAAACCCCTGTATGAAACTGCATAACAGATGGTATTAAACAGACTGTGCCAATACTCCGGGCTCTTCTGGCACAAGTCAAGATTCAAGATTCAAGAAAACTTTATTTATCCCGAGGGAAATTGTCATGCAACAGTAGTAAAACAAAGTGAGAAAGGAATACAAAAGTAATAAATAATGGTAAAGTAATAAATAAACAAGTTACTAAGTACACAGAATGCAATCCAACAGTGAGCAGCATAAAACTGAAATAAAAAGTACACAATAAGATTGAATAAAGTGACAAGTGGTAAAAAGTGAAAAAAATAGTAAATTTAGCAGCAGCATGAAATAGCAGCAATTTACTAAGTCCAGTGCAGGAGATTTACAGGGTCCAGTGCACACTCAATAAGTGATGGAAGTGATAGGGAATGATATTGATTTGATTTGGCTCAGGTGACAGTGTCTCCACTGTCCCTCCCGCGACCAGAGGTGGATGCATTAAACAGTCTGATGGCCTGAGGGAGAAAAGACTTCCTCAGGCGCTCCGTGTTACATCGGGGTGGGATGAGTCTGCTGCTGAAGGTGCTGCTGTGTGAGTTTAGCACCTGATAAAGTCATGGGATAACCAGCCTTCTGGTAGAGGCCCGGCTTCGTCAAGTCCTACCAGCGCCCCCCGGAAATTGCGTTTTTCATCAGGAGTTCCTGCAGCTGTCACTGGAGAGTGAGACAGAGTTCTTGGGATGACAGGACTGTTTCCAGAATCTTGTTGAACTGCAGGGGAGGAGAGGCGATCTGCAGTGTGTAACCTCTGCTGGCCATTTAAACTTTTATGATATGATTATGAGTTCCTTAATGTAATAGGGTAGTTTCTACTACTTTTTTAAAATAGTATAGTTACATGAATTAATTGTGTTGATCCAACAAATCAAACTTAAGTTGAAATGCTTTAGGCTAAGAGATAATCTTTTTATCATATGAAAATCAACATAATAGTAATTTTTCAGAAAATAAGTTATTTTTGACACAGTATTTATATATTCAGCAATTTAAACATATAAGTTTACCTATACCCAGCTGGTGTCAAGTTTGGAAGAAAACACAAAGCAAACTGGATTTGTTGGAAAAACATTTAACCAGAAAGGGCAAAAATTACTTTCTACCAATTATTTGAAAACATGTTTATGTGAACATACAACAAGCACACAGCCTAAAACTTTAATGTCCCAACAGTCTGTACATTATGTCAGGTCTGTTAAAACAAATAACCAACATTAGGTGTCTTTATTTAGAGCTTTCTGATTACCAAAAAAAACAAATCAAGGTTGGTTACAAAGTTATATGCAGAATGTGGTCCAGGCAACTGAGAGCATAGAAAAAGGTTAGAGGACAAACTCAAAATTCAACATTGTGCATCCTTATATTTCGTGTCAAACAAAGTAGTTTTCCTTTTCCTTTTAACCTTATCTTCTTTTATAGAAACATTTCAAAACATTGTTCTATTTTCTAACAGTTGGAATTATTCAAAAGGCATAAACACAGCTTGCAAAAAGCAAAAAAGCAAATACTCATCAAATGGTTTCAAATGCTTTCCCATAAGAGTAACCTAGGTCACTCTGAAGACTGACGCGCAAGTTGAGTTTTCAGTGCATATGGGAATCAGGGAACAAGAAAAACAACAGAACTTTAAGGTACCTTTGTCTGGGATCTCTGACACTGAAGTCAAGTTGGTAAATTCATTACCAAACTCAGCATCAATAAATTGCAGGCTGAAGTGGGATTCTACCCCACACTGCCTCTTTATGTGCTGAACAAGTTCACTAACAGTCTCTGGAATTCCATTTTTAAAAGGTAAGTCTCTGGGAATCATTTTCTCCGAGGATAATTCTGAGCTTCACTGGAGCAGCCATTTCACAACAATCTGTGAATAAAAACAAACATAGTTAGTGAAAACATACAATGTATTACAGACAGAAAGCTTAGAGTCTCAATTAATAGGAAAACTATAGTGTGTAACAAATTGATCAACATATATTGGTTAATATAAAGGTCACTAAGCTCAATCAGATCTATGTCATTGGTTGGACATGCCGTGAACTCAAAGGTTCTGTGATGCTCACTATACCACCCACAAAGTCTCTTAACCATGAAAAACAGTCTCTCCTGAATAAAAAAATGTTAACAATCTGTCCAAAGTCAGGAAGTCCATTTGTAGAGTTTCAATCATGCCTTTTTTTAAACTTACACCTTTGGTTGACACAGAATAGTTATGTGTACCTTTCTGGTACCAGGACATTTTTGTTCAATATTTTCAACAATTTATTTTTTTAAAACATCAACAGGAACTGTTGAGACATTTGTCATGTCAAGAACAGGCTTTTCAAAAGTAGATGCTCTCATATGATAAGAAAAAATGAGCTGGTGCTTAGAAGCAAGTGAGAGGGGCACGTTTTTGAAGCAGTTTGAGTGTCAAATGACATGCTTAAAAAAAACTGTGCTTAGCCTTAAATCACATCGTCCAGAGACCAACAAGAGGACCAAACTTCCTGATGAGTGCAGGATAGTGCTCCAAGTAATGATGTTTGGGCAGAAGCTGCACATTAGCAAAGAGTTATTGGTATCTTTTGCAGTGCTCTGAAAGTACGCAATGGAGTCTTCTGTATGTGTTGGAGCATCCACCAGCTCTACAACATCTTTTAAAACCATTAGAATTTGCCATGCCATTTCATCTTCTGGCACCAGATGCCCAATGATGAATGAATCTTATCAGTGCCCAGTTCTCATGAGCGTTCCCCCTGATTGTTTTTGAGAATGTGTGGGATTACGTGAGGCCTGTTAGTCTTGTCTGACCACTAGTAGGTAAAACTAAGAATAGATATGTTAAGAAGCTCAAGAATGAAATATTTCTTCGACATCAGCAGTGATAATCAATGCGCAAGCTCCACAGGCACAATGCCTTCAAACACATCATGCATGATATCTGGTGGATAACCTGTCAGAACACTGAAGTGGTCAAGGTTCTTAGTCATTACACACATTACACTTTTCACCCCAAAACAGCTCGAACTGTTCTGCTGTGCTGAATTTACATGGGAGTCATGTAGTTCTTTAGCCCTGAGATCAAATGAACCTGATCTCACGTCTCTTGTTTGGATCTCTGCTTGTGTTGCTGTGCAGAATCAGCAGATGTTTACCAGTAAAGCTTTCATTAAAACCTGCTATACTGTGAGCACCGAGGTTATCTGCAGCAACAAGCTGAATTGTGCCTTTAACACATTTACCAAGCAATGGAACAAAAATTCTATTCTGTTCAAGGGTTTTAACATCTTGAAGAAGAGGATACAAGACACAGTCATAACCATACTTCTTCACATCACCAGATTTGCACAAGATTGCCAAGTAAATTGAAGTCAGTGCTGAATGTGAGCCTGGAGGCAAATTACCCAGAGTCCAGTAGATACCAGTGAGCTTATGTTGCATGAAGTACCCAGGGAATTGCGTACCTCGAAATCATCTATGTACATAGTTAGCAAGATTCTAAACTCACCCCCTGAAAGAAAACCATTTTCCTTAAAGTGTGAGCCATCCTGAAATGATTTATAAGTACGCTGTTCTCCAATTATCCCATGACTTTGATGTGCTCTGTGGTTTTCAACAACTTTATCCACAACATTTTTCCTATTGAAGAGCTGTTGCAAGCGCTTCAGTAAAGGCACATACTGAAAGCTTTTATTTTCCCTTTCATTGAGCATGTACTCAATGGGCTCTATGATATTTAAGTTTTCTCTGTAAAATTTGTTTTGGAGATATGATGTGCTCAAAGAGCCATCCTTCTCTATAACTTTTAGCAAGGGATGAGACATGGAAAGGGCTGTGGCTACTTCTTTTATCATTGACTTGTCAGGTATGGAACCATGTTTTTAAAACACAGCTTCAATAATGTTTATAGGGAGAGGAAATGTGGCTGAGTGCAGTTTCTCTATAAACTCATCAATTTTTGCGCCTGGCACGTGTGCAAAATGTTCTAGCTTGATGACTCTCTTTTCATGCAGGCACTCTTGTTTGATGAAGCTGTAGAAGAGGACACTTTCACAGGAACATGGCAAATGGAGGTGATCTCAAACAGGAGACACTTGTTTTAAGATGTCACACAACACTTTGAAGTCAAAGATTTCTGTGATGAATTGAGAGAGAGAAAAGAGAGACAGGATGAGGGAGAAATCAATTATGTGTCAAATGACTTAACACAATCCTAGTGTGGGAGCAACACATGTAAAAACAAGAGTTAATACAGCCTAAGACTGTTTCTATTAGTTTTGGTGGACAAATAAATGGAATTCAGTGCTTTTGTGTGTTTATGGAACGACTGGTATGACTTAAAAGTGTGTGAACATGCCGCCATGTGACCAATAGATACTGTCAGACATCTGTAGCAACGTTTCTGGTTACGACAAACACCACAAGTGCTGGTTAAGGTCAGGTTTCCAGACACTGAAGAGCCGGGAAAGACCGGGGCTGCACCTGGACCACCACAACTGAGACGTTATCACGGGTGCTGCAACATATAACCTGAGTGGGGCGAGCTAGGACCTGTCTTCACCAGATTACGTGCTAACCTACACAAGCTAGCAGTGCTTACACTCATGGTAGCAAATGTTCACTCCCTAGTCAACAATGCAATAACATCAGACTAAGGAGAGCTTCATAGCGCGAGAGAGCGCTGTGTTTACCTGCACCGCGAGCACTGTGTTCCACTACTGGAGGAGCTAATGCTATGTTGAGCTGACAGAGAAACTCCACCCGGGTGCCTGCACAATTATTTCCCGCCTGCCGGTGCCTACATTAGAGTCCATGTCACCGTAGCCTCGGCCACATTCAGCTCCAGCATGTAATTATCCTTCACCTGTTAGTGCCTGTAGTTGCGTAAAAACTGTTTATAAAAAAAAAACACAAAAAAAAACCTCTGCACGGAAGCCACCCACCTGTTAGCTATGCACATAGTGACCAACGGATATATTAATGAACCCTAATAACACACCCAGTAACGAAAAAAAATCATCCAAAACACAAAAGAAGACAATAACTAACTGTTGATAACATTTCTAATAAAGTATTAAGATTACCTTCTTTCACATTATGTTTTGTGCAAGGGACTGCAGGAAACACCTTTGACTGTGGGCTTCCACTGACTTAAAATAGAGAGAGGCACTCCTAATTAAGAATTTGAACATTACTGCCACCAACTGCTCTGGAGTTGTAAGAGAAGGTAATTTGCAATTTTAACATATTAGAATCATGCCATGTTAACCTAAATTAGTCTAGTAAATTTTAAGTTGTTGCATGTTATGATAAAACTACATGATTTAAAAGTGTTCAGAGAAGCTACATGTTATATTTAGGTTAATGTAACAAACACCCATGTTGGTTTTTTGAGTGTGCAGCTGAGTCGGCAGACTCCAGGGCAGACTGAGTTTCAACAGGAAACATGCTCTTAATAGAAAGATGTTCACGTTTTATTTCAAAACGTTTTGAAAAAACACCATCAAACCGAACATTCCCATCATTACACACACATCCCCCCAAAGTGTCTCTGGCTCTGGAGGTGGATTTGACCATGAGGGAGCCATGCGGCCAGTTCTTCTGACCCTGCTGAGCTGCCGGTTGAGCCGCATGGTAACTTGGCCGGGGTGGCAGTGGAGGAGAAGAAGGAGCAGGAGGAGCAGGGGGGCGAGACACTATCGTTGGTCGCGGTGGTCCCGCCAGTAACCAGAGGAGCGCTGAGGGTGCGCATCCCTTAGACCAGTGGTTCCCAAACATTTTTTGCCGTGCACCCCCTTCTACGTCCCAACCGGGTTGACGCACCCCCCCGCCCCCAAAAAAAAATCCAACAAAAAAACGCAACAAAGCTTTGTTTTATCGCCATATAAAGACTCATGTTTAATCATAACAACATCAATGCAATAATGCAACAAAGTTATGCACAAGCTTCCACTTTTATTTTATATTTTCAGCTCCGTAAAAGAAAAAATGCAGCAATATTAAATGACCCTGGAGCTAACATCAACGTCATAATAGCACAACGGCCATGGAAATTAGAACGACAGTACATTGAATTAAATTGCAATGAAGTAACAAACGATCCACAGCATTAAAGAGCATGGGCTCAGAAACAGATAAAATAAATAAAAACGATTATGAATCTGAAACTTTTCAAGTGCGACAATAAAATTGCACACGATCCACAACATAAGTAACAAAGAGCATAGGCTCAGAAACATAAAATAGGCCTTTAAAAGTCGCTCGGCCTGCAGGGAGAGAGGGAGAGAGAGAGAGAGAGAGAGAGAGGGAGGGGGGTGGGAGACGGGGAGGAGGATGTGTGAGTATTCCCAGTAGGCCTACATTTGTAGCAATAATATCAATACCGACAAATACTTACCCATATTAATGCGACGGGTGGGCTTGCATCCTGGCACAAAGCTCTCCGAAGTTTGGCACAATGGAAGACAGTTTAAACCTCAAATCCTTCTCAACAGCATCCAGTCTTTGCCGATGTTTAGTTTTAACTGATGCCATAGCAAAGAAACCAGCCTCGCAGAGATAAGTTATGGTGAAGGGCATCAAAAGTCTCAAGGCTTGCTTTGCCAAGAATGTGTATGATGTCGGTGACTCGGTCCAAAAATCCACAAGTGGCTTTCATTTGAACTGCAACTGCAGGGCTCCATCAGATGACAGCTCGATCAGCTGTCAGCTGTCATGCAGACTGGAGGCCAAATAAAACGGATTCTCCTCAAAATACTGCTGCAGTTCATGCCGGAGTTCAAAGAGCCTTGTCAGCACCTCTGTGTGCAGCAGCAGTGATGTGTGTTCGCTGCCCATCTCATTACACAACAGTGCGAATATTCTTGAATTTAGCGGGTGAGCTTTGATGAAGTTCACCAGTTTGACTGCATCATTCAGCCCTGCAAGTAGATCAGCTGGCATGTTTTGGGCTGTGAGGGCCTCTCTGTGAACACTGCAGTGTAACCAGCTGATGGATGGACAGACTCTCCTAATATGAGCTATAAACCCTGTGTGTTTCCCCGTCATTGATTTTGCCCCGTCAGTGCAAATTCCCACGCAGCGCTCCCAGTCGATCCCATTGGTCCTCATAAAAACATCAATTAAATTGAAGATTTCTTCTCCTGTTGTTCTGCTAGCAAGGGGCCGACAGAACAAAAAATCTTCTTGTACCGTTCCTTCAAACAAGTAACGGACAAACACAAGAAGACTGGCCAGATTTGCAACATCTGTAGACTCGTCTACTTGCAGAGAGTAAAACTCACTTTTCTTCACACGGCTGACTAGTGTAGCCAGGATATCCTCAGACATGGCATCAATGCGGCGCGACACAGTGTTATTGGACACAGGAATCATGTCCAACTTTTTTGCATCTTTCTCTCCAATCATACACTCCACCATCTCTTTGGCCGCTGGCAAACACATGTCTTCGGCAAATGTGTGTGGCAGCCCCTTTCTCCCTACTCTGTAACTGTAATCCTCACTCTCTCTTGGTCCCTTTCCTCCTTCATGATATGAAGCCCGTAACGCATCCCTCGTAGACCCAACGCATGAATGAAACTGCATTTGTTTTTGGCTTTTCTGCAACTCCTCCAACTTTGTTTTGAAAAATGTAAGGGGCTTTTGACTTGTATTGCCATGTTTCGTGTGCAGGTAATGACGGAGATAAGAAGGCTTCAGACAGCTGTTTGCTAGAACCTCACTGCACACCACGTACTGAGGTTCTGGGCAATCTGGATCACTGATCCAAGTGAAGCCCAGACCCTAATAATTTTCATCATATTTCCTCTTTTTTTCCCCCGTCTGGTGTTGACCCTCATCACCTCTTTTTTGCCATCTCCTTCCCTCCTCTTCGGTTTCCTCCAGCGCATCATTTACTGACGCCTGCTCATTTTCTTCACTCGGATCCGTTCCTATTCCCTCTGTCTCTGTTGCCTCCAAATCCTCACTCTCTCTTGGTCCCTTTCCTCCTTCATGACTGACAACTTTGTCATGAGACGTCCCACTTGACAGTTTCCCTGATTTCAGCCAGTTAAGCATCTTTGAAAGAATGAATGAAACGAGTTGGCGCGCATATATCCTAGTCTACAGTGAGTAGAAGAAGACAACGGCAGTCTTCTTCTACGTTTCTATCAAAAACTAATTAATTGCATTTTTTAAATTTAAAATAAAAAGGATAACAAGGAAAATGTTTATTGTTCATGTTTTTTTTATTGTAGCCTAAGGAAAAATCCCACTTAACAAACAACACTAGCCGTTTTCAGACAGAGCACCAAGCCGCCTATTAGTCCGTCCTTTTGGCGGCGCGGTAGGTGGTTTTAGACAGAGGGCAGAAGACCAAAACAGACCCCCAATTTGCCGCCTCAGAGGGTACACTTATTTCCGCCTGGACTGCTATCTAAAACCGAGGTGGAAATGTGCCGGCCCGTGGGTGAGATGGGCGGATGTGTAGATGACCTGCACTGTTGTGCGACCCACAACCGAGGAGATTTAAAACCAGGAAACAGCTGATCGCAGCAGTCAGCCCATCACTTCATCTGCGGACATTAAGATGAGACACTGGACAGCCGCAGAGATCCAGGAGATGCAGCGTCTCCTGGATCTCAGCAGCTGTTTGATTGTGTTAGCTTGTTGTTGTCTTGCAAGCTAGGAACGGTCGCTACTTTCAAATTAAAAGCCCCCTGCTAAGAACCCAGTTCTAAACTCTGATAGGGTACAATGTAAAGCTCTTATTTTGAAGACAAATTTATTGTCATTGTTCACAGCCCAACTTCGAGCTTCCCATCACATCACATGTTTATGCCTACCTCAGAGGCGGCTTTTGGAAAAGGAGGAATATCACGCCTCCATTTTAGAAAGACAGGCCAGCAAATTGCCGCCCTTACCTTGGAGCAAATGTGCTGCCTTTTCTATCTAAAAAGGGCTTCTCTGTAATACACCAGACCACCATTACATTTTTCATCTTGCGCACCCCCTGGTGCTCGCGCACCACACTTTGGGAATCCCTGCCTTAGACCACGGGCCACGTGTGATTTAAACCAATGTGGTGGTGGGGGAGGGGGGGTACGGTACGGGATGGTACGGTTATGCTGCACACAGTCTGTCAATCTGTGAGAGCACACACACACACACACACACACACACAAGACATGCACTGTCTCTGTATTATTGTGCCTGTAGGTGAAATAATACAATCTCATATTTATACTCAGCAGCTGAACCCAGTATGGTGCTTACGTTCTACAACTCATGCAAAATGGCAAAAAAACTAGTTTTTTTCTCGGTCTTGAACTGAACTAGTCTTGGCCTTGACTTAGTCTGTCTTGGTCTTGTCTTGGTCTTGATACTCTCTGGTCTTGGTAGTGTCTTACTTAGGTCTCAGTTTAGGCAACCTTGACTACTTCTTGTCTACCGTGGACTAAAATGCTTTAAGTGCATGGAACGTCAATGAGGTCACTAACACGTTAACAACACGTAGACACAGTAGCGTAACATCATGGTGATAGGCCCTGGTGCAAATATTTTTTTTGCAAGCACAGCCACTTTTTTCCCGGTGGGCCTATCAATAATGGGCCAGTGGACGTTTGTTTGTTTATTTAATTATTTATTTATTTATTCTGCTGCGCCTAGACGTTTCTCTGTCAACCCCAAGAATGTGAGAGATTGGCGAAAAAATCAAACTGAGCTTCAGCGTCTGTCTGAGGAGGACAGCAACAGGGCCTGGCTGCCTGCAGGAGGGAGGAGGAAGGCTAGCGAGGAGCTTGAGATAAACATACAGGGATGGGTGATCAGCAAACGGGCACGCCACGAGAGAGAGATGATGGAGAAACAAATGTCCGCCACCGTGAGTGACAGATCACAGAGATGAGGAGTTTGCAGTGAGTGCTGGTTGACTAAATCGTTTCCTCCACCGCAACATCTTCACTAGCAGAAGAAAAATATTGCCCAGAAGGATGCCAGAGAATTCACCGAGAGGCTAGTGAAGTTTATGACATTTTCATCTCAGATTTTTGAGAGGAAGGAATTAAACGCCTGTCCCAAATTGCCGCCTGGTCCCAAATAAACACCTGGTCTGTTAAGTGACATGATAAATCAGTTCCACATAATCACATCAGTCCCAGCATTTTCATATGGTCAGTAAGTATAAAGCCATTTCAAGTCTGTTGTATTGCTAAACCAGAATAAAAACTGTCAGAAAAGAAGCCATAAAATTAATTCTAGTTGATATTATTTTATTTATTTATTTATTTATTTAGGGTATACAGTTTGCTTTCGATTTATGTTATGTTGGTTGCAATTCCCATCATTTTGAGGAGACAGAAGATGAGCTCTGTTGACCACACCCCTTGTGTGTTACATCACTAGAAAGCCCAGGATGTGCTTTACACAGGACAATAGGACCCAAATAAACTGCATGCATGGTTTTTGAAATAAAGGCCTCTGTGTCATGTTCACCACAATGGACAAAAAATTGCCATGTCTTAAAGGCTTCTTCGCCCTAAATGGCTTCACAGTACACAAAGGCCATTCAATAAAACAAGGCACACAAAGCTTGCTATATGACATCACTACATCTCATCATGACATGTAGAACAATTGGATTATTTATTGAAAACAAATAATACAAGCAAATCATATCATATACTGCTGAAGAAGACCCTGTAGCAGCACCTGGCGAGGATCCCCTATTATCACTCGTGGGAGGCCATGTGATCACCCCGTCCCTGACCATGGCATCCACACCGGTAGGACTGCCTGCAGCAGACAACTTCTTTACCTGGGCCCTTGTAATGACGGCGGAGAAAGCTTTCCTTTGGAGCTTACTCACGACCTCCCTGGTGCCGTAGGCCACCTCCGCAGCAGACTTCATGGGCCACCTCTTCACCAATCTGGTCACAAACTCGGGTCCCCTCTGCCAAAGGGAGTCACCATCAAGCTGTTCAGGAGAAGACCCTCTCGTGAGTAGATCGGCCACGTTGTACTGACCAGGGACCCACCACCAATCTGTCACAGGTCCGGCTTTCTGGATCTCACCAACACGGTTAGCAAAGAAGTTTGGAACCCATAACTTTCCCGCTGGATGGCTCCCAACACCATCTGGCTGTCTACGAAGTGGTACCACCTACCCACTTCCAACCGTCCATGCTTCAGTATGTACCCCTTCAGCCGGACTGCAAAAACGGCTCCACAGATCTCTGCTTTAACAGCGTCGCCCTTCTGGACGAGGGGGGTCA
Organism: Acanthopagrus latus; assembly: GCF_904848185.1. Taxonomy (NCBI): domain Eukaryota; kingdom Metazoa; phylum Chordata; class Actinopteri; order Spariformes; family Sparidae; genus Acanthopagrus; species Acanthopagrus latus. The sequence goes on along the minus strand of NC_051040.1, from coordinate 31,260,361 downwards.
ATTTAGCCTTTGACTCCACGAGTTGGGTCACAACACCCCCTGAAGTCTCCCAGCGCAGGTAGAGAACCACCCCATAAGAGTCACAGCTCCCAACTGAAAATGTGATCCCCCAGGGTTTACCCAGCCAACTGGAAGGTGTAATACTCCTGTGGAAAGTGATGGTACTCAGCCATAATCTTGGAAGAGCTCGATTGCTCTCCCACGCAGCTCACCAGTCAGTGGCTTGTCCCACGTATCATTAGTCAATGCTCTGGCCTCTTAAAAGGCCCTCCTGACAAGAATGACGCCCTTCTGTTTCAGGGGCATCACCAGACCAAGTGGGTCATAAAGCCCAGCAACCTGGCTCAGTAACATACGAGGGGTAAGGGGATCTGGTGTTTTCTCCTCTATGTCCTCCATGGTGAGGTCGAGCTCAGTGTGTATCTTTTTCTTCCTTGCGGAGAAATTAATGGCCACCATGAGGAAAAGTTTGTCCTCCCCCACGTGGTAACCCACTCCCAGGGCCTTGTTGTCCTCGTCGCGTAACTGGTTGGGTAACATAATAGTCTCCGTTTTGATGGGGCCTCCCACTTTGGCCAGACCGCACCCACGGCTTTTGGGGGTCATTGTGGAACACTAGAATGTCGTCCACGTAGGCAATTTCCTCGATGACACGTCTTTCTTCCACTTTGTCAGCGAATTGCGGCAGGTGGGCAGTCTCTCTCATGGCCACCTGGGCGATACAACCAGCCGCCTTATCGCCCATATTCACCCGTACCACAGCGTAGTCTTCGATGTCATCCGCCGGAGAGTCCCTCCACAGGAAGCGATGGACATGCACCTCCTGATCCTCCAACCCCACCGAGTTGTACAGTTTGGACACATCTCCAATTGCCACATGCTCCCTGTCCCTGAAACGGAGCAGGACTGCCCGGATAGGGTTCAAGACATCCGGGCCCTTCAGAAGGATGCCATTCAGGCTAACACCCCTGAATTCCTGGCTGCTGTCCCAGACTAGTCTCACCGGAGTGGAAACAGAGTATGGGTTGGGTGCCGTCAGGTGGTTCACCCACCACACAGCACCGTTCCAACTGTCCATCACAGCCCTGGAAAGCTTGATTGTGGCCCCCCTGGCTACCATGTCATGCACCTGCCTCGCGCAAGCCTCCTTCCACTCCGGATCCTTCTCGAGGCACTTCTCCGATTTCAGAAATGCCGCCTTGACAGCTTCGCGGTTGTTCGGCAGGGTAGCAGGGTTCTATTTCCAGGGGTACCTGGCATCCCAGTGGGGCCTGTCGCTGTGTTTGTCACTTAACTTGAAGGTCAGACCTCCCCTGATGAGCTCTTACTCCCTCAGCGAGTGACATCTCTTTCCTCCCAGGGGCGCACTTTCCACACTGACATCCACCGCACATAGGGTCACAGGCGGCCCCAATGCTGTCCCACTGCAGCCACTTGACGATCTCTGCATTGCATGCAGCTGTGGTTCTGACCTCGACTCTCCTGGACGCCGCCCTCATGGAGCATGCAAAGTGGATCGATGAGTGGCTCGCAGTCACCTCAATGTACTCAAAAAGGTCCCGATGCACGCCACTGATGGTTTTTCTGAGTGGACCATTCCATAACACCAGATCGCCACGCCTCATCATCTGCTGGGGGGCAAGGCGACCTTCACAGGTACTGATAAGTAACTCAACCTTTTCCGGGCGGGTCAACTCCCCCGGTTTGATAACACCTGGGAAGAATTTCTCCAGGCGCTTCAAGTCCACTGCATGGTCCACTCTGGCAATCTCCTCCAGTCCATGGCAGAACTCATGGAGCCGCCATGTCCCCTTTTTTGTGGTTACTTTTATGCTCACAGAATACCTCTGTCTCAGTCCTAGCCTCCATACCACCTACACCTTATACGACCAGTGTGATAGGTTCACCTGCCAACCCAAGCCTCTCTGCTGCTTGGTGAGTGATATAGTTGGTATCGGAGGCTAGATCAATTAGCGCTCAGACCCAGTCTCCTCTCTTGGTCGTGACCTCCACCAACATCATGAGGACCGGGTGCTCCTTAGGTCCACTCTCGTGCACCAGATCTTTGCCAGCACATGCTCTTGAAGACACCTTATTTGTGCAGGCCTTACGAACAGCCTCCAGCTGCTCTAGGGTCAGACCTAGATTAGCAAACACAGCCTCTTGTTCTTCAGTCGGACCACGGGGTTCTCTCCTGTTTTCCCCCTTGGCCTCCGCCTTAGCAGTGTCCTTTTTGGAGGGTGATTTGAGGCACAGGAAGAAGTGATCTGGAGGGGCGTCGCCCTTTTTACATTCGTCTTTGCGACACAGAAAGTTTTCGTTGCATGGGCTTTCCCTCCCATGGAGATCCAGGCATTTGGGGCAGGCTTTTATCTTTTTTACTTGAGCCCTCTGCTCCGTAGGGTTGGCCTTCTTAAAGGCATTACAGCGGTATAAACGCCCAGCATGCCCCTCTTCGCCACACATACTGCAAGGATCCCGCGATGATTCTTCTCCCACCTCACTTGCCGTGGCCTTGGTAAATGAACGCCTCTCTGGTTTTCGGTCACCTGGTCTTTCCTTGTTACAGGGGGATCGGTTCACCCGCTCTGGCAGAGTTCGGTCGCCTGGTGATCTGTAACTGCTCCAGTTGCACCAGAACCTTCTTCTGATCCCTCAGGAATTGCCATAGTTTGTCGAACCGGTTACGTGGGTTGACGTCGCTGGCCGCGTCACACCGATCAACTGTAATGCCTCCCTGGGTTGGTAAAGCTGGTAAATCCTGTAGCTCCAGTACGATGTTGTCTGCTATTTGCGACATGTCCCCATGACAGTCCTCCAAAACCCAGAAGACTTTCTCCGCAGTACGGCAATGTGACAGCCTGAGTTCACATTTACTGCATCAACGATGCTGTCCAGCAGGTGGAAGAGCCTACATTCCGGGGAGCCCGTGGGTTCAGCTAATACCTGAAGGGTCCCCCAGTTACTCTTCCGTCGCCAATAGCTTCTCCTGTCTCCAGAGAATTTTGGTAGGCTTGGGGGTGCAAGCGCAATCTGGGGTCTGATTAACGCCTGAGAGGTGGCAGACAAGCTTGGTCCTGCCTCAACACTACCAGCACAGTGTGCGCTCCTCGCCGCTGCCGCGGTGTGCTAGAGAAGCTGGGGTTAAAAAGTTGGGCTTGTGGACCACCGTAGTGGATGCCTTTGTGGTGGTGCTTGGGAAGACACCGACGGGGGGCCCATGCCTTGTGCTCCCTCAGGACAGTCCACATTGTCATCCAGAGCACTGCCAGTCACAGTAGCGGTCGTGTCAGTGGCTGGGCCTGCACCTGCACTTTGCACCCCATCAGCCTGTGCCGTGCCACTGTCCCCACCGCCTTGACCATCATCTCCGCCGTCGACGTCCCCCTCGTCCTTTTCGCCGCTTGCCAGGACACCAAGGTTGCCATGCACCGCCCTTTTGCTTTGGAAAATGTAGTTAGTCAGTGCAACTATAGTCATTTTTCTCTTCTCCTTGTAGTCTTTGAGGCAGGCCCACATGTCATCCACCTCTTTTTCCAGGACGTAGTGGTCCCAGCTCCGCACAAACTCCTCCAGTACTTTGACTCTGCTCTCTGATGATGCATGCACCAAATCATACTGCTCATGGGTCAAGTGGCCCGACTGGAGCGCTTCAGCCTGACCAAACACGTCTTCGAGGTCCATCATCTGACTGCCAAATTGACTCAATACATAGCGGGATCACAATGCCATTTTTACCTTCATCTCTGTGTCATAATACTTTTTTTTGCAATCATGCAGCCTTTTCTTCACATCAGCTACATCCATATCGTGCTCACTTGCGCCCACCTCCTCCATAACAGCAATGTAATCAAAACTGCTGTTACAGATTTCTTCATAACTGTCCTTGAGTGCCCTCAGTTCAAGTTTGAGATCATGTTCATTTAAAAGGTCCATGTTAAATTCAATGGCATTTGCCTTTCTATTAAAAACCCCTTGTGCATAGGAACGTTTTTTCTTTAATTCTCCACAGTCCGCCATGGAGACTTTTATTGTGCCTCTCTTTCGCTGTTTTGATGACGTACTTCCGGTCCTTGGACCAAGATGGCAGCGACCCACTTCCGTTAGCTTAGCGGCTTGCTAACGTGCTAACACGGCGAATTCGCGGCGATTGGCTTATCCTATGCCGTCGCACTAAACAGTCACCATGAAAGTCACTCAAGCACAGTCACAGACCAAGCAATACCCTTAGCTGAGGGCCTTATTTGAATCCGAGGCGCTGTTGATCGGCCGGGACGCTCCGCCGAGTCTCGTCCGCTTGCTATCCTCCTGCAGTTCGTTGTAGCTGACACTCTCCGCTTCTCTGTCACAGGGCTGGCTTAGTGTTGATTACTGTACGGTTTTATTAAACTAACTACCTTAATCTAATAACTCCCACCGTAAAGGGTGTTGTTAACTGATGAAACAGTGTCACACTCTGACAACCGATCACTGTCTTTCACATGTTTATTTAGCATAAGCATTCCTATCCAACACATGCTATGCTCGCTAACACCTGTACAGTATCATGCCTTTAGCCAGGTAATGACACAAAATAAAACAAAACCACAATATTAATGACACGGACATATTTCCACTGTATAATCAACATACATGAGCATATATAGTATTCAACATAGGTTGTAATCACACTATACACATTTCTTAACTCACCAGCTCAGCTTCACCAGTCAAAACAATGGCATGCATGAAAAAGAAGATCCGGCAGGTTAAACATCCACCCCAAATAACCTGCAGGGTGAATTACTACCACAAGAGGTCACTATGAAAACAAAATGTGGGATAACTTCACACATATTGACCTATTTCACATATATAGTATCAGTCAAAAGTTTGGAACACACATTCTCTTTCAATGTTTTTTTCTTTATTTTTATTATTTTCAACATTGTAGATTAATATTAAAGACATCAAAACTATGAATGAAGATTTATGGAATTATGTAGTAAACAAAAAAGTGTTAAACAAACCAGAATATGTTTTATATTTTAGATTCTTCAAAGTAGCCACCTTTTGCTTTAATGACAGCTTTGTACACTGTTGGTATTCTCTCAGTCAGCCTCATGAGGTAGTCACCTGGAATGTTTTTTTTAACAGGTGTGTCTTGTCAATAGTTAATTGGTGTTATTTCTTGCTTTCTTAATGCATTTGAGACCATCAGTTGTGTTGTGCAGAGATAGTGTTGGTACTCAACGGAGCCATGCGGTGAACAACCCAGAGGTTGTGGTGGAGGGAGGACCAGCAGAGCAGCGATGGACAGCCCACAGAGGATCGAGTACGTCTGCTTATAAGTTAGTGTTGCTATGCTAGCAGCCGATCATTGAGGCTAACAGCTGATCAGCGGAGAAAAGTGAGTCTACAGAGCCAATTCTTCAGGTGTGCAGGCTTCAAAGGTAGTAGCAGAGCTTCAGAGCTTGTAAAGACAACTTGGCATTCCTCTTTAAACAGAAAACAGCTGCTTTGTTCACATGTGACACATATAAGATTATTCTGCCTCTCACAGACAGCACGTCAGGCTAATGTCCAAACAACCCAGGGTAGCAATGCCATGTGTGAACACTGCTATATGGAGACATAGCTATCATGGCGTCCATTTTCAGGGTTTCAACTCCATCAGCTGTCGCCATTGTTGAACAGTCATTTTTAACTGTTGTTTCACCTCTTGAGCTATCCAAAAGTATTTTCGTTTGTAGCCTTCTCAAGTTCAGTCTTTCTTTTCTTGCTCTGTATGGCAGTGTTGTAGCAGACTTTTAACACACATTTAATAGTTAAGATTTACAATTAAATTTAACATTCATATTTAAATTAACATTTATAATCAAATTAACATTTAGATTTAACATTAACATATTTTTACAAGAGAAGTAAATATCACAAAGTTCACAAATATTGCTGTAAATCTGGTCAAAGTAACATTAAAAAGTTTGCATAAGTTTTTTGTATGTGGTTTGTTGCTAAATGTGGTGAAAATTTGCTGTTTATTTTAGCATGCACAAATTTACAATTGCATGGATTAAAGCATGACAAAAAAAAATCTTTTGACTGAAATGTTTTTTCGAGCTATAGTCAAGTCATATTCCCAATTTGTAATTTGTGAAACATGTTACAGGGCGCGTTACTTGACATGTGCTAAACAAAAAAAACAAGACAAGATTTGCAGCATCACCCCACACCATGTTCGCTAATGCAGACATAACCCTAACCCAAGTTTAAATATTTGACCAGCAGTGTTTTACAGGAGCATGATCTAAACAGCTATTCTGTTCACACTTAAAATGTTTTTCTGTCTTTTCAGTGTAATCTTCAATCTATGAAATCAAACTGTGCCCTTTTTTGCCAAGCTTCTCTCAAGTTTTACTCTTTCAACGAATCAACGATCTACAGAACTTTTCAGTACGCTATTTTTCTACTTCTTCCTCTTCTTCGTCTTCTCCTCATCATCATTATCATTAATTATTATTATTAATAACACTATTGTTTAAAGTGAGCCTCTTATTGTTTAACAGAAAAATGCATCATACAAACTGCAATTTTTGCAGCCTTGTCAGTCTGATGGAGAGTTATCACCTTTCCGTCATCACTCTCTGAGGTTTTACATTCATTCTATATGTTATAATACAAGAGCATTTGAGCATTGAGCAACAATCAGGCTACATTCATGATTTTGTACAGTCAAACTAACCCAAAAATTCTTATTGATCATTACAACATTTCAGGGCATTGCTGTAACCATGGTAACTGACGGCGCCAGAGGGGAGGGAGAGATGCTGAATGAAGCCGTTAACACATGTACACTCCAGACAAAGTCCAGATTATTGTTGTTCCTTCACACATGCAGCACACAACAGGAGACTCTCCGTGTCAGGCGAGTTCTCACGTGTTGACTAAACTCAAAAACTAATTGATAACGTAGCAGCATGATGAGTCCTTGCTAGCTCAGCAGCTAAACTTTAGCGCCGCTCCGTGTTTAGACCCCGCCCTGTGTGGGTCACTACACTGTCATTGGTCAGGCGCACACATGCTGTTACGACACCATTGGCTGTAGAGTGTGACAATCTGTCAATAAAAATCAGTCTACACTTGTTCTCCTCCGACCTACATTGAGCTCATAAATCGCCTCTGTGAAGTCTGAATGATGGAAATCTGTTGTAGCGACGGAGAACTTTAATCCATGCAATTGGTGCCCCATATTGGCTGTTGTTTCTTCCTGTATTTTATTATGATTTGGCAAATACATCAGTAAATCATGTGCATAATAGACCATGTCTGTTGTGTCAAAAAATAAGAGTGTCAGCTTGTGATACTTTTGTTGTCCTTACTTTGGTAATTTCAGTATATGTCCGAGGCTCAGTTCCATCACAGACAACCAAGATCGTAGAACAGATCAGGGGTGAGCCCCCACATGCAGGTCTGTCCAGTCACGTGTAGACAATGAGATGTGACTTATTTTGGCCCATTAGGAGACAATGCTGTGATAGTACAGGTGTGTTCAGGGCCATTTGTGGCTGAAACATCTCAGTCAATTTTACATAAAAGAAAACTAGTTTGCATAAAAATGTGTTTTTTTCTATTTTGTGGCATACAGTAGCATGACATTTTTAATGAGGTGTGAGCAGGATATAAGATGTCCAGGAACCAAAACAAAAACGATATGTAGACAAACCCTAACATTTTGTGTTACGCTTTATTCTAACAGCTCATCAAGGCATTATTTAGATTTTTTGCCTCCTGTCAGTTTCATAGATTTCAGGGTACTGGTTTTGTTTTTTGTTGCTTGGCTACATTTCGTAGTTTCGAGAAATAAAGTTCGGGAGGCAAGATGCATCTTCATTCAATGCTGCAGGAAATTCCCTGATTACATTATAGCACAAATGTTGCAGCAATGTTAAAGTGAGTGGGCTGTGGTGTCTGCATCTGTTTTACTCAATTGCAGGTTCACTAATTGCTGATATATCTGTAATGTGGCTTCATGCCCAGAATCTGGGGTCTGTGATCAGACAAATGTTTTTGAGGAAAACCACGATTTACAGAACACGTTTTTTATAAACTTAAATGTATAAACTTCAGTTTTTATGACAAGTACAGATATTGACACATTTTACTTTTGTTGATTATTTCTATCAGCAACTTCATGTCAATATTTGTTTGTTTGGATCCAGTAGTGAGGAGTAAGCAGGAGTAAATGTGAGATCAAGAGGAAAGTAAGTAAAAGTTAAAACTATGTCTTACAAATTATGGTTAATTGTAAACATTTTTTGTTCATTTATTGGTCACTTAAAGATAATAATTAAATGAACAGCACTGACACATGTTGACATGATTTCAGTCAAAGCACATGTGATACAGTCTTACACCAGCAACAAGGGGAACACATCCTTCATACATCATAGTGTTTTGGTACCATGGTAACTATAAAAAAGTTACTGGAGTCCACAAGCTAAAAACAATTAGGAGTCTGTCAATTTGGCTTGTTTAGAAAATATTTATTTCATGTAATGTACACTGTACAAAGGCACCAAAGCATGTGAGATGCATCGAGATCTCATCCTTCACAATCACATTTTGTAGAACATTTCCTTTTGATGTCTGAAGTTGCAACATGATTTTTTTTTAAAACTATGGAGATAACACAGTGATGCTCTCCATGTCAGCAGCCTTTAAAGGGAAAATACTCCAAATACAAATTAATGTATTTCTACAACATTAAGACTTCTTCCTAATCTCCTAACTTTATTTGCAAATTGACATTCATTGTCATACAAATTGAACATGATACATCCATTTCTGCTTTGCATAATGATTCAGGCAATGATTTTTCAATATAAATGCATTAATCTACAAAGCACTTAGCAGGCAGTATAATTCTATCTGTCACCAAACCATATGTTATTTTATGCAGGTCTGTCTAATGTTAGATAGCTCACTCTAAAACATGGATGTCTTCGTTCCAAAAGGTTTCTAATGATTTGCCATAACAGCTTAACACTTGCATGTGAATTGAAAAATAAAGGGGTAAAATTACAAGGTTACAAGGTAGATTTATTGTCATTTTTTACATCACAAGGGTAACTTGTAATGAAAACTGCATGTGAAATGAGAAATGGATTGATAGTTTATCAAGTGATTTGTTAAATTTAAAGCTGATTTGATAAAAAAAAGAAAAAAGTTGTGATACGATGAAATCGAAATACTCACGAATCAATTATGAAAGTGATACACTATCAGATTATTTGAAAAAACAATTGACATCTTACTTCAAACATGATTTCTCTGATAATCAACTGGGCAACTATTTTCATTCACAGCACCCAACTAACATTTATCATGTATGGGTAACATTTTTCGTCAGGCCTCCCTAAAAAGATAAAGCCCGCTCAATGAACTACGTAAAATTCATTATGGAGCCCAATGCTTTTCTTGCCGTACTCTGCCTATGATATGTTGACTTAATTGGTTAAGTTAAAGGAGGAGTATGCTGGTTTAACAGGTAGCTTATGTACATCTCTGTTTGTAAAAAAACAGCTGATACAAAGACTTATGTAGTGTAGTTTCCCTGATAAATATCCTGCTGGGCCTGGTGTTGCTCCACTGTGGATTATTCTACCTCTGGAAATGCTTCAGACCTGGAGTATACCTTCTCAGTTAGGCAGAGTGACCAGGATATACAGTAAGTCAGCAGTGGAAGCTGCTGCTAGGCTGCCCCACTCCAAGGAGTTTTTAACACTCAGTTATGTCTGTTATTTATCCAAGCTTGGTGTTTTTTCAAGTACAGACACACAGCTGCAACGGCCATAGAAGTCCATGTGGAAATTTACTGGGTAACCATGGATGTTTTTTTCAACAGAATCATCCAATTCCCATTTTTCTTGCCCTGAGATACAGGTCTTAAAAGAAAAGCAGTGGGATCCATAATGAGTGTTGAGTGGTTCACTGAATGGGTGTTTGCTGCAAATTATACATGTGTTGTGAATGATGAATGGCATCCAAGTTGATTATCAGGGAAATACTGTAAAATGTCAGTAGGGTTTATTAAATCAAGTGACAGTTTATCACTATTTTTCAATTCACATGCATTTTATCACTTCATTATTGATCTATAAGCATTTTAATCACTTACATTGTTGTCAAATGCTTTTTAATACTCCACCCTTGAGAACACATTCCTTAAATGATGAATTACATTTTTTAGTGTTGTGAATGATGATTATAAGATGGGATGAATTATTAAACATGACTCTGTTTTCATCATATCACAACTTTTTAATCAATCACCTTTACAGATTGATCATCTATCAATCCATGTTTCATTTTCTTGCATTTTTATCAGCTCCATTTTTATCATTTAATTTTTGTTACTTCCAACCCTCATAGATTACAATCATCTGACTGACTGACTGGTTGTTGTGATTATCAGCTCCCATTGATACAGTGTAATCTTCAGTTTGGATGCTAGTCCACAAACATCAGAAGAGAAAATCATTGATCAGCAACATGAATGTCCCTTAGTAGACATGAAAGAAGAGTAATTCCATTTTGCTCATTCCTCACTGGCACTTTCTGCTCTTTCAGCACTTTCAATATACCTGCCATCCCTACTAATTCCATATTCATTTTTACAGGGCTGGTACTAAGGCATGTCAACTTAATATTACTTTCTGTGCCAAAAATAACTCTTATCAAGTGGAAAATATTCACTTCTGTTTCATAGAAACATTAAAATCAACTGGTGTACTGCGTTGTTGAACTATGTTAATTTGATAATTGAATGCCATTAAATCCACAACAGGTTTAGAGCTACAACATTTATTCAGGAGCAGTTCCTCATCAGAAAAAAAAACTACAAAGGTCGACTGTTTGGGGTATGACAGTTTTCTTGGAGAAAAAGCGTTTCTAACTGAATAAGCAAAGCTAGCTTTGTTAAAGGCCATTTTTTGACAGTATGGTAGGGCAAGAGAGGAATTATAGTCACTCCTTGTACCATTAAACAAGACAAGCACATGTTACTAAAAGATACACATTCTAGCATGTAGCCCTGTTGTCGTGGAAATGCGGAACCCTGCCGTGCTGGGCTGACTTGCCGAACCAAACCGAATCAAACCAGCACATGTGTATGGAAAATTCCTACATGTTCATTGTCTCTATATTTTTAGTGGCATTTTGCAGATAAGGGTTATTGCTTGCCTACCAAAGGTGTTATGAAGCCAAAACAGTGAGATAAAAGATGCTTTTCAGAGTGGGTGACAAATCAATTTTGGTCCATTACTATGAATTCCCACTTTTATATTATGTTATATTGTACATAGTCATTTGATGAGGTGTAATAAACAAAACAGTTATTACTGGATATTAATTTAAGAGGAATTAAAATTGACTGCACCAACAGCGTTGTACTTAATATTTTCAAATATAGTTTGATCATACTCATCATACCAACACACCTGGACATATAAATGTCCAGGTGCAAATGCCCACTGGTATACTAGCCAGTGGCCTAGCCAGTGGGCTAGTATACCGCAGTTGCTGCCCTAGTGACAGAGGGAGGAGCTGAGGGTTTTTGCATCAGCCCTTATGTTTGATATAGATTTTAATTTAAATTGATTTAATTTGGTAAATCGAAATTTATGTTTAAAGAAGTACCTCAAGACAAAAATATCTGACCAATTGTTACCCTCCCCAGTAATCCCTCAGAAACTCCCTATGAGATCTTCCCTTCAGCATCCTTACTCCATCCTGTCACTGCCATCACCATTGATCTGCACAACACAGTCCTTGTTCAATGGCTCCTTTGAGTGAGCTGTATCAAAATGCTGGGTGCTCACCATGTATCTCCCACGAGCATCCAGCCCTAAGGCAGGGACAAAGCGACGGTCAAACTGGATTTCTTGGCGCAGGTATGAGGTCCTCTTCTGGCAGGAATCACCAGTTCCCTCCTGTAAAGCAGACAGGAAGACCACCAACTCAAAGTGGTTGGACATGCCCTCACACAGGGCAGGATAGAGAGGGCTCCGGCGGTCCAGGGGGTGGTAAAAGGTGAGTGGGAAGATGAAAAAAGGACAGGGCTGCTGGCCCAGATGATCTAAGTGGAAGTCCAGAGAGGTCTGGTACAGGGCCTGACCATCATGCTCCTCGTAGAGCACAGCACTCACCTTTACGTCTACCAGTGGTCGTTGCAGCAGGTTTGTGGCTCGTAACATGAGGCATGTCTGGCCCTGATGTTGGCCAACAACTGCCTGGGGGCTGAATTGGATGGCTCCTGCACGCTTCTGGGGGCGTGCAATCTTGGCTACGAATGCACCTGAAGGTTAAGACAATGAGACTTCAGTGTGGTATGACAAGGAGATGCTTGGCCTTATTAAAATAACATTTCTGTTTCAGGCTGCTTTGCAATCAAAACTGCAGTGAAGGAAATCTGGTTCAGAGAATCACAGAGGATGTTAAACCACTGAATGATCTAGATGCATTAGATGGTTAGGCATCAATAAAATAGAGTAATGCTAAAAAGTGAGGAGTTAGAACAGTCCGTTCAAAATCTAGTGGTATTTGTGTTTTTGTTGTCTACTTCATGCCTCTACACAACATGTTCCTGCAGGTCTAAATGGTTTAGTGTTGGACCAGAGTCTGGATGAAATCCAGTTGATAATTGGATTCTCTAATGGGTCCAAGGTGGGATTCAAGTGGACTCTTTCCTTGGGTAAGCTGTTGGCTAAAGGGCCAGTATGGCAACAACCCCCACCACCATCGTATTCATGGCTTCTGTCATTTATTATGCTATTAAATATGCTTGTTAGTTATTTATCAATTTATTTATGAAACAGTTGAGTACAAAACATCAGATAGGTTTCATAATGGTTTAGAATAAGGGATGATCTGCCATACAAAAAGCACAGTTGTTAATTGTAAAAAGTTAAAAGTTTTATAAAACATTCTTATCTGAACAAAAACTAAAGAATCAGATCTATGAAAGTACAATTATAATCAATGACTGTGTCGACATGGTCTTATAAATGTAATACCAAAGGTTGCCCAGCAGATGTCACATTTTGTCTCCATCAAAATCTTTGAAACAATGCACTTCTGTATTTTCAGCACAATTGCTTCATAGATGTTAAGGGCCCATAAACCATTCTCACTTTCCAATCAAATACTTTTAAGGATGGACTTTAAGGCTACAAACAACCCATGATGCAATATTCTTTCATGTAATAGACTCAGCAGGAAGACATGTATTAAGTGATTATCATTCAATCTTCAAATATTGTAAGATCTGCCCTCTGAGGTTGGGATAGGTTGAGGTTGAGGTTGATAGGATTTGGACCATCATATTGTTTGGTGACAGACTGTTTCTCTTTCTATATTCAAGTTAAGGGAAGTTTATGCATCACAAGGATGGGCCTAAGATATGTCGAAGTAGAAACACAAAAGTTGATGGAGAAACAGACTTTAACACACAAATGCCTGTTGTGACTAAATATCATATCCCTGAATATTAAACAACAATAATAACTTCTTCTATTTAGCAAATACAGTAATTAGCTTAAAGCTCCCAGTGTGTCAATTCAAGACTATAATCTCAGACTTAACAACGTACATGGGAAGAAGGCTATAAGAATTTCGGAGTTGTACCTGTGATGAATGCCTCCAGCATGAGCCCCAGCAGCATCTGCACAGCCAGCAGTGCTATAGCACTTGGACAGTCCCCACTGGGGAACATAGTGCCATAACCGATTGTCAACTGTGTCTCCAGTGAGAAGGAAAAGGCAGCTGTGAAGCTGGTTATGTGCTTCACACAAACCACATGCCCCTGTGGCGGGGCATCATGATCCTGCACAGCCAGGTCTCCATTGAGGTGGGCTAGCAAGTACCACAGGCAGGCAAACAGCAGCCAGTGGGCCAGGAAGGAGGCACAGAAGGCCAATAGCACCCATCTCCAGCGCAGACCAACCAACAGTCCCCAAAGATCCTGCAGAGCCAGCAACCAGGCTCTGCCTGAGGCCCCGGGCCATGAGCTTGAAGGGCACAGAGGTGGACGAAGGGCACAGTGTCCGTCTTTGGTGACCAGGCGTTGGCGAGGTGGAGAGGACAAGAGAGGGGAGGATGAAGCCTTGCCTCCTAGAACACTGCTGTTGGATTTTGTTGTCATGGTTGCAGGTGGATCTCAGGCAGGGTAAGTTGAATTTGAGGATGATCCTGAAACATATAATAAAATACCCCCATAAGTAATCAGTTTCAATATCAATTGAAGTGTGACCAGTATAGAGGTATGTACATCTGACATTTTCCTCTCTAGCCTAGCCCAGGACTGAAAGGGAAGAAATGTCTTGCCTAGCAAAGTGAAACTCCAAGCAACTCCAAAGCTTTCAAATTGCTGTATCGAAAAGCAATGTAATTTGAGTATTAGCTGTGGTCAATTGTTGTTGGTCAACAATGTTACCTGCTGAAATCAGAAGAAGAAATCAGTCTTCAATGACTTCAGGAGGATATCAAGTCATTACATGTCAAATGGCTAAATGCTAGTTAAAGTCATTCAGATTAACGATTTGAAACCAGTCATGTGACTTGAGTCCACATGTATGCACTTTGAATCGTGCTGCAACACCAAAAGGACTGACTTTTAGCCTGCTTCAAGATATTTCATCTTATTTCTGTTTTGGTGGATCTTAGTAAGAGGTTTCTTTGAGATACGATGTGGCAAAAACAAGATGAAATTGATATCTATTTTTACATTTTAGTCTGGGTAAAACACTACAATTATCAGTTTTTAGTGTTCCTTTAAATGTCAAGCTTTAGTTGTATGTACAGGATCACCATTTATGCAATTTAAACACATGTCCTATATGTTTATATAAGAACTCTAAACATCAGTTTTATATGAATGTAGTCCTGACTGGCAGACAGCTAGAGTCCTGTCCCTGTCAGAGTTTCTATTTCTATGTCAATATTGTTGCCGGGAGATTAGAGCAGGTCCCAGCTGGGAATCTGTCTGAGGAACACAGCAACATGCAGAGTAGGAATGCGTCTTTCATCGGCAGGGAGCTTTAAACTTATTGCACTGCATGGCTCTCTACTCGTCTTATTCACCAATTACAATATACATTTACTGTATTGTTACAAATACATTTGTTATGCTCTGACAAACTTTTTTTATGCATTTTCTGTGAATTTTGCATAGCTTTCAAATACAAAAAGCAGAGACTGTGAGGGATTCAAACTTTGAAGTGTTACCAGTGTTAGGGTATGAGGAGGGAACAACATTTTTAAATGCAGTTCGATAACATCATACAGTAGCATAGTTTGGAAAGTATACTCACCATTTTTCAAATGCCTGTTTCTTTTCTAAATCAAGTCTCAACCAGTGTTAACCCTAAAACCATTACTGAAAACATATAAAAACTTTATAACAAGTTACTGAAGTATTTCTCATTAAATAAGGACAGCATAATAAACACAAGACCTCATTCTGTGAATCTAACATCAACCAACAGAGAACTTGTGTGTTTGTCTTAATGCTAAGGCTAGGGGAAACAGCAGCCTGATAAAAGTCAGCAAGGTTGTCACATGAGAGCCATGTGCTGGCTGAGGCTTCATTGTTCTGGATCTTAGCCTGTTGGAGCTGTCATTGGATCAGTCAGTCCTGTCACCACAGCTGTTTTAGAGTATTAGAGTATTAGAATTGGTGTCAGGACATGATTGGCCTAGCTTTGCATGAAGACTTGAAGCATGAGGAACTAGCTAGCCTGCTCATATGTACATACAGTATATGTGTGTGTAAGTGTTTGTCTTATGATTGGTAATTTCCCAGTTTTGTTGGCCCCATTTGGTATACTATTTTAAACTTGTTCAAATGTATGCAACCTGAACTCTACCCAGGTAGAGGTGGAGAGAGCTTGCAGCATATGGCTAGTTAGCAGGACCCCTGAGATAGCTGATTAGCTCAGGGCAACAGAGTTGTGTCTCCCTATGTTTTTTTTCTTGTGATTTACTACAATTGATAGTTGTGCACATTGTGCTTCTCTCTGATTGTTCACAAGAGAGAACTTTCATTGATAACGAGATGGTGCAGGTTGTACTTTTACAAACTAGAATACTCTATACAACGGCTCTGATGAAAGTTACCCCATTACACGTCAATACACACATAAAACATCAACTTTAAAATAAAAAGCTCTCTAGCATTTTCATGAAACTGTGATTAAACACTGTTAAACCACAGCCAATGATGACAGAGCCATAGTACGGTTGACCGTTTACTGTCACTGTTCTTTATTAACATGCTGGTGAAAAAGCATTGCCTTTATGATGTTTTAAGAGGATGGAAGTGGATTACATTTATGCACATGTCTGCCAAGAAGAACTAAACAGGAAGTGACCTAACAGGATGATTTCTTCAGATGATGCAAATATCAAAATAAAGCATTTTTAAAAACAGATTTACTTTTATGATAGTTATTAACATATAATTTTGAAGAAGAATATGTTACAAAGACATATTTGCAGTTCGTTATAATGAAAGAAATACCCTGAATGCAACACACAGATCCTTTTTTCCAACAGAAACAAATTTAATTTGGAGGGCATTAATTGATATAACTGTGAATTTATCAAAGGGATAAATTACAGAGGCCATATTATACTCATTTGATTTATATGTATTTAGGGGTCTGCTAGATTACGTCTACCTGCTTAACGTTGGTAAAACATATGCATACAATTTACCGACTGTCTGTAATACTCTATTTTAATCCAGTTCTACTGGACGACCCTCTCCTGAAAAGCCCATTCATTTCTGATTTGTCAGCTCAAACAGGTCTAAACTAGCAATGCCTGCTGTCTCTCCAGTCAGCTAGACTGGTGTTTTTAGCTGCAGTTCTACCAAGAATATCACCACAAGATCCACTTCTAAACCAAAAGCTTCATCACTACATTTGTAAGTGAAGGAATCTGATCATTATAAGCCGAGGCCTCAATGCCCAGCAGGCCACTTAAGTTGCAGCTTTGCGATAGTCTGTGGTTGCCAATTAAAGTTACAGAGAATTAGCAAGCAAATCCTGTAGTGCAACCATTTCTTATACTCTTTTCTTCAGGGTGTGCCAATCAAGTCAATTTACGTACAGCAGCAACAGACACACAAATAATCCTGAGGCTACCAGAACAAAACCACCTTTGTATAACAACAAAGCTAACAAAATCACCATGATAAATCACCATGACAGAGGCCGGTGCAACCAGATCTACTACAAGTGCTTCAAGAATCAAGGTGAGTTAATAAAGAAAAAATGAGAGGGCCAGGCTTTCCTGTTTTTTTGTGTGACAAACTGTGTGTGTGTGTGTGTGTCTGGTCATAGAATCTTAGAGGTCCATGTACAGAGAATCAAATGTAACAAGTGATGCAAAAGTGGAAAAATGTTTTAGAGCTCCCCCAAATCGTCTCAAAGTTGGCTTTCATGGGAGCTCGTGTTTCTGCTGAGTCTAGTGGGTGTATCAAACAAGTCCTATTAAACTGTGCCCAGAAAAGTCACCAGCTGTTATCAGTCAGAATCATTCAGAAGTAAAGAGGCCATGCCACAAAGAAAATGTGATTCTCGCAACTTTCTACATCATCAAAATTGGATATTCAATTTTCAGAAGACCTATAGTAAATTCATTATCGAACCAAACTTCATGAATGTTTTTTGTGAGAAAGTAGTAGGTCCTCCACCCATTCTATCATAGAAAAGAGTTAGTTGGATGTGAAGACTGCCATGATATATTCTGTCCTGTATGTAAAGGAGTATGCAGACTTTTAACCATGACTGTATTCCTCCAGCTGCAGGTTGTATTTGGTGTGGCTGTCACCTGCAAAATTTTTCTGATGATTATGCTTTTGATGGCTACATCTACATAGATGATGACTGACCCCTAACCCTAACCCAACAGAACATAGATGGCTTTGTCAGTGATGTTATCAGAGCCATTTGATTTTAACTATATGTAAAGCCAAGAAGATTATATTGCTTTTAGAAAGAAATGGGATGTTGATATCCTTGTGTTGATTAAGGATTAGGCCATTGAGGTGGTTTTCTCTTCTCTTCCTTGTGCACTGAAGAACAATAGTGCCATATTTAAAAATGTCCTGTCCAAGCTATTTTTCCACAGGAAACTAAGGTCTTATGATGTCAGCAGGTCAATTCTACATGTGTTTTGTCAGGGTGTTGTAGTTAGTCTCTGGTTTTACGCTGTTCACGGGGGGTGGGGCTTAGAGCTTAGAGGAAAGGAATAAGATCAATAAACTGATCAAAAAGGCAAGATCCATTATTGGCATGACCTGTGAAATGCTTGATGCAGTTCTCGACGTGTGTGACAGGTTTGTTATGCTGTTCTGGGATGTTGATGTTTTGGGCTGTGACCAAACTTAAATTTTTGGGACTAGCCATGTTGAATATGTCTTACATTACACATGTTTGATCACAAATGCGTTAAGAGTGGCTTGTGAAAATGTGTGCAAAAATACTTCCTGTTATGTGAGGTTATGGCACCAAGACAGTTTTTTCTAGATGTAGGTGCAATTGGTATGTGCACAGAGTTTCATGCATGTGTGTCATATTAGCCTCAGGGGTTTTTGTAAGAAGTATAGAAAAATGTCATTTTCCTGTTGCAACAGAATATTAGCATGTCAATGTCTTCAAGTGGAACTCTTATCAAACATGGAACGTTTGTGGCAGATTTGACTATGTACAGTGGAGTTATAACAATTTCCTTTTTTATTACACTACATTAGCCTTCCCTGTGCCTCCACAGCCATGCCCTTAAACTAAAATGTATAACCTTGATGATGATACAGTATCATCAAGGTCTCATGCTTTTCCCCATCATGTTTGAAGCAGATCTGTTCATCCAGCAAGTGAGTACATCACTCCTTAAAATATTTAATTTCCTGCTGCCCACATTGGGCGCTATGACTGTAACAGGATATTGACAGATGTATGTGTTCGGGCCAGGACTCCAACCAAAGGTACAAAACTTGGTGAAGTTTCAACCATACAGAGTGGATTTACAGCAATGTCTTGTTTCCCAGAGAACAACTGATATTTGCTGACCCACCACAGCCAACAGCTGGACCACCACATACAACAAAAACAAAAAACTTTGACAACTTTAAATTGTTTGGAATGCCTTGATAAAACTTTAAATTGCATCCCGACAACTTTGCTAATCCAAATTATCAATATATTAACTGAATTTGTAAGTGACAGGGTAGTTACAAGGACACAGATCACTCTGTAGTGTGTGTGCTTGTTATTGTACCTTAATGCTTTTAAAACCAGACAATATCACACAATGTTCATACATTCCAGTTGTGGTTAGCAAGTGTTTGTTTACACATTAAGTCTTTGCAGGGTTCATATAATGGAAGCGTGTGAATACTACTGCTTAAATAATGTTTGTTTGACTGAGTTTAGTGAGTTATATTTCAACTCATTATGAACCAAGTCTATAAATGATTGATCAGAAAAAGAATGTTTTCTCGAGTACTGTGCATAAGTTTAAGTCTCAATCGTGGGATCCTTGGAGGGAATGCTCTTTTGCTGTGTCTTTCTTTACTTTTACATATGGACATTGATACTTGACTTTGCGTTACTGTGAAGGCAGACTCACTTTTATTTTAGTAAATATTTGAATCCATATCTTCTACTAGAGACTGTGTGGTGACTACTTGTAAAGACATTTAACAGTTGTTTTCCTTTTCCTGTAAGTTGCTTGGGATGTATGTTACATTTAGTTTAACTAAGCTACTAACATACAAGTTAAGAGAGCAAGTTAGTGGAAATGTTTCTTTATCCAAAACTCGGAGGGGTGCAGAAGGGTTTATGTAACACACTGCAGCTGTACACTTCTATTCTTCGTTGCTTCCACTTTATACCTAATATAATTGTCTGTAATAGGAAGACTAGTGTTTGATTGTCTAAATCATCTAAATGTCACTGTATCCATGTTTGTTATCTGCAACCTGGATAACTCACAGTCACTTTAATTTGCTGGGCTGTACGAATGGTTTTAGCTGGTAAAAAAGGAATCACATATGAAACTATTTATTTGCTGTATTTATCGTAGTTTAGCAGCGCAGACCATGTATGTCATCCAGCAAATACTGTTTTGTATAATGGATGCTACACATTGAATAACAAAATAAGATGCTTAAAAGATCACTAACACTCATCAGATCACAGTTGATCACTCATACACTGTCCTGGTATCAGGGCCTTGGCTCTGCCCAGCACCACAAGCTGGAGTGTGTACTCACCTAGAGCGGCAGTTATGGCTTAACAAGAGCCCTCTGACCTTATCTCCCGGGCAAAGGAGCCTAGGCAATTGGAAAGAGTGCCACTAGTTCCTTGAAGGACAGGGTGTAAAATCCCCAAGGTCCCGGGCAAAAACTGTTAGTGTCACCCCAGAAAGGCTTTCTCAGTGTGGGAGCCAGACTGAGCGCAGTGCACTCTGCTCCTCCGTTCTGCAGCCTCCAGCTTGGGGCGAGGATGATTCAATTGGTCACATTACTCTGCATGGAGCCTATTAGTGTTCCCGGAAGACAGAAGACAGAGGGGAGGGGGGAAAAGAACAACACCTTGTCACAGTTCATTCAAAGAGCTGCTTGTTGCTAGTCGGTGTCCCGCAGCTACTGCTGTGAGAAATGGGGTTTGCTGATAACGTTTGCATCTCTGTGCATAAAAATGTGAACATGTGCATTTGCCTGCATCCCAGTGTGTTTCCTCCATATCATTTTCTTCTTTATTTATGGCTTTTCTGAACTGATCTGTACTGTCAAATAACAACACATATAATACACTTTTTGGGAGAAATTACAGAATAAATTGTGTAGCTTTTTTCCAGACTTTTTTTCAGACAGATTTTTTTTCAAATATTTCTTTTGGCACCTCCGCTGGAATTATATTTCACATTAAACATCAGTGAGTTTAAACTATGCATAACTGCACAACAAGGTTGAAAATACGTAGAACTGATTTTAATCTTCCCACGAACCTCATTAATAAACAACTGATACATTACTCAATCACTATGTGAATAATTAACATGCAAAGGAGTCACAGAGCTTATTTACTGGTGACTAAACACTGTTTTTTTTACCCTCAGCAGCAGGGCAAAAATGCTGGCAGTTTGTCCAAAGCAGGATTGACATCAAATCTATTAGGATAATGATGGTTCTCAAGGATATTTTGGGCTATTTTTTGTAATTTTGGTCACTTTACCTATTAGTAGTGATAACACTGGGTTACGCAGGACCACATTTTTCATTCTCTATTCTGAAATTATTCAGTGTCTGTACTTTTCTTTTCATTTTTTGTTAACAATTATGTTTGAAAATGATGTGTATCCACACTATTTTCAGGTTGCTCATGTCTACAAATTGAAAATGGTCAGAATGACAGAAAAATGGCTAGATCTTTCAGCTTGCAAATAACAGCTGGTGAGGAATGTTACAAGGTTCACACACACTTCTGCCTCCTGAATGTCCCTGACATTAGGGTTTATAGGACAAACAAGGCCTTGTTACTCAAATTGTTATCCCCTCTATTCAGTTTCCACTTCCCTCCATCCACAAGATCTATTCACTCTGAGGAACATTTCAACACTGATCATAGGTAAGAACATGCTGTAAACTAGCAGAGGACCACACCACAGAGAGAAGATAGATTTTGAAATTTAGTCAGTTATGAATTAAAGTACTCCCATTTCCTGTTTATCATAGACTTGTGACATATTTGAAGATGATGATCATATCAAATCAAAACAAGTTGGCATTAAGTCAGAGTGGATCATTATTGTGTTGCAGTGGGACATTTATGTGAGTGAAAGCCCCTCCATGGGTCTGACTGGTACCAGTGGTGGTGGCAGATGACAGTGTCATGTGAGGCCTTGCTGGTTTGCAGTAGCTTTGCCTTCATTCTCTCTCATTAGTCTGAGGAGTGAGAGATGGTCATTCACCTACTGCTGGGACATGTGTTGCCCTTCACTTTTCCGTTCCACTCTCTCATGCCTACATAAGAGTTTTAGACCTGGGGATGAGAGGGAAAAAAATGAGAGGAGGAAGTTTTTTTCATTATGCAAAAAGTTAAAAGTCAAAACATAATTTTGTGAACAAAGTCAAAATGTCGAGAATAAAGTAAACTCTTTTGGTCTCTCAAATCCAGTTAGGGGAGAGACCTGGGAGTGACTGACAGCTAAGCAATTTGCCGTCTCTACCGTTACTACATCCTTTCCATTTCAGCTTGCATTAACATGGCTTCCTCGTCCATGCTTGTGTTGTTTTTCCTGACGAACACAAAACGTTTTTGGCACAATCTCTTTAGAGTCCTAATACTGATAACTACATTGTGTTTATGAGCTAAAAGAAAAATAATTTCTGTCACTAAGGCCAATTCTGGAGTACAGTTTCACCAGTTCATCTTCATAAGGCATTTTGTTGAGACAGTCATATGAGCTGTTTGATGTAGTTTCAAACATAATCTTGAAATGTCAACTTTATTCTCGACATTTTGACTATATTCATGAAATTGTAGTGTAACTTTATTCTCATCATTTCGACTCTTTTTTTGACATAAATAATGAAAATAAAATGCCCTCTCTGGTGTGTAGTTTTTCTCCAAGGGCGCAACTTAGAGGGTTGAAAGAGCTTTATGCACATGAGACTACTATTTCAGTGTGGTGTAACCCTAACCTTCTGGTCCATCAACCTACACAAATTTCATTCACACCTATTCAGTGTAGCATGTCTACATTTTTACGGTGAATTAATCATTTTGCATTTGTTGACTTTTTTTGGTCATCTGGGAGTAGTAAAACAAAGTATATTCATGTGCAAATACACCACAGCAATTGCCAAGGCTTAGACCTCATCACTTCCCACAGAAAACACTTAATTAAGGATTAAGGAAGAATAGATGCTTTCCTTGTCAAAGTCAGCTGTTGGATACTGGGGCAGTGCCAGGACTGGATGAAGTTCACAGTAGTCCACAATGTTACTGGTGGGGCCATTGCTGTGAGACCGAGGAAACTGTCTCTGGGTGCTCTTCTTTACCCAAGAAGCAGTGAAACAGCATTGATGGCCACAGGTTCCTTTCTTAACCTCATGGGCACCCATACAGTGTTGTTGCAGATGTCAGGGCCTCTAACCAGCATATCATTGAGTTAGATCACGTCTAGATTCGAAGATGAAGTAGATCCACTCTGGCTTCTTCAGGTGGTAAACTGCTAAAAATTGTAGATACATGGATACTTGACCTTCATGCAATGGAGGGTTGGACTGCTGGGATTGAGATGGAAAATGGAATGATGATCTAGCGATGACTGTCTACACGTTTTCAGCCTGTATAGAAATGCATCACATTGCAGATTCAAGTTGTTGAAGAGCTGTCACCAAGAATCTGTTGCTGTGCTTCTCAAGTATAGCATAGATTCTCATATCATCGGCACTTATCAGAGAAAACACTGACGAGACATATCTTCAATCATGCTCATGCACTGACTACTTCTCCACATACCACAGTACACCTAGAGGTAACATCTTGGGAAGCATCCTTGTCGTCCTCCCTGCTGTCTATAAAAAGGGAAGGAAAGACTTATTTTCCTAGGTGGGGCCAAACTCTCTTCTGTCCGATAGTGCTTGAGAAGTGAGGAAGTTGAAGCTGGGATCAGTACATACCTAAACTGTTTCCACAAATTGCAAAAAAAAAAAAAAAAAAAAAAGTGAGAGAGAGAGAGAGAGAAAAAGGAGGACATCTGATTTTGAGGTCATGCTTGAATTTTGAACCAAGTGACATCAATTTTTCCTTGAGATTTCACAACAACTTCTCGACGAAGGAATGGATGTAAGAGTCTCACAGCCTGCGAGAAGTGGAAGCAAATATTTTGCTTATATTGGTGGGAGCATGAGAAAGAACCAGAAAAACAGAAAAAAAACAGTTTCTAACCTACTCTCTGAAGTATGATCTGTCACTTTCTGGAGGCATTTTTTCATCAGAAGTCATACGACATTGACATAGTTTGGTTTCAGTAGATTTCTCCATGCATTTCCCACTTCAGTAACAGCTGTCAACAAGGTATGGCCCCAAAGCAAGGTTTAGTGATGTCATGACCCTTGTCATGGATTACACTCCTCCTGCAGAGCCTTTCTTCACTGCCCAAGGGCAACAGACAACGGACAGGCTGAATGGCAGGCTGCCCCTCCACAGGCACATGGGTTTGTACAGAAAGCCGATCTCTGTGCATACACTCTTTCTGTCGGCTCTCTCTAGCCCAATCACAACTGTGAGCCGAAGGAGTCAGTGTGTTGAAATGGGAAAAGTGCATTTGACAATCTACTCACGACTGGTAGCAACACAGAAACACCAGTGCACTTGTTTCTTTATTTATTAGATTTTCCCTTTCAAGCAAAAGATGGACCAAAACAATAAAAAAAAGGTTTCTACATTTTTTGTTTGCTAGATTGGATAACTGAATGTACATATGATACATGGACTGTCAACCCATCATCAGTTTATCCAACCAAAGTGTAAATTGTCAAACATGATTAGGACTCGAGTGCTGACATATCATTTTCATGCCATTTGGATTGTGAATAACAAAACCAATTTAAAATTGACCAAATTTTGCTTTATGTAGTAATGACAACTAGATTGTTAATGTTTTAATTTAAAATTACTCTAAACTTTGTCAGACCTTGATAATAAAATAAGCCCCATCTTAATTTTACATTTCAAGATAGGAAATTGAGAAGAATATACAATGCTACCAACCTGCATGGATTTGCCAAGAAAATAAAAACTGAAGTTTTTGGCATGATGCTCATTACCACATGCATTGTGACAAGCACAAAACACTTCTGTGGTTAACCTGAGTCAATTGCATAGGTCACGGGTCCATACTCAAGATTTTAGAAATGCAGAGGATCAAAATTCAATTGTACTATGTAGTAGAGGGTACAAAACATTTTGGACCCCCTCCATGCTAGGGTGGTCCAGGGGACAAAAAATGTTAAAATGGAGAATTTTGTGAAAACTAATTGATAACTTGATATAAATATATTCCATACATTACAGTATATTACAATACAGCCTATTAGGCCCAAAGAAAACCTGCTGTTATGGTAGCAACAGAGATTTGAACCCAAACACACGACACTGAACAGGGTCAAGTCAATTCAAAGTCAATATTTATTCGTGACACGGTGAGTAATAATAGTGAAAGTGGGGAAAAGATGTGCTGGGGGAATCCCAGGGTCCCGTGAGGCAAGGTGACAAAGACAGGGGAGTGAGTTCTTTGTTTGCCATTCCTCCGGTGTGATGGCGGATCTGCATGTACATGCAGTCGGCATCCCGTTGTTGTAGAATCCCACGGCAGAGGGCTCACGGCTGAGACCGGTGATGATGCAAACTCCGAAAGGCAGGCAGGGACGAGGCTCGAACTCAAGCCAGCAGAAGTGGTAGGCAAGCAGGCAGACAGACAGGCAAACAGGCAGGTGGAATGACTGTGGCAAACACTTTGGTTGAAAGTATAATCTGGTGACAAGTGGCTGGAGATCCAGAGGCTTTATGGAGTCGTTATTAGTGGAAGGAGCTTCACCTGGTGCTGCCTGCACCAAAATCACAGACAGGGGAGGGAGAGACAAGAGGATCAGAAGACACAGGGAAAAGACAACAAACACAGGGAAAGAAGGAGGCTGCCCAGCCCGGAACCATGACAGTGACTCAGGAAGTTTAAGGTGTATAGCAGCAGTTTTAGATTCCACGTTGAGTGGAATGTCTCAGGTGTTGAGTCAAGCCTTTTGGCCAGGCTCATACATTGGAGCAGGAGTCCGTTGCCAGTCTGCCAAAAAGTGACATCAATCTCCTGAGAAGGGAAAAGTGGAGGTAAGTAGTCAAATGAAGCCTCGGAGGGTGTCATACCTGTAGCCGATGACGTCAGGGAGTTGTGGGAATATTCGACCCAGGTGAGGTGGCAGCTCAAAGAGGCTGGATTGTGGGCGGAGATGCATCTCAGGGCAGTCTCCAGATCTTGATTAGCCCTTTCAGTCTGGCCGTTGGATTGAGGAGGATGGCTGGAGGAGAGGCTGGCGGTGGCTCCCAGAGCTCGGCAAAACTCCTTCCATACTCGGGAGGTGAACTGAGGGCCTCTATCCGAAACAATATCCAGGGGTATTTCATGAATCCGGACAACATGTTCTATGTCCAAGTCAGCAGTCTCTGTAGCAGAGGGCAGTTTGGCCAGAGCCATGAAATGCACAACCTTAGAGAAACCATCAACAATGGTTAATATAGTGTTTTTGCCTTCAGATGTGGGTAGTCCCATCACAAAGTCCAATGCTAGGTGAGACCATGGGCGCCAGGGCACTGGAAGCGGGTGCAGGAGACCAGCAGGAGGACGATGAGTGGATTTTCCTCAAGCGCAGATGATATAGGCTCTCACATATTCACGTGTCAGCAGCAATGAACAGATCTGGGCTGCCTTGAAGAGCTGTTCTGACGGTTGACTCGATCTACCACGTCAGGGAACCAACCAGACATGACTCGGGGAGGATGGTATCAGGGACGAAAGAACTGTCAAAGTCAGGGCTAAACTGTCTGGAGACAGGGTCGGATTTGTCGTCCCTCCAGGATGTAACCTTGGTGTCAGACTTGGGCGAAAAAGAGGACTCAGATGCAGTATGGCAGAAGTACAATCAAGTTTTATTAATCTGATTCTTTGACTCTCAGGAATGAATGAAAACCAAACGCTAGGAAAAATTCTGAGACAGACACGAGACAAACAACATGGAACACAGAGAAACGAAAAGCGCTCCCGCAGGAGGAAAACTACACTGAACTGGTGACAAAATAAAGTATGAAAATTACAACAAAAATACACTCCGAAGAGGATGCACGATGGCTATGAAACTTATCTATTCTATCGTATAAAAATTATCAACAAAAATTCACTCACTTGGAGGAGAACCGAAAGGGCTAGAAATCTCAAATAACAAACAAAACCTTAACCAGAAAATTACAACAAAAATTCACTCTTCAAGAGAGGGCAAAAAATACAGATAAATAAAACAAGAATAATACTTATCACAAAGACGATCAAGACTGTGGATTCAAAGGGCTTAGGTATACGACATGAAGACGAAATACTTTGGCACGGAGACAGGGGAAGACAAAGACTTTATACACATGAGGGAGGGGAGCACAGGTGGAAACAATCAGGAATCAGGGATGACGTCAGACCAGGGACACAAGAGGAAGGGCAAGTGACCTGAAACGAGAGGAGAATTATTTTCAAAATAAAACAGGAAGTTCACGAGACAGAGCCCAAGACAAGACAACCTCACCGCGCTGTGACACTTGGAAGGTTATTGACAGAACATGGAACTCACACTTTTCCTGTTTGACAAACGGTTTATTCTCCCATAACCTCTGGAGGACCTGCTGAACATGCACAATGTGCTCCTCAAGGTTTCAGGACAAAATCAGAATATCATCGAGATACACAAAGACTGAATGGTTCAAAAAATCACTCAAAACATCATTGACCAGAGCTTGAAAAACTGCAGGTGTGTTCGTAAGGCCGAATGGCCTCACCAGGTACTCAAAGTGACCTAGTAGGGTGTTAAAGGCAGTCTTCCACTCATCTCCTTCCCTGATGTGGACCAAATGATAGGTGTTATGTAAATCCAACTTGGAAAAAGCAGTGGCACCAGGGAGAGGATCAAAGTTGGCTGCTGGGAAAAGCGGCTCCAGGCAGTAGGTCTATGGTGCAGTCGTATGGTCTGTGAGGAGGCAAAGATAGGACCCCGTGTTTGCTGAAAACCTCAGCAAGGCCATGATATATAGGGGGCACAGAGGAGACGTCAGGAGGTTCTGGTGGAGCAACGCAATTAGTTAGGGAACACGGGGACTGAGCTGACTTAAGGCATGAGGAATGACAGAATAGGCTCCAACTAACAACCCTCCCCGCAACCCAATCAATCACTGGGTTATGCACCTGCAACCAAGGAAGGGTGAGCACTAGGGGAGCCTGAGAGGAAAGCATAATTTGAAATGATATCCTTTCTCTGTGATTACCTGCCAGTAGGAGAGGTAATTTAGGGGTCTGCTCAGAAATAAGGGCTAACAATTCACCATTGAGAGCGTTTACCTTGAGCAGTGGGTCAATAGCCTCAGTAACAATCTGACAGTTCTTAATGAATTTAGTGTCAAGTAGGTTGGAGTCAGAGCCAGAATCGATGAGGGCCTTCAATCTATAGGTATTGCCATAGAGGAAAATTCTAGCCTCGAAGTTTATGCGTTTTCGGGGACAACAAGGTAAAACTCTGCTACTCACCAGAACCCCGTCTGTGACTGGTGAGGCTTTGGGTTTAACCGTAGCGGGCATGCAGCTAGTTGATGACCAGGTTCTCCACAAGAGATACACAGACCATCTTTGAATCTTCTGTTCCACTCGGCGGGGGTGAGACGATTCCAGCCCAGTTGCATCGGCTTTTCGGTACAGACTGAGGGAGAACTGGGGGTGCTGGTGTTGGTGGCCTTGCTTTCAGGAACTCGGCATGGGTAATCGGAGGCAGAAAAAACAGTGGCACCAGTCTCGGAGACCTGAAACCTCTCCCTACGCCTCTCTCTCAGTCGGTTATCCACCTTGATGGCTAACGTTATTAGCTCCTGCAAATCAGAAGTCTCTACACTCCCCACTATACTGTCCTTAACGGCCTCGTTTAATCCCCTCATGAATATGCTCTACAGCGCTTTATCATCCCACCCCAGTTCAGCTGCTAGTGTATGAAATTTGAGTAGTAGTAGTTAGCAGCAACTAAGATGACCCTGCCGAAGGCTAAACAGAAGGTTGCTAGCATTGCTACTGGCTATGGGGTGGTCAAAAACAGAGGACATCTCAGCAGAAAATTCATCAAACGTAGTGTGAGCAGTATATGGACTGTGCCAGAAAGCAGTTCCCCAGGACCTAGCTCTCCCAGTTAACAACCCCAACACATACGCTATTTTAGCTCAGTCATTCTGATTAGTCAAAGGATGTAGCTCAAACGTGAGAGAGCATTGAAACAAAAACGAAATTGCCATCGTAGCATTCAGGTGCGGGTACAAAAGGTTCACGGGGGTGAAACACGCTTACTGGTGTCGCTGGGAGTGGTGGAGGAGCCGGTGTCGGAGGTTGGGGAACTTGTAGTAGTCTCCCTACCCGAGTAAGCCAGGCTGTCAGACCTGACAGGGTTTCCATGATTCCACGAAGCAACTGGTCATGCTGTCCAAGCAGCGCCCCCTGATTGGATACAATGTGAAGAAGGTTAACCTCTGGATCAGATTCGGCTGGGTTCATGTTCAGGCCAGATCATTCTGTTATGGTAGCAATAGAGATTTGAACCCAACGCATAACACTGAACAGGGTGAAGTCAATTCAAAGTCAATATTTATTCATGACACGGTGAGTAATAATAGTGAAAGTGGGGAAAAGACGAGGGATGAGGCTCGAACTCAAGCCAGCAGGATAGGTAGGCAGGCAGGTGGAGTGACTGTGGTAAGTATGATCTGGCGACAAGTGGCTGGAGATCCAGAGGTTTAATGGGGTCGTGATTAGTGGAAGGAGCTTCACCTGGCACTGCCTTCAGGGAGAGAGTAAGCCATGCCCATGCACAAAAAACACAGGGAGAGACAAGAGGATCAGACAGACATGGGGAAAAGACAACAAACACAGGGAAAGAAGGAGGCTGCCCAGGCTGGAACCATGACACCTACATGGTTTATTATATTCATCTCATACATAGAATAGCAAAGTAGTCTATAAGCAGAGGAAGGCCATACTATTAGGCAAACCAGGCATTTGCCTGGAGCCCTGGGCCCCATACAAGGCCCTTTGGGGGCCCAAAATGCCCTCTTTATATTTTATTCCCGTATTTATTGTTTTAATAAAAATGTCACAATAGTAGTATCGAGATGTCTAATTTGATCAATTACTCGTGTTTGACAGACTTTCCGCCAGCTTCAGTCTGCACTAGATGGACTATTCCATGTTATGCATCACGCTCATCATGCTGCACATATGCAGAAATGATTATGCCGTAAAATCCAAAACAGTAAATAGCGGTATCAGACCTGGGCTAGAAAGAGAACTCAGATGCAGAGCAAGTAAAGATTCACAGGATTTTATTCTGAAAATCCCAGTGTCAAAAAATGAGTGACAAAGTAACAGGCTGTGAAAAGAGAAAACCTGACAATTAGAGGTAAGATCTTTAGCCCGAGCCCGAGCCCGACCCGGCCCGAAATTCGGGTCGGGTCGGGCCTAAAATGTCAATCATTACGTTCGGGTCGGGTCGGGCTCGGGCTTCTCTCTCGCTGACTTTTTTAAAAATAAATATGTGTTTATAAAAATGTATACTAAAACGATGTGTGGATACTAAACTAAGGAA
Source organism: Acanthopagrus latus (assembly GCF_904848185.1). Taxonomy (NCBI): domain Eukaryota; kingdom Metazoa; phylum Chordata; class Actinopteri; order Spariformes; family Sparidae; genus Acanthopagrus; species Acanthopagrus latus. Next base: position 31,229,880 of record NC_051040.1, on the reverse strand, counting down.
TACTTGTTGTAAATAAATAATTTGGATAAAACAGAGAAGGCGGCGCTGTAAGGTAATTGCTATATAACTACTATTAAACAGGAGGCGCAGAGCAAGAGCACGCTTTGCGCACGGCTTTGCGCACGGCTTTGCGCACGGCTTTGCGGACATTTCGTGAACGTAATCTTCCCTCCGCGAGTCCACAATTTGACCAGATATCCCCGATATGGAGCACCAAGAAATCAAAGACAAACTTAAGACAGGGGAACTGAAAAGGCAAACACGCACCGCCGGTAAGAGTGACGTGTGGAAAAGCTTCAAATTGATAGTAACAAATGATACAGAAACTTGTGTTGGCTTCGCTGAATGTAGTCAATGTGGCACTTTGCTTTCATACGAGAGCAAAAAGACTGGCAACTCGACGCTGAGCAGGCATTTAAACAGATGTACTGGAAAAAGTGATCGTCAAACATCTATATTATCATTTGTCCCAAAGACCGCCCCTCTTTGCGCTAAGCAGGCCATCACAGACAAGTGCGTCGACTTTTGCTGTCAGGACCTTAGACCATTTTCAGTAGTCAGTGGCGAAGGTTTCAAAAGTCTGGCCCAAGAATTGATCAATGTTGGGTCAACTTTTGGGCGCGTACCTGTCGACTCGGTCCTGCCCCATTACACCACAGTGTCAAAGGCGTGCGCCGAGAAGGCTGAGGTAAAAAGGAGCTTGTTAATTGAGCGGGTAAAGAAAGCTCTGGCAGGTGGTTGTGACGTCGCCATGAGTACCGATATGTGGACGGATGATTACAGAAAGCTGAGTTATATTGCAGTAACTTGTCACTTTACTGAAACGGACTTCAGCTTGGTTGGAAAAACCTTCACCACTGCTGTATTTCCAGCGGAAGACGCCAAAACGGGGAAGAATATAAGAAGAGAACTGGTCCGGCTTCTGGTGAATAGATTTGGTTTGGAACCTTCATCTTTATCCAGAATAGGGTGGGTTACAGATCAGGGCAGTAACATCGTGAAAGCTTTGGAGCCTTACAAGCGCCTCTCGTGCCTTGACCATGTGATCAACACTGTACTTCGGCATGGCCTGGACAAGGACGCACTGTCTGCAAACGCCCCAGACATTGGAGAAACAATTAGTGCAACCAAGAGTGTTGTCCATTTCATCAAGCAATCTGGTTTGGCAGCACAACTATCAAAAACAGTGCTTCAGATGGGTGAAACCAGATTCAGCACTGTTTACTTGACGCTCAAGTCTGTGCGCGAGATATATAACGAGTTGTATGAGAAGCTGCAGTCACGCGCAGAGGAGGTGCGCATGGACAACATTGCGCCAGATCTGTTAGATTTTTTGATTTCATAGAGCCTTTCTATGCAGCACAACGAGAACTGGGAGGAGATAAATATACCACACTGAATCTAGTTTGCCTCTGGAATGAGAAGTTAAAAAAGCACTGTCAACCCAGTTCTACGGATAATCCTCAGCAGGCGTTTGTGCGCCACAGGCATTCTGAACTCTTGGATCAAAAAGTCAAAATACATATGTTGCACAAAGTTGCACTGTTCCTGTGGCCTAACTTCAACAAACTCAAAATGATGACACCGACAGAGGTGTCAGAGGTGCATGCACATGTCCGCACACTCCTGGAAGAAGAAGATGAAGGAGGAGAAGCCACCACTACAACTTTTGAAAACGAGGAGGACGAGGCGCACACCAGCACCCTTTCTCCACCTGCAGCAAAACGAAAAATGACTTCTTTTTTTGGTGAGTGGGAAAACGCGGATGATGACGATGATGCTCCTGTTCAAGATGAGGTCAACCTGTACATTAGTCAAAGGCATGCCATGGCTGATGACCGAGATTTGCTTGGCTGGTGGAGAATAAACTCCAGTGCATACCCCAAACTTGCCAAGTTAGCAAGATCCGTGTTGTGCATACCCGCAAGCAGCAGCAGCAGTGAGCGAGTTTTTAGCGCAGCTGGCCGCACGATAGATCAGCGGAGAACTTCACTGAAACCTGGTACAGTGGACGCAATCTTGTTCCTGCATGACGACCACAAAATATAAACAACGTAAGTAATATACTGCTGTTCAAATCATCATTTTAATTATTGTCTGAGGCTTTAATTATTTCCCTTATTTCACAGGAATAAAGACCAGGACACAAGGCCGCAATTTGCAGACTATAGGCAAGGCCAGACAGCAGCTTAAACGCTTTAATTGTATTTGTTTGTTCATGATGACATTTTTTGTATTATACCTTCACTAAGCTTTTGCTTTTTATTCAAACATGATAGTGTTTGCTTGTTTTTTTTCTTGTTTGAGTTATTTGTAATTATTAGTAGGCTTATTTTTACGCATTTACGCACTTTGTTTGGTTTTTTATTTTTTTAATAATGGTCTTAACACATTATTTTTGTTATTATTTATTCAAATTAGTAATGCTGTATTTTATCTAGCTTTCTTGTTTATATATTATGTTAAATTACTCTTACAGCAGGTCTGTTCTTACGCTAGGGGCATATAGTGTGATTTTTTTTTATTATTCTAAAAGCGTGTTCCTGAAAATGTTTCTATTTATTTTGTTTCAATGCTTCTTAAAGCAGGTTGTTTTTTGTGTGTTCCAATGCAAATCATTAAAATAAAGAATGATATTCTTTATTAATTTATCTAGTTTATTTATGTAGATTTATTGTATTTCTGTGTTCTTGCTCTTCGATCATTTCGTTAGCTTTTCCATTTTCAGACCAAATTAAAGATAGAGAAAATTAAAGCTTTTATTTTAAATTTCGTTTAAACAAAACTATAGAAATAACAATTTCATATATCTTTTCCCATTTATTTGATTTGCATTATTCTATTTAAAGCCTAGTGGGCTGCAGTATTTCTCCGCGTAATTAAGCGAGTGCGCATCAAGATCTCTCTTTCACTCTCATTGTCTGGCCTCTTATTCTGTGTTCCAGCGTTATTTCGTTGTGTAAATGCATTTATCATGATCATAAAAATATGTAGATTATTTTAATCTTAAAAAAAGCGTTTTTTTCTGCCAAAAATACTATGGGATAAATTGAAATTTCGGGTTTGCTTCGGGCTCGGGCCTGCAAATCAAGTTAATTGGTCGGGCTCGGGCTGGGTCGGGCTTTAATGCCTGCGGGCCTGGGTCGGGTCGGGCTGGATTTTTTAGGCCCGATCTTACCTCTACTGACAATATCCTGTCTAAATAAGTAAACAAAAAACACCCAAAAGAAAACCATGCCAACGGCCGGAACTCCACAACTGGAGAAAACAAAATCACTCTCAACGAGGCAAAAAAAAAAAAAAGACCGCAATAAACTACACTGAAAAACTAGGCTAAAAAAAAGGTACAACAGAAAATCACTCAAAATGAGGATGGAACAAGGCTATGAAACAAAACTACTCTGGCATACTAAGCTGTAAAATATTAAAGAAACAAAATCACTCTTCTCAAGGCTATGAATAAACAGAAAGAAAGAAAAACCAACATGAATTCAATACCTAGACTATGGCAAGGATGAAGGGCTTAGGTGCACGGCAGAACGAAACACTTTGGCACAAGACAAACGGAGACACCAACTTAAAGATACACGCGCATGAGGGTAATTGGGGAACAGGTGGGAACAATCAGGGATGGGGACACATGAGGAGGGGAAAGTGACCTGAAACATGAGGAGAGTTAGACTTTCAAAATAAAACAAGAAGTTCACGAGACAAGACGAAACCTCATGGCTGTGTGACAAGCAGGAGAGGAAAGAGATACATCAAGAAAAATTAAGCGATTCAAGCGAATATACGAAGCAGGTCACACAAAAAGAAGAACTGGGACCAAAGGGAGGAGTTTATTTCGAAGTTGCCAAAGTTATCAAGCTTTTTTGAAGAAACCGCAGTGGCAGCAGGATTGTCGGCAGAAGAAGAGCTGCCATCTACACTGTTTGCTCTCACCTTGACCTCTGTCAACTTGACGGATGATAGAACCGATGACGGTAATGTTATCACTCCTGTCAATCCAAGTGGCTCTAATCAACAAACTGATGGAGATGATGCACAACTGGCGGTGAGTAACAGCATTTCTCCCTCTTCTTCTTCCACTTCAGATGCTGATTATGACAACAATGACAGAGAGGCACATATTTTTGTGGATGACCCAGCACTCTGGCCCAAGCTGCTCACTGACAGAGAGCACTGCTCAATGGCCAAAATGGGGCCAATCCAGGTCAAAGATAAAGATTTTCCACAAAATGAAAAGGGCCACAGATTCACAAAGGCAAAGTATTAATTACATTGTAATGAAAAATGGCGAGAGGGTGAACAGGTCTTGGTTAGTCTACAGTGAAAGTGTGACCGTGTTTTTTGCTTTTCTTGTTGCCTTTATGGAAAACAAAAACAACCATAACCCTAACCCACAACAACTGAGTGAGGAAGGATTTAATGACTGGAAAAACCTTGCAATGCATTTAATCAACTGTGAAAGGTCTGAAGAGCACAGGAAAACTGGTGATAGCTGGCAGCAGCTCTCACATCGGCTTGCGTGTGCCTTATCTCTGCAGATCAGGAACTAACTGTTGTAGATTAATGAGACTATACAAGTCCGGACCGAGTCTGTTCAGGTCTGAGGAGATCCGGTTAGCAAGGACAACAAACTGGAATCAGAATCTGTGGATGTTCGTGTGTAGCTAGCTGCTAGCCCACACCCCCTCCTGACTCGACGGACATGCCAGCACGTCCAAAACCAGACTTACGATAAATAATGTCTGCCACACTTTTTTGCGAACATTGCTGTCACGTTTGCTTTGCATCTGGTGCAGGAAGAACAGCAAAAACAGGCTTTTGTCATGAAAGTGTTCGCAAGCAGCAAGTGTTTGCAAGCAAGAAAACATGTTCCTATTGGTGGAAAAAGGCACCACACCAACCAATCACAAAATTATATGGCAAACCACGCGATTTGGTTGCTGAGGAACAGGGGAAGTTGTGGAAGGGATGACGGTGGAAGATTGACAGTAGCAGTGTCGTGATAGAGACAGTGATAGAGATGGCGATTTTTGAGAGTTGAGAGATTTGTGACATTTAGCATGTTTGGAGTGTATAGTTAGTATGTAATGCAGTGTTTAGTGTAGTGTGTTTAGTGTGTAGTGAAGTCGTTTTTTGTGTGTTGTGAGTCAAAACAATGAGGAGACTGCTGAATGTGGAGCAGGCAGGAAGGAGCTGAGTGAGACCTGAGCCTGACGCATTGCCTGCATTTAAATGTAATTAGTTACATATGTCTTTGTAAATTTCAAAAACTCACATTTAGCAAACAACAATTTATATTTGCATTTTAAATAATAAAAATGGTTCTCAAACATATTTGTGGTTTTCAACATTTTCTTACTCAGATTTTATGTTTTTTGGGGATTTTAGGTCCATTGTGTTAATACAGTATGTCAAAATAAAAAGAAAACTGTACAGTCACATATGTAGTCAAAAACGGTCAATTATATCCCTGATGACCGACCTTCAAACACAGCTTCATTTGGCCATCCATGAAAAAGCTACTTAACCTCCCACTTTTCAATGTACTAGTAGTTGAAGTTAAAGCAAAACACTGGAACGAGATTTTATCTAAGTTAGTGGCAATCATCAACTTCCTGTCAGAGAGAAACCTTCCTCTCTGTGGCCACTCTGACAAACTTTATGAACCAGGCAATGGAAATGTCTTGGGTCAGGTTCAGTTAATGGCTCAGTTTGACCCTGTGATGCTTGAGCATCTCGGAGGAATCCAAGCTAACAAAGCCTCAGACACATACCTGAGTAGTCGGATCCAAAATGAAGTAGTCTCACTTGTGGCCAAGTGCACAACAGATGTCATTGTTGACCGAGTAAAAAAAGACAAATATTATTAGGTAATAATGGACTGCACACCTGATTTGAGTCACAACAAGCAGCTCTTGGTTGTGCTGCTAGTAGTAAATTGTGATTTTAAAAAGGGCATAGCAGTTCACAAACATTTTGTTGGATTTTTGTTGGAAGCGAGGAAACACAGGGTACAGCAGAAGAGATCTTTGAATGAGAAGTTTTTCTTCCTCTTGTCAATAAAACCCTGGTCACTGTCAAAGAAAGGTTCTCCCATATAGAAACATTTTTCCAACTTTATGGATTTCTGCCCTCCAAGGACCTGATGAAAAGCACAACAGAGGCAAGAAGGCTAGGGGAACGCTGCCACAAATTATAGCAGGCCACAGAAGATTTTGAAGCACAGGACCTGAGGCTGTAGGTAGAGGGTGCAGTTAAGTCCTTCCCCACAGACATCTCAACACCATCAGAGATGCTAAATTATATCTATAAGGAGATCATAGTTGACCTGTATCCAAATTTAAGTATTGCACTCAGGTTCCTTCTTACTCTCCCAGTTACTGTAGCTTCAGTTTAGAGAAGTTTTTATAAACTTAAAGTCATAAAAGCATACCTGCGAACCACCATGACACAGGAAAGGCTGTCATCCCTTGCTGTTCTTTCGATTGAGCAGGAAATGAAAAAATTGTTAGACGTGAAAGATGTAAACCTGAACACTACTGCTAACTCAAAAGTATTGTGAAAACAGCAATCAAAATCCGCTATCAAGTCAACCCAACTTTAAGTTACTAAGTGTTCCGAATGAGGAATGTAGTTATAATTTTGTGCTACTTAAATTGTCTGAGTGATCATCACAATCTTACTAAAAACCTTTGAATGCACAGATTGTACATTAGATTATAATGTAAATAATAGTAGTATGTAAATAATTATATTATTGTAATCTGTTTAGTAATGCATTCACATAGCTTTTTCAAATTAGCAAAGCATAAAAAAAAACTGTAATAAACAAAGCAATGAGAACAGAAATGTTTGTTCGAGCTGTAGTCAAGTCATATTCCCAATTTGTAATTAGTGAAACATGTTACAGGGCACGTTACTTGACACATGCTAAAAAAATAGGATAAGATTTACAGCCTCACCCTACACCATGTTCTCTAATGCAGACATCAAGTTTAAATATTTGACCAACAGTGTTTTACAGGAGGATGATATAAACAACTGTTCTATTCACACTTAAAATGTTTTTTTGTCTTTTCAATGTAATTTTCAATCTATGAAATAAAACGTTGCCTTTTTTTTGGCCAAGCTTCTCTCAAGTTTTTCCCCTTTCAAATAATCAACCATCTACAGAGATTTTCACTACGCTATTTTTCTACTTCTTCTTCTTCTCATCATCATTATCATTAATTATTATTAATAATATTGTTTAAAGTGAGCCTCTTATCGTTTAACAGACCACTCTGGCTTTCCATTAAGTGGACTGGCTCCTTCACCCCACTGTTCACCTGCTAGATGAAACCCACTATGTTCGCCTCCATTTCTCCACCAGCCCTACACTCATGGTTACCATAGTGGATCAACATATACTAATCTGCTCAAGTAGAAGACTCCACTGCTGGCCTATTTATTCTCCTGTACAGCACTTTGGTTACTTTGGTTATTTAAAAGTGCTTAACAAATAAAGTTGGATTGGATTGGATATACAATGCATCCTATGTGCCAACATCCAGTGAAAAACACCAATGGTTAAAATGATTAAGATGAGTTGTGAGGCCTGAGGCAGTGGCGCACAAACAGGCACTGACTGTCACCTACTTAGCTAATGGAGGCTGTCCCTAATGTGGCCCCGGCTCCATGGGTGTTCACTCTACTGTAAGATTGCGGATACATATGCTCAGAATGGCTTCCAAATTTGGTTTGAGTGATCGAATCACTATGTGCATTCAAGACGCATTAAGTGTGTCCACACCTGTATTTAAAGCTGCCCACAGCTTTAGCCTTTCGCTTTAGCTGTAAAATCCCCTTGATGAGGTTAAAAAGGTTAGATTTAGGCATATCACTTCTTGGTTAAGGTTAGACAAAAGGTTGGTTTTAGGCACCCAACTAACCTTTATAAAATCTCCAGTTTTTAGCATAGAGAGTAATCATATTGCTGACTCATCCTGTGTAAATAGCCACGTGAATTAGAAGGACAGTGTAAGAATTATCAGGACCTTCCGACAGACAACCAATCAGAGGTTCAGAATAATACACGTGTGAATAATTCCTAGGGTCCTGCTATTACACAGCTGGCCATAGGGGGCGCTGTGGTGATACACAGATTATACACAAAATCAGGTTTATGTGTATTAAAAGGTCTCTCTCTCTCTCTCTCTCTCTCACACACACACACACATACACACACACACACACACACACACACACATACAGCCAAAACGTATGCTTAGGCACGCACTCTCATGCATTCCAACACAAACATACACAGTACATTTCCCAACATTTGAACTATATTCAGCTATTATCTTTTCATGCATTCAAATGTGGAGACTGTGCAATAGTTTAATTGACGTGTTAAGCTGACTGTGTTAACGGTGTAATAAGTTTCATTGTTTAATTTGTCATTAATATACATTATATATTAATGACAACATTAATATACATTAATATTGTGTCAAGTTTGATTTTGTCATAGGTGAAAACAGTGCCCCTTGGCAGATTAGATATTTTTCTAATAAAAGTAAGTAATGAGACAATAAATCTGTTCTTCACATTCAACCAAGCAAGACAGTTGTGCATTTTACTGACATTAGTTCAATATGGACAACAGAGTAAACTTCGTGCTGCCTTATTCTGAGCTGTTTGCAGTTTTTTAATAGATGATGTGGCAGCGCACGACCAAACCTGTGAGCAATAATCTAGGTGTGATAACACAAGGCTTTTGATGACACTTCCCCTTACGTTTAAAGGTAAAAAAAATCCCTGCATCTCCTTATGGTCAAAAGGCTCTTGCCCATTTTATTTATTACTTTCTCAATGTGTTTAGACCATGTTAATTTATTATCAAATATTATTCCTAGAAGTTCAGTTTCTTGCACTTGTTCTACAGCCACATCATTTACATATAGCCTCAGTTTTGGCTCGTTAGTTAACATAGTTTTTTTTCCCAAGTACAATGCTAATTGTTTTAGCAGTGTTAAGCAGAGGTGGGAGACTCGAGTCACATGACTTGACTCAAGTCAGACTGGAGTTGCAAATTTGAGGACTTACTTGACTAACACTAATGAAAGACTCGACTTGACTTTGACTTGGCATTCATAACTTGAGACTTGACTTAGACTTGACATAGATGACTCGAAAGTCTTGGCTTTTCTTTCTTTCTTTTTTTTGCGTATATTGAGCCCTCAGCCACTGTATGACATGGTGCATGCGGTGATTTTGGCCGGCGTCTTGGTTAAAGCGCGTGTGTGTTTCAGATATAGCGTCTTCAGTGCGCACAAAGCCATTATTTTAAATGTAGGCTCGCATTATGCGCGCTCACAACCCAACACAACATTGTACTGGCACACATTGGATGCGACGCACTTGTTTTTTTCGCGTACATCCGTGACGGACCTGCTTCTTCCTCAGGTGTTGTGTCTCTCCTGCTGTTTCTCATAGAGCTCTGCCCCGTTTGAAAGGAGAAAGGGCCGTATGTGTGAAGATGTTGCCTCTGGGATTTCAGGACAGTACAGACATGTCCTGTAATTTTCAGCCTCCTTTTATTGGGGGGGGGGCAATGCCTGAGGGTAATATTCTCAGCTGTCAGAACGTGCAGTATGGTACAGTTCCAGGGCTGATATTAATCTAATCTCATTCTTGTGTTCATGGGTTTGAAAAAAAATATATAAAATTGATCAACTATGCAATATAAAATTGATCAAAATAAAATCAATATATCAATATAAAATTGATCAACTATGCAATTACATCATGTTATTGACTAACCACCCTCTTCTGTTTACTGCGTCTACAGATATGAAGAATACATTCATACAAATTTCTTGTGACTTGTTTGACCTTAGCCATGACCTTGACTTGAGTAATAAAAAATGACTTGACTTGACTTGACTTGATTTTGATCACAGTAACTTGGGACTTGCTTGAGACTCAAAGGTTAAGATTTGAGACTTGCTTATGACTTTCACGTATGTGACTTACTACCACCTCTGGTGTTAAGAACTAATTAATTGTTAGTTATCCATGTCACCACTGCTTGAAGTTCCTGATTTAAAACACTATGTTCATGAATTGTGGGTTTTGCTATGTATATTGTCGAGTCATCTGCATACATTGAAATTTTAGCGTCCTATAGGGTCAGTGGTAGGTCGTTAGTAAATATTGAATATAACAATGCACCAAGACTACTTCCCTGTGGGATTCCACAATCAATTACTTTTGGTTCAGACAAACATCCAATAAATAGAACTGTCTGTTTCCTGTTTTTCAAATAGCCAGCGGGTTGCAGTCGAACTAAAACCATAACGTGCTAATTTCTGTAACGTAGCATAAATTATGATCTATAATATTGAACGCTGCACTAAAATCTAGTAATTTTGCTCCTACTGGGTGTCTGTTGTCAATTTCTTTTAGCCACTCATCAGCCATCTGAGTGAGAGCTGTGACAGTGGAGTCTTCTTCCCTGTAGGCATGTTGATAATCAGTGTTCCAATCATTAGCTGCAAAATAATATTGTATTTGTTTAAAAACAATTTTCTCGGGGTGCTACTTAGCTTTGTTGGTAGCGCGCACGACCCCTGTGCCGAGGCTCTGCAGCGGACCCGGGTTTGACTCCCGGCCCGGGTCCCATTTTCTCCGTTATTTTACTCAAGACAGGCAGCAAGCTTATTGGTCTGCTATTTGAGCCACAGAAGGATACAGTAGGAATCTTTGGTAATGGAATATTTTTTGCAGTTTTCCATGCCTGTGGGAAAATACATTTCTTTAAACTTAAATCAAATATGTAACAAATTGTGGTGGAGTTCAAGTTTGCTGTCGGTCTGAACAATAATCAATCATATCCTTATTATCTACTACAGCTGGTTTATCCTTACATGCAAGTAATAAGTTTTCTACCTGACTGACTGTAACTGGAGCAAATCTAAAGTCACACTTTTTGCCTGCCATAATCTGATTTCTTATATTGAAGTAGGTTTGTACATTATCGGCTAGGCTCATCTTATCCCTAAGTTTCTTTACTTTATTTACAAAACAATTATTGAGATGTTCCACAATATCCGAAGGCCTGGTTATAAAAAGGCCCTCTGATTCTAGAAATGATAGAATAGATCTAGATTTTCTGCCCATGATATTGTGTAAAGTATTCCATCATTTCTTGCCGTCGTGCTTTAATGTTGTTAAATACCTTTTCATGGTGAATTTTCTTTTTCTTTATATTCAACTTGGTTACATAATTTCTTAGCTTGCGATAAACTTGCCAATCCGATTCATAATTAGACCTGATTGCCATTTTCTTTGCGTTATCTCTCTGTTCCAGGCATTCCTTTAATCCGTTATCAATCCAAGGTGATGTAACATTTCTTCATCACATTTATTAATTGAACCATCTGATAGATGCTACTCTTTTGAACATATTTAGGCCCTAACAAAACTCACTCACACTGACAACCACCAACAAAAATGAATAACACAAACATTATAAATAACACAAACATAACAAAATGAAGAATGGCTCCACAACTATAAAGGTCAATATGCATGGTCTTGGTTTCTATGGTGGGGTCAGACTTCAGAGATATTAGTCCTAGTGTCAGTAACATTGTCAGTGTTACTATGCCTGAGTAGACTGTGCTAAACAAAGGGGGACATTTTTGTTTTTGTCCTTGCCTACAATTTGTCTTAGATTAGACAGTGGGTCACAACATGATGGCAACGATTCCACGCACTGAGATGCTCCTGCATTCATTCAGCAACGCCTTCACTGCAGCTACAGCCAAGAATATGGGAATTCAGTCAAGTACATTTATTCTACAAGGATTTAGTGAGGAAATGAGCAGGCAGATTCTTCTTTTAGCCCAGTTCCAAATTATTTTTATGTATGTATGTATGTATGTATGTATGTATTTAGTTAGTTAGTTAGTTAGTTAGTTAGTACCTCTTGAATGGGAATCTGGCTACAGATACATTTTTATTTTTTTTTTTGGTATGTATTTATATATTTAGCATGTGTATCATCAGATTCTGTGAACAGTGTAAAATCAATTAAAACAACTCAAGTGACTAATTTTGCCTCCACACTGAGAGATAATGCAAGATTAATGGGTCTCTGAGCTTCCACAGGTCATCCTGGAAATGCTGCAAGCCTGCAGTGCCACTGGGAGCCCAGTAGATGGTAGCAGAGGTACGTAGTGTCCTCTCTCTGTTTACATTGTGGGTCAGGTCAGGTGGAAAGATGGCGTCCATGTAAACAAAGGCAGCTCACGGCGATGCAGTGCAGCAGCTCCAAATGATCATGAAGAGGTAAGGAAGCAATGTTAGTTGCCTTTTTATTTGGGGGCTAATGTGAGCTGGTTAGTTCAGGCTAAGCTGTTTACATCATTTCACACAGGGTGGGGGCGGCTCTCTACCGGGGATAGCTTAGCTTTCATCCCCCTTTCTCCCACCACCTGCACTGAGAGGGTTTGCTGGGCATCCCAAGGCTTTCTTGGTCAGTTTGTCTGCAGTGCCAGTTGCCCTCCCGAGGAACACCTAAGTCTCCTTAGCAGGTACAGTCTGATCATTGTTCCAGCTTGAGTGTTTGGTGATTAACACAACACTGTTCAAAACAGTCCTTCAGCGGGCTCTTTCTGTAGTGACAGCATAGACCCTGCGCAGCTTAGCGTAAGAAACCATGTCTGTGCGCATGCGCAGAGCACTTTGAAAATGTCAAAGACAGACCGCTGGACTATCGCAGCTGACGGCTCCGCGCTGTGGAAAAACGGAGGGGTCATCTGGCGCGCTCTTAGCGTCAGCGTCTCCGACGTGCCTGACGTCCAAGAGGAATTAGCAAATGCCGAAACACTCACTGACACCACTATTAAAGAGCAAAGTCTAACGAAGTTATGGCCACCTGCCAGAGCCAGCCCTGGGCATAGGCAGTATCCTCCTGTTTCCTCAGAAGCCTATGGGCTGCCATGACAGATAACTACTTCCGCCGGCGGTTTTCTGTTTCCGGTTGCCTTGCAACTGCATGATGGACCGCTGCCACCAAGCCAGCCCTGAACAACTAGCGTTAGGTCATAAGTGCTAAATTGTTTTTAAAACGAGCTCAGGTACAATATGTGCCATTGTTGGTTGCCACAATTCCTGAAAATTGAATTTTTTTTCAGAAACGTCTGGTGTAGTACATTAAAAACTTAGACAAACATGTCCGTGCCCTGCGCCCTAAACGCCATGCTGAGGAAGGAGGAACGGAGACTAGCGTCGCTCGTCGCTTTGACATTAAAATAAATATTTGGGTTTGTGAATATCTTCCACAGAATATCTGTTGCATGACTTCCCTGACCTGACAATGTACAAGCAGCCACCTGTGTCCACGACTCCACTTTCCTTCAGCATTTTCCACGCTGTATGTTAAGCTTGATTGACGCTGTGGCTGGGCGCTAACCTTACCGCTGCCTTCTTCAACAGTACTTTCCCCTTTTTTGTTACTGTGCAGGTAGCTGTATGCTTCTGTGCTTTACTAACTGCGTAATTCTCCACCGTCAACACCTCCACAAAATATAATATAATTAACTGTTGATGTAGCTAAGTCGGGCTAATGCTTCATGTCACTTCAGGGGTGAAGCACTGTGAGAACTGTCCTCACAACTTATTAAAACATCAGTACTGTGTATCCACCTCTGATTTTATCTATTGTGTCGCTTTCTTTCAACCACCCCGACCATTATTCATTGTATTATTACATTTGTGGGAAATTATTACAATAAAGATTTTCACGTCCCCAAAAATAAATCATTGTAAACGTAATAGTTATAACATGTGTAGGAAATAGCAGCGGCGGCTCTTACCTTTGTGGAAAATGTACATTTGTCGGTTTATTACATTAAATGCTGTTTATTGATGATGTTAAATGACATTGTTTGTCTCTTAATACCCTTCAAAGCCTCCTGTAGGCAGATAGTCAATGAAGCCAAGAAATTATAATAGGGAATGTTCCACCTGCTTTAATAGCCTATGCACACAGCGCAGGTCTTATTATAGGCTATAATATCTTTAACGTAAACATCACTTAACATAAATATCAGTTCGCTTTATTTGTGGTTAAAATATGACGATGAGGACCCAACGATTGGCCTTGCTTTCCCTCTCAAACTATGTTGAAATTGCATCTTTAAACAGCCCAATTTTCAAGATTTTCGAATGTTCAGAAAAAGACTATCTGCGCTGTGATGCCGGTATATCTGACCACTTTTTTCAGTAACGAGTAATCTAACACGTCAATATTTACAGACCAATAATCAGATTAAAGACACTTATCATTATTTTTGTCATTTTCCTTATTAAAAATAGATATTTCTGCTTTCCTCTTGTCTTGGGGAGTGATGTCACATGTACCACAAGTCACGTTTTCAGCACGAGCACAACTCACGTGTAACACCACGCAACAACACAAACACAAACAACAACGGAGGGAGGAGAGATGCGTGTCTTCTAGCTTGAAATACAGACATTATTTTGAGTTCTTGTAGCTAAAGACGAGAATATTAAGGTTTGTTGTTCACTCTGCGAGCAAAGTTTAATGTTGTGTCGAGCCTTCTTAATGTTTTAAAAATAGCGATTTTCATGCTAGCGTCGGAGTTAGCTTAGCGCCTGCTAATGTCTTGCCTAGGGCACCGAATTACTCATGGCCGGCACTGATTAAACAACACACTGTAACGACGTTATGTCCACCTGCCACATTTATCAGGTACCTGCCTGCAGGCTGTAATTACAGGTGTTACAGCTGAAATCATGGATACATGGCACATAATTGTCATATAGTTAAAGTGAAAAAAGTGTAGTGTGTAGTGAAAAAAACCGACTTCATTTTTTCTCTTTTTTTTTGCCAAAGACTGTGCCTGACACACAGTCACAAGCGATCCTCGCTCACCACCCAGGTTTCCCTTTTAAAATCGCTGTACTTTTCTCATTATTGGCCTCCATGTTGCTGTGATGAGCATCCGGGGCGGGGCTACACGAGCGGAACCTAGAACCTGATTGGACACCTCAGGGGCCCAGTTGATTGACAGGTCACTGCACGTCTCGTTGAAAGCACCGCATTACGGAAAGGCAAAGGCGGGACGCAGAAGGCTTTAAAAACACGCATGGGTTGAGTGGACCTACTTTGAATACGTCATCTTGAAGTAGGTTTTAAAGTGGCTTCCTGATGACTACTGTTTTCAAATGTTGACAGTGTTACTGCACATTTAGAGAAGAGATTTTGTCCCCAGTAGTTCCACAGTGTGAGTGGGCTAACCGTTAGCCGCTAAAGCTATGAAAGGCTATCACCTAGCGTTAGCGGCAAACGTAACGTTAGCCTGAAGCTAATAGCACCAGGTTAGGATAGTGCGGGGGAAGCCACGTCATAATTAGCTTTTCTTAAATTAGCTTGGTCCGCTCCCATTTCTTACCAAAGCTCAAAATACACTGTAATGAAAGCTCGGCGATTGTCTCAGTGTCCACGTAGCTTGTTTGCTGTTGTGAAGGTGGAAATTATTGCCCAGTTACTTGGCACTGACTAGCCTACATGATCCAGTTTAATTTTGTAATAGCTGGGCTGGTAGTTGATTTTAAACTAAGACTGCAGTCAAGCCACCTTCCATTACAAAATCCCCGGTCAACCTAGCCGCCAGTTAATTTGCAGTGCCTGTATATAGACGATATTATGGTAATGCAATGCCAGAACAGAATTCAAAATAAAAGCAGACACTTATGAAGGCAGTCTGCAGTTTCACACAAATACAATCAATCAGCCAGTCTGTTAATTGATTGATGAATTATTTAAACGATTAGATTAATTACTTAATTGAGCATTTAAGGAATTAATTCATTGATTATTGTCTTAATTCATATCAGCATCCTTATTGTGATCACATTGAAGCCTCAGAAGATGGGGGCCATGACATTTCATCTGTTTGTATAATTAGTCCAACATAAAAATAAACACAATAGCTGGAGTTTCTGATGAGGAATTTTCAAAATAAAAGCCCACTTAATAGTCAAATATTTTCAATATTTCCCTCAAATTCAGATTCACATTAAGCGGAAACTGCCAGTTTCCACGGACTCATTTGACATCAGACTGATAGAACTCAACCTCAGACACTCACTCAGATAATTCAAAGAGGTTCTGATTTGGATTTTCAAAATTAAACCCCTCTAAAATGTGACTTTTGATGATATTTTCCTTTGATTTCAGTTTTACTTAAAAAGAAAACTATCTTTTTCCACAGACTCATTTCACTTCAGACTGATAGAACTCAACCTCGGAGTTGCACTCAGATAATTTCAGCAAGTTCTGATGTGGAATTTCAAAATTAGCCCTCTAAAATGTCAAATAGTTCTGATATTTCTCTCCTAATTCCGACTGAAATCAGAGGGAAACTGCCTGTTTCCACAGACTCATTTCACTTCAGATTGATAGTACTCAACGTCAGAGTTGCACTCAGATAATTCCAGGAGGAGGATCTGATGTGGATTTCTTTAAAGTAAATCTGAAATCAAAGGGAAATATTAGAAAATATGTCACATTTTACAGGGCTTTTGTTTTGCAAATCCACATCAGACACTAATGACTCTCTAAGTTGGAGAACTATCAGTCTGAAGTGAAATGAGTCTGTGGAAAAAGGTAGTTTTCTTTTTAAGGGTTACGGTATATATATATGTATGTATATATGTATGTGTGTGTGTATATATATATATATATATATATATATATATATATATATACACACATTCATTTTGTTCTAGTTAGTAGGCTATTATGCATGAAAAATAAATTAGTGTTAGGGGAGAATACTGAACGTCTCCTGCTGAGGTTCACTCTGCTGACTGGAAAGGGTAAGCCGGCAAAGGTGCGTCCAGCGCTACCGCGCAAGCCAGGACTTATCAAGAAGACACGCAGTCACCCTAACCCTAACCCTAACACAGTAAGACGACATGTAGTAAGGACACATAGCAAGATACGCAGTAAGGACGTAAGGACACTGTCAAACAACACATCATAACAACGCTTTGTCAAGTGACACAGCATGACGGCACGATGTGATGACAAAGTCAAATGACACAACGACAGTTCAGCGTTTTAATAGACATAGACAAATATACTCTCACATTTTCAGTAGACATAGACAGTGCGCATGTCGACATATTTTTGGCACAAATGGAACCCACAGGTGAGACGCTTACAGGTGCTGGAGGCGGGGACCGAGAGGTGTCCGGTGAGGCACGGCGGGTGGTCGGGGGCCGCTGCTTGCCTGAATAATTTCATAGGATTTTCTGAATCGATATTGAATTGGGAAAAAAATATGCTGCAATGCACTGATTGATATTTTTACTCACCTCTACTATTGGATATGTGCAGGTGATTGTAACATAACATCCAATACATGCTATGTGATTGACTGGTGTGTCTCTACCTGCCACAGAGTTAAAATGTGACTGAGCATGAACAGCAGGCTGAACTTTTGACTGAGGGATACTGTTAGGGTTCTTTCTCTGCCAGCTGAAATAGCCTGGTCAGAGGGTTTTGATACAGAGTTCAAAAGTTTCGCTATGTAATTTTAAGTGGAGAACCAATAATTATTAGTTTTATTCTAACAGCAGTCCAGACCATCAACAAAATGTAACAACTAGGGCCGGGACTCGATTAAAAAAAATAATCTAATTAATTAGAGGCTTTGTAATTAATTAATCAAAATTAATCGCATTTTTAATCGCATATAAATATTTGACCTGAGTCAAACAGTGAGAAGCAATTTTTTTCATATGGGTTTTAGTATACCATTGAATAATGACTGAGTACCTAAGCTTAAGCAACAAAACAATGGGCCTCATTCACCAATATCTTCTTAAGAATCTTCTTAGATTCTTTCTTAAGTTGTTCCAAAAGAAAACTCTACGTCAGATTCATCAACGCGTTCGTAAGCCTCAGGATTGTTCGCAGCTTTGTTCCTACATTGATGAATGCCACCTCCTCGTAAACTGAGCGCGTTTGTCAGGTGAGTCTAATTAACATAGGATTAGCATAGGTAACCGCCCATTAATGCCCATAAAAGGGCCCATAGAAGAAACTGCAGGGCCGTGTAGACACTGATGCCCTGGCAAACAGCAACAATATGCCAAAAGCAACAAAGAAATCATTTGGAGAGCAGTAGGTGAGGCGAAAAAAAACTTCAGCAGCTCAGAGGTGGAGGTACTGCTGCGGGAAATTACCCGACGGAGAAAATATATGTTCAGTAGCCTTAGTGCAGGTTATACCAGTACAAACAAAAAGGAAACATGGGAGGCTGTCACACGTACAGTGGACGCAGTGTCAGGAGAAGGACGCACAATAGAGGAGGTGAAAAAAAATGGTTTGATCTTAAATCAGAAACAAACAAAAAAAACATCGCAAAATTCCGACCGGAGACGCAACGGACTGGAGGGGGAACAGCAGACACCAAAACCCTGTCTGAGTTGGACCAGCGCATCGGGGCCATCATCGAGCCCGTGCCTCTCCACGCCTGATTTCGGACGTGTGAAAGATGTGCACTGAAACTGGTCTGTCTTTTTTTTGTTTATTCTTTTTTTTAAGTAAATTAGACTGTTTGACTGAAATTGTGTGTTTCTTCACAAGTGGGCAATTAATTGCGCTCGAACATGAACAGCGCGCCTGCAGTCTGGTCCCATCATTGCATCAGGACGCACATCCTCACTGTGTTGTGACTGAGGGGGAAGTGGCACACCGCGCTTCATAGCGATGTTGTGCAGGACACAGCAGGTCATGTTTATCCTACAGACCTGTAATGGTGAGGGAGAGTCACAAGTTAAGATGCAAGGTGTTTGAATAAACGTGACCTTAGTCTAAGTAGATTTTATGATAAAATAAATCAAATCATCAGTTGTTTTGCCTTCTCCTGTTTGTACAGCAATTTGCCACCTGCCGTGTCCAAACACATCCAGCGCCCCTTTAAAATGCCGATGGTGCGTTCGATGGTGGAGCGAGTGTGCGCATGCATCTGGTTAAATAAAATCTCCTGTGGTGTCTGAGCGTCGGTCAGTGGTGTCATCAACCAGGGAGCCAGGGCATATCCTCAATCCCCTAATCAAATAAATCAAGATAAAATCAAATAAAGACACTTTTATGGGAAAATATGATATAAAAGATATGTACTAATGAGCCATGCGTCACCAGCTGCTCCTTGTTCAAGGTGGTGTTCCCACGGAGCTGTTCTGGAAAATATAGGAATCGTGTGCTCCTCCTGGGAACCGGGAGACCACGTTCAGAAGGGGTTATTTGAGTCGCAGATAAGTTGTACGTTTATGCAATGGTGTTAGGGAGGCCAGCGATGTTATGAAATCCTCTCTTGACTGCGACTTGATCCTCTGCTGTGTACGGAAACTTTATGTATTGTGTGGCTAGTTGATTTATTGCATCCACGACTCGAGGGAGAGCGTGGCTGTGATATGCCCACCCTGTCCCCCAGCTCCCGTTGAAATGTTCCAGTGGGCAAAAAGCCAAGGGTCGACAGTACCTGCAGGGGGGACAGGGTTGGACCGAAGTGTGTGGCTCCGAAGTGCTGGCTCCAAGTGGATGCACAGATCTATAAGAACCGGTCGTGGGAGCCTAAAGCGTCCAAAGAGGAACTCATTGCTCTCTGAAAAAAGATCTATGTGATCCTGAAACATTCGATCCCTCCTTAGGGCACGATCAGCAATCTCTTGCAGCAGCAATATATATGCCATTATTTTGCGGGCCTTTGATGGAGAAATGCCACGTATAAATAGGGTGGGGGGGTTACTAATTGATGGCATGGTTTCCAATGTACTTGATTAATGTTAAATCATTGGCATCATTTTAAAATTCTCTGTAAATTACCAAAAATATGAAATAAATAAATGACATAATTATCACTGTAATATTGTATTTTATTGAACTGCATAAGAGAAGAAAACACAACGATGCCAACATGTCGGCACTGAAATGTGCGTAAGAGTACTCCTGAGTGTTCATAGGATTTGTTTTTACCTAAGAATAAATCCTGGATAAGACAAATTTAATGAATGCCAAAATCTTCGTAAAATCTTCTTAAGTGTGACTTAAGAACAAATTTGTTCGTAAGAACAATTCATGAATGAGGGCCATTGTTTATTCTTTTTTTCAAGGTGGTACTTAACCAAGACCAAAAGACTAGGGATGCAAATTATCGATTAATTCATTAATTGTTAGTTGATGGACCTTATCAATCGATTAACGATTACCTGATAAGATGCAATTTTCCTGAGAACTTAAATTTAAGGGGAAAATTTAAGCTGAACATTACTTATACAGGACTCTACACTAGTTTGTTAGTTTATTTTTAGAGCAAAGCACAATGAAAAATGTTTAAGTAACACGTTATTTGGTAAATGGTCTTTCCTGCCACTACACTATGATGATTACTGTATTCAACTACTTAAATCACAGTAGCATAAACTGATTTGTTGAACTCAGCCTGATGTAAACATTAACAAAACACAGGCAGCGCTATGTTTTCCCTGTGTGATGTTCAGGGACAGGTCAGGACAGTCTGAAGACAGAGAGCTCTGAGGTTGAAGTCTTGCACCGTGAGTCAGTGACAGGTCTGTAGGCTGCTTACATCTTACATCAGCTGCAGCAGAGGAAACTCCGCTGTTCTCAGCTCCACTGCGACAAGCGTGTTTTAATTTTTTTTTTTTTAAATTAAGCTCCAGTAGCGACTGGCTAAACTACGGGAGGTTACTGTAAACCGGCTTGGATCCGGCGTGTTTATCAAAGCTTGGTCACAGTGCTGAGGCACTGGGTCGGTTTGAGCTGCATTCAGGCTACATTAAAACGTTATAGATCCATGGGCAGTGACCAGTGTCGGCGGCTTTTTAACTCGTTAAATAATTGTACTCCAGTATAATCAGTACTGTGTAAGTTATCTCCAAAGAATAATGGACAATGTTGCTTCTTGTTGAGGCTCTTTATTTCTCCTCTCGTGTCATACGCCAGCAGTACTTACAACTAACGCCGGAACTATTTTCGCCACCATTATCAGTACGCATGAACTCAGATCAGCGTGCATACACAAAACAGTCTCCTGAATACAACACTCATACGACATCTCCCCTCTTTTGAGTCATAGACATAAATGTATGCAAACAATAACCAAGAAAATCTGTAGTGTCTCTTCTCCTAAGAATTATACAACCGAGGCAGGTAATGGTAAAGAGAGAATAGCAATTAACCTTAGTATGATTAACCTACAATGTAGGTTAGTGGAACACCCTGTAACTTAATAACATGTTTAACTTGACAGCCACTTATGAACCAGGCAAGAAAGTGCTGTAACACAACTGGAAGAATAACATTGACAGTGCATATCTGCATTCAGTCCCTTCTTTCATTCTCTATTATTTCCCTGAGGTTTTGGGGTAGACTGCCTATTCACCTCCATAGCTGCCGGAGATAATTCTGCTCCATTGTTGGCAAGCTATGTGTTAAGTACATACAAAGTCTTTAAATCTGTCAGGTGGATGGATGACTCTTCCACTGGAAGTCACCCAAGCCTGATCATGTCCCCCAGGCTCCGCTGGAACAGTTTCTCTGACAGGTGAATCTGGATGTGAGGACAGGGGTGATGATGGTTGTTCACTAGCCTGTGTGCTCTCTGTCTCGCCTGGCTGTTGAACTGGAAGGAAGGCTGGGTGCAGGTGGTGCCTGTTCCTCCGCAGTGTTCCACAGTCTGTCTGGATCAGGTGGGACCTTGGTGTTGTGTGTGGTTGTTGGACTGTCCCTTCTGTGCTCTGACACCGTGCCGCCTGTTGTAAGTGTAAGTCAGGCCACTTTGGGGCGAGGACTTTGTCACCTGTGGGCACAGTTGTCTTAATCTGATGGCCCAACATGAGCTGTGCAGGGCTGGCACCCATGGCTTGTAGCGGTGTGGCTCTGTAGCGGTGTGGCTCTGTAGCTCATAAGAGCCAGGAACGGGTTGGTCTGTAGAAGAATCTTTTTTGCCATCTGAACTGCCCTCTCAGCCTCATCGTTGGACTGAGGGTAGTAAGGGCTGGAGGTGAAGTGTTTAAAGTCATAAGCTACAGAAAAGCTTTGAAACTCCTTACTAGAAAACTGTTGTCCGTTGTCTGTGTGTAGCTCATCTGGACCACCACCACCTGGCGAAGATGTTCTTCAGTCGCGCACAGGTGGTCCCAATGGTCATGTCGGGTAAGTGTGCTATTTCCAAATAGCGAGAGAAATAGTCAATGACAATCAGATAGTTTCTCTTTTCATACTCACAGATGTCGGCTCTGACCTTCTGCCATGGCCTTTGAGGTAGCGGTGTTGTCATCAGAGGCTCCTTCCTCTGTGTTGGTCTGATTTGCATGCACTCAGGGCACTTTGTCACCAGTTCTTGCATCTCCTTCTCTAGTCCGGGCCACCACACACTCATTCCTGCCCTCTCGTGATACTTAGTGATGCCCTGGTGCCCATCATGCAAACAGTGGAGTATGTCACCTCTCATACTGTGTGGGATAACAAGTTGATCTCTATACAACAGAAGTCCCTTTGAGGTTGACAGGCTGTTACCCCATTGGTGGTATGCTTTGGCCTGTACTGGGACGCTGCCCACATGCTTTGGCCATCCATGTGTCACCAGTTTACTCACCAACTGCAGGTCACGGTCAGTGCTCATCTCTTGCTTGATCCGCTGCAGCTTGGAGGGCGACACTTGCCATGCTGCCTGAGCTGCATCCTCGAACACTGAAACATCACAGGTCAATTCTGATATTTCGCTCTGTATTACGGATAGTGGCTGTCTGGACAGTGTGTCAGCTACTGTCAGTGTTTTCCCCGGCACGTACTCTGCAGAGGGGTTGTACCTCATCAGATGCATGAGCAGGCGTTGGCACCTCAGAGGAACCATGTCGAGGTCTTTGTTGTTGATCAGTGGGGCTAGTGGTTTGTGGTCTGTCTGCACTGTGAAGCTGTCTAATCCATACAGGTAGGTAAAGAATCTCTCACAGGCCCAAACGACTGCCAAACACTCTTTCTCCATCTGCGCGAAGCGCCGGTCTGCATCGGTCAATGTTCTGGAGCAAAAAGCTACTGGTTTCACTCCCTCGACATGGTGCTGTAGCAGCACACCACCCAGCACGAAGCTACTTGCATCTGCGCTCACTATTGTGGGTTTGTTTACAACATAGAATGCAAGTGTGGGTGCTGTGGAGATGAGTTGTTTCACCTTGTTGAAAGCGTCGACTTGTGCCGCATCCCAGGTCCATACTGCATCAGTTTTCAGCAGGCATTTGAGGGGTTTTATCACTTCTGACAGGTTGGGTAGGTATCTACCCAAATAATGAACCATACCCAGGAACCTCTGGAGGCCTGGCATATCATCTCGTGGCTTTAGCTCTGTGATGGCACTTACTTTTGAGGGGTCGGGGTGGTCTTCATCGAGGTACCCCAGGTAGTTCAGCTGCTTTTAATGCAGGCGGCACTTTCTGTCATTGAGCCTCAAGCATTCTCTGCATTCTCTAGGATCTGCAGGACATTCTGGAGTCTCTCTTCATGCTCTTTCTCATCCCTGCCGTGGACGAGAATATCATCCATGTACACCTCAACTCCTTCCTGGCCTCTGAACAGCACCGACATATCCCTCTGAAAAATCTCCGGCGGGCTGGAGATCCCAAACGGGAGCCGCTTGAAGAAGTGCCTCCCAATGGGAGTGATGAACGTGGTCAGCTTGGCTGTTTCCTTCTCCAGTGGAATTTGCCAGAAGACACTAGCTGCATCGAGCAGGGAGAACACTTGGGACTCTGCCAGCCGTGGCAGTATGTCATCAATAGTAGGTAAGACGTACCTCTCCCTTTTAACTGCCATATTCAGTTTCTTTAAGTCAACGCAGATTCTCACATCAGCTGTTCGTTTGGGGACCGGAACCATCGGGGCGCACCACTCCATTGGTTCTGTTACTTCCTCAATGACGCCACACTTCACCATTCTCTCCAGTTCAGCTTTAACTTTGGGGAGCAAGGGTGCGGATACTCTCCTCGCAGTGTTCACGCTGTACGGCACAGCATCGTCTCGCAGGCATACTTTAACAGGTTTTATCTTCAACAGTCCCACATCTGTATCAAATGTGCTTTGTCCATTCTTATCACCTGTCTCTTGGCCACTGCAACGGCTCAGCCTAAGAGGTTGCTGCAGCTGTTTGTTTTGACCACATGTATGATGAACTTGTATTGCCAGCCTTTGTACTTTGTTAAAGCTGGGAACTGTCCTAGACCATCAAGTTTTCCTCCTGGGCTGTCAAAGTCCATGTCATCGCTTGCTAACTGGGGCAGGTGTTTGAGCTTGTAGTAAGTTTCATCTGATATCACACTGGTATCAGCGCCCATATCAACCTTGAAGGTCACAGGAGTGTCTCTGATGGCTAGTTTAACAGTCCATGGTGTATTAGTGTCTGCAATGTAGGTGTACTTTGTTTTGATCTCGCCTAGAAATTGTCTGCCACTGTGGTCAGCCTCCTGCCCACTGTGGTTACCTCGTTCACTCTGGCGGAGCGACACACAACAGCAAAGTGTCCAGTCTTATGGCAGTTTCTGCACTGAGCATTTCTGGCTGCACATGCACATGTATGTTTGGGGTGATCCTTGCCGCACCTGAAGCACTGGCCCCTGTCACTGCATTGTCCTGGGCTCCCGGTGTGGAAACTGCCATGTCTTTTTCCCCTTCCTCAGCGTTGTGGGGTAGGAGTTGCGCATGTATATGTTTGCACCACTTCGCTGAGGTACCTAGCGTTGGTCGAGCCGGCTCTAGCCTGCTGGCTTATTTGCCTTTTTATTTGCTTTATTACTGTCTCACAATCTCCACTGCTCTTTCCAGTGTTAGGTCCATTGTCAACTGCAGTTTTTCCGATAACTCCTTGTCTACAATCCTGATGACCAGCCTATCCCGAATATTCTCAATTTTCGCCGGACCAAACTGGCAGGTCTCAGCTAGCTTGTAGAGGGTGCAGATATATTCCTCCGCCTATTCACCGTGCTTCTGCGCTCTGAGATAAAAACGGGCCCTTTCGTGGATAACGTTCACTTTAGGTATGAAGTAGGTGTTCGATTTTTCCAACACTGTCTCATAGTCGTCAGCATCTTCATCCTCCGCGAACAGAAAAGTGTTGAACACCTGCTCAACCTCTTTGCCAAGTGCATAGAGCAGCGTGTTAACCTGCACCGCTCCATCTTCCAGTTTTAGCTTTGTAGCCATACAGTACCTTTGAAACCGCTACCACCACTCCGGCCACTGCTCCGGTCTAGTAAAGTCCAGTTTCTCGGGAGGATTAAACTTTGCCATGCCCCACGTCCGAGTCGCTTTACCTCTGACACCATGTGTAAGTTATCTCCAAAGAATAATGGGCAATGTTGCTTCTTGTTGACGCTCTTTATTTCTCCTCTCGTGTCATACACCAGCAGTACTTACAACTAACACTGGAACTACTTTCGCCACCATTATCAGTAGACATGAACTCAGATCAGTGCGCGCATACACAAAACAGGCTCCTGGATATCACACTCATACGACAGGTACGCCTGAAACTCGTCCAGTGAGAAACGTTCCCCGGTGCAAAAATAAAAAAATATTTTATTTTATTTTAATTTTTTTTGAGATGCGTTAATTTTTTTAACTCGTTAATTTTTGTGTAATTAATGAATCTTAATTAACGCGTCCCAGCCCTAGTAACAACATATATACAACTGTTTTGTGCATTTGTACAGTAGCCCTTAAACCTTGAATGCCTACGACTGGAGTCAAATCTCAGTTTGTTCCATGTTATATCCTTATGTTGGCCCATTTTGCCGGCCATTATTCATATGTATGTGTATATAGCTTGATCAGGCTATAATAAAAACAGCTGTTTTTCAAATTATGTCTGTGTATTCCTGATACACTGAGAAAATGAGCTTGTAGTGATCACTACCAGCTAAGCTGAACATCTCCCAAGTCCTCTCAGCAGTGTACGCAGTACAGTTGAATGTATATTGTGCTACATTTGTATAGTGTATGCATCTTTGTTAGTTTACTTGCAGGAATAAGAAAAAAAAGTTAGCTATACAGAATATTATTTGATCTTTTCCACCATTAACTGCATGGAGGTGTGCGGTTTAGGTGCCCTAAATACCCCTATATTTTAAAGTGAGACATTGCTGCGGGATGTTCATGTCTCTCCCTTTAACTCCACTTAACTCTGTTTACTAGAACTAAAAAATTGTTTACCAATTTTATTAGGCAAAATAAACGTCCCCGATTACGCTTATCCTTAATATATCTACCATAAGACTGAGGAGGCCTCCAGTGCCCAAACATCAAGTGGTACTACTGTGAAGCTCAGCTGCAGTCCATCATGCTTTACTTCTCTTCTGAAAATACCCCTGCCTGGATAGACTTGGAATCATGCTCGGTGAGGCCGAGCTTACCTCTTAAATTGTTTTTGTATTCAGTGGATCGGAAAAGTCTGAGGAAAAATACAAACAACCCTATTGTATTAAATATGATTGACATTTGGTTTGATACTTGTAAATATCTGAACATCAATCCCTCTTGGTCACGTTTTAGTCCTATTTGGGGTAATGCCAGTTTCAAACCAGGGAGTAGCGATCCAGGTTTTCGAACAAGGGCTGAAAAGGGATTAAGGAAAGTGCAAGATATGTACAGAAAAGATGATGTATTTATGTCCTTCTCAGAAATTTCAACCAAATATAGCATCCCAAAAAACAATTTATTTAAATTCCTTCAAATTAGGAATTTTATGTCATCATCTTAACACTATTCACTGGAAATGCCTATTACTTTTTCATTAGAGACAGTAATTATAGGACATTGTTATGGTAAAGGTTTAATTTCATCCCTTTATGATTTGCTCATATCCGGGTCCGATGAATCTTTAAACCATAAGTTGAGACTGTGGATGGAAGATATAGGTGATGAAAGATCACTACAAGACTGGAAAGTGGCATGTATGAAAGCTCAGAAACAAACAATTAACAGCAACCTGAAACTTATTAAATATAAATGGCTGATACGCTGTGACGGCCCCAGGCCTGGGTGTTGTGTATAGTGCACTGTTGGTGGTTGTCTGTTTGTTTGTTTTGCAGGTCTGATGCAGTGGTCATTAGGTTGACAGGGAGCACCTGGCCAGTGTTCCCAGTCGGGCCTATTTAACCCCGCCTTCTTTGACGCCATCTCTCTCTGTTCGGCACTCCACGCAGCACCTTGCCAGCGTGCTGGTTTTCCTTTTGTTTGTACTTATTTTCGCACTTACAACATGCACTTCACATTAACCATTACACCCATACACTTTCCTACACCACTGATACTGACTTCCACATCCCACATGATTGAGTTTTCCTTATGAGTCTTATTTACTTTAATTAAACTTTGTTTAATTATTAACTAAGTTTGGTTGCACATCTCCTCTTTTGTTGCGGCCCACGAGCCGGTCGTAACAAATTGGGGGCTCGTCCGTCTCGAAGGTCGGTTTTTTTTTTTGTAGTTGTTTAGTAGTAGTTTTTTGTTGTTTGGTTGAGCGCTTTTGTTACGTGAGAGCACACGTCAGGTAAGTGGCGGTGCGTGAGGAAATCCCTTAAATCGAGAGGTTGGGCTCGCGTGTGAAAGTGACGTCATGATGGGGATTCCCTTTGTCACGGATAACGTAGTTCACCTTATATGGTGAGTTTGATTGCGCGCGGGAGATGTGCGTTTAGGTAAGTTGGTGCACCTGTGCAGCTGTACTAGGAGTCGGGGAGAAGTGGTTGTTGTTGTTTGCTGTCTCAAATTGTGAATATTTACGGAGGCATGAGAAGGTAAGTGTCGGCCCATATGTGTGTTTGTGTTACCTGAAGGAGTGGTTCCCCTTGTAGGTTTTAGCGGCGTCTCCCCTTTGGGTGGCGTCGTGGGGGGGTTGGTAGTGTTGGGGTACAGCGGTTAGAGCTTCCTGTTCCCTTTTCCCTAAACTGCTCGGGAGCACATCCGTGGTTTCGGTGGGGTTGCCAGTTTCTGGTCGCCTCTCCGGGCCAGCGGGCTACTAGTGCGCAAATACCCGCCGCTACGCCTCATGAAGTCTAGGGGGGAGTTAGCTAGATTCTGGTTAGGTAGATAGCGGGGAAGCTCCGTTGGAGGCCGTGTTGGCCTGTCTGCACACTGGTCCCGTCACGTTGCATTCTCTTGTGTTCGGTAAGTCGTAATGGATGACGTTGTTGAAGCGTTTGTGCAGGCGCCAACTGAAGCGTTGTTAGATGAGTGTACGAAGGATCAGCTGGTTAAAATAGCCGGTCATTATAATGTTGAGGTTGGCGATAAACGTGTGAAAGAGACAGTAAAAGCAAATTTGAAATTCAAGTTATTAAAAATGAATGTGTTGGATGCGGGAGAGGCTGTGTCCGTCTCCGCAGGCGCCGAGGGCGCGCCTCCGCCGTTAGCAGCGCGTCCTGGCGCCGGGCTGTCTTTTGAGCGGCAGAAAGAGCTGCTATTGTTGCGGATGAAATTAGAAACTGAGAAAGAAGTTGCCGTGGAAAGGGTGAGACAGGGCATTGAGCTAGAGAAAGTGTTGTCGGCTGAAAAAATGAGGCAGGAAACTGAGCAAGTGAAGCTAGACCTGGAAAGACAGAAATTGGCTTTGGTTCGAGAGGGGAAGGTCGCGGGGGATGATGTGGTTACTGACGGTATCTCCGGTCCAGGTGGCACCCCGGTAAGATCGGACTTTGGCGATTTTAAACTGGTCCCTAAATTTAATGAGAGAGACCCGGAAACTTTTTTTTTGCTGTTTGAACGCCTGGCTGAAGCTCGTGGCTGGTCTGAGTCGACCTGTACGTTGATGTTGCAGTGTGTGTTAACCGGTAGAGCGCAGGAAGCGTATTCGTGTCTCAGTAGTAGCGACAGTGTTAAATATGATGTTGTAAAATCGGCTGTTCTTAAAGTGTACGAATTAGTTCCTGAAGCTTATCGCCAACGGTTTCGAGGTTGGAGAAGAGGCGATAAATCTCACTTGGAGTTCGCTCGTGAGTTGTCAACTCAGTTTGATCGTTGGTGCACGGCAGCTGACGTTGATTCTTATGATGGTCTGCGGGATCTTATGATTTTAGAGCAGTTTAAAAATTCTGTGCCGGGTCACATTGCCACATGCATAAGTGAACGTAAGGTTAAGACGGCAGCCGAGGCCGCCGCACTGGCCGATGACTATTTGTTAACACACGGTAAGGATACTTGGTATCCGGGGACGCGCGGTGGTGGCACACACAGAGAATTTCTCAGGTGGGAGTGCATGGTCTAGTCGCCCAGCGAAAAGTGCTTGGTTTGGTCAGAGAAATGAACGTGGGTCCCAAGAGGCGGACAAAATTTGTAATTACTGTCACAAGCGAGGACACTGGAAAAGAGACTGTTTTGCTTTTAAGGCTAAGAATAAAACTGGAGCGAGTGTGTCTCCTAAGTCAGCAATGTGTGTGGGGCCTGTTCCTGACCGGGCGTTGAAGACTCGGGGTGTATTGAAACCGCCAGTGGTGAGTCCAGATCTGCAGTCTTGTTTGCCTTTTATCAGCGATGGTTGTGTTTCCTTGGTAGGAA
This sequence comes from Acanthopagrus latus, assembly GCF_904848185.1. NCBI lineage: Eukaryota > Metazoa > Chordata > Actinopteri > Spariformes > Sparidae > Acanthopagrus > Acanthopagrus latus. The sequence goes on along the minus strand of NC_051040.1, from coordinate 31,200,215 downwards.
GTGATGAAAAGGTGAAAATTAAGATATTGCGTGACACGGCGGCGTTTGATTCATTCATTGTAGAGTCAGCGTTACCTTTTTCGCAGGAGTCTTATACGGGTGCTTTTATACCGGTGCTTGGAATTGGGCTGCAGGTTCTGCAGGTTCCTCAGCATAAGATGATGTTGTCCTGTGGTCTGTTTCAGGGTGAGGTGGCGGTCGCTGTGCGCCCAGCTCTGCCCGTGGATGGCGTGACGATGATTTTAGGAAATGATATAGCAGGGAGTCGGGTGTGGGCCGATGTTCCACCTCCGGCCATTGTTGCTTCAGCGCCTCTGGTCACCACTGAGCCTGATAAAAGCGTAACAGATTTTCCTGAGGCTTTCAGGGCCTGTGCTGTCACGCGCGCAATGAAACGTGCGCAGTTGGTTGAGTCAGGTCACGCCGAAAAAGATGACAGTTTACAACAGTATGATGTCACATGTTTTAATGTTCCTTGGTCTATTTCCCACAGTGAGTTGGTGTCGGAGCAGCATGCTGACAGTTCCCTCAAGAGTTTGCTGGACGTGGTGCGGCCTTCTGGGGAGGTAAAACAGGAGTCTCAGTGTTATTTTATCCAGAATGAGGTATTGATGAGGAAGTGGGTCCCCCAGGGCGAAAATTTTGTGGGTGAACCAATTTATCAAGTCGTGGTGCCCTCCAAGTTTCGTAGAGTGGTGTTGCAGATTTCCCACGACGAGTCTGGTCATCTGGGCGTCCGAAAAACCTACGACCGCATTCTGAGGTACTTTTTCTGGCCCAAACTGAAAAAAGATGTTGCTGAATATATAAAATCTTGTCATATATGTCAGTTGACCAGCAAGCCCAATCAGAGCTTGAAGCCTGTTCCACTGTGTCCAATACCAGCCATAAGCCAGCCTTTCGAACATCTAATTATTGACTGTGTAGGCCCGTTGCCTCCGTCTAAATCAGGTGCAGTTTACCTGTTAACTGTAATGTGTCAGAGCACACGGTACCCGGCTGCGTACCCCTTGCGCACAATAACTGCCAGGTCTGTGGTGCGTGCATTGTCTCAGTTTTTCTCAATCTTTGGAGTACCCAGAGTCATCCAATCTGATCAGGGGTCGAACTTCTCTTCTCATTTGTTTGCACAGATTTTAAAGCAGCTGCGTATCAGTCATAGTCAGGCATCTGCTTACCATCCGCAGAGCCAAGGGGCTTTGGAGCGGTTCCACCAGACGCTCAAATCTATGTTGCGCGCATATTGCATTCAAATGAACAGGGATTGGGAAGCTGGATTGCCATGGTTGTTGTTGTTATCTGCCAGAGAGGTGGTTCAGGAGAGCACTGGGTTCAGCCCTAACGACCTGGTGTTTGGCCATACTGTCAGGGGTCCCTTAGCACTGTTGCAGGATAAGTGGAGGGAAGAACAAGTGCCCCAAAATCTTATTGAATATGTAAATGGATTTAAATACAGGCTGTATAAGGCCCAGGAGGTGGCCAAGAATAAATTGATATCTGCGCAAGGCAAGATGAAAAAACTTTATGATTGCCAGGTGGAGAACCGGGTTTTCCTCCCTGGGGATCAGGTGCTCGCTCTCTTGCCAATTGTTACCTCTCCATTTCAGGCAAAATTTTCTGGCCCATATTCAGTGGTGAAGAAGGTATCAGAACTATGTGATAGCTACCCCTGATCGCAGGTCACCTACTCAACTCTGTCATGTCAATTTGTTAAAAGCGTACTACACCCGAGCGTTGCAGCTATCGGAGCAGAAGGCGCAGGTGCCTGGTGTCCACCCTGTTTGTGTGTCTGTGTCCCCTCAGGCTGTGGCAGAGCAAGAGGGAGATGACTTACCAGGTCCTGATGAAGCTGTACTGTGTGGTCGTCTGAAGAACTCGGAGTCTTTGCAGAATCTGAATGGTTTGCTGGGTCATTTGGAGACGTCAAAGCGTGGTCAATTAGTCGACCTGATTAGGCGATATCCAGGTCTCTTTGGCGACACACCTACTCGTACGCATTTGCTGGAACATGACATAGATGTTGGGGATTTTAAACCTATTAAGCAAAGATTTTATCGTGTTCATCCGGAGAAGCGCAAGTGTCTTGACGCTGAGGTGAAGTACATGCTTGATAATGGTATTGCACAACCGTCTTCCTCTAGCTGGGCGTCTCCTTGTTTGTTGGTGCCCAAGTCTGATAACACACCACGGTTCTGTTCAGACTTCCGTAAAGTTAACCATGTGACTAAGCCAGATTCTTTTCCGCTTCCGGGAATGGAGGACTGTATTGATCAGGTGGGGTCGGCTAAATATGTGAGTAAATTTGATCTTTTAAAAGGGTATTGGCAGGTTCCACTATCAGAGAAAGCAAGGGAAATTGCTGCATTTATTACACCCACTGGTTTGTACTCATACACAGTAATGCCCTTTGGCTTGAGAAATGCACCGGCAACGTTTCAGCGCCTTATGAATATGGTAGTTGGAGATCTAGAAGGTTGCTCAGTGTATTTGGACGACGTTGTCATCTATTCAGAGAGTTGGGATGACCATCTTGGTCGTATTACAAAGCTGTTTGATCGCTTGGCTCACGCCAATTTAACAGTAAATCTGGCCAAGTGAGTTTGCCAAGGCTACGGTAACATACTTAGGGCGTGTAGTGGGGCAGGGCATGGTGGCTCCGGTGCGTGCAAAGGTGCAGGCGATTGACGACTATGCCCCGCCTCCAACTAAGAAGGCACTGATGCGATTTCTTGGACTAGTTGGTTACTACCGGTGTTTCTGCAGGAATTTTTCTACCGTGGTTGCACCCCTGACTAACCTGTTGAAAGCCAAAATGAAATATGTGTGGTCTGCAGAATGTCAGTCAGCTTTTGAGAATGTCAAGGCCTTGATCTGTAATGCCCCTGTTTTGGCTGCTCCACAGTGGGATAGGGCTTTTAAGTTGGAGGTGGATGCCAGTGCTGTGGGCGCAGGCGCAGTGCTGTTGCAGGCTGATGATCTCGGGGTGGATAAACCATTGTGTTTCTTTTCCAGGAAGTTCAACAGACATCAACTAAACTATTCTGTAATTGAAAAAGAAACGTTGGCATTGATTTTGGCTTTGCAACATTTTAATGTCTATGTCAGCTCTTCACCTGTAGTGGTCTTTACAGATCATAACCCACTGACTTTCCTCAGTTCTTTACAGTCTCCCAATCAGAGGTTGGTTCGTTGGGCTCTCTTCCTCCAGTCCTACAGCCTCGACATTCGCCATGTCAAGGGACGGGACAATGTAGTGGCGGATGCGTTGTCTCGGGCACCTTGTTAGTGATTGTGTAATGTGTTGTGTTTTGTTTTGTTGCTCTCCACTTTATCCCATATTTCTTGCTCTCTCTCCTCTTAAATTAGCTTCAAGGATCCAGTTGCTGAGGCAGTGGGAGAACGGAAGATTGTAGGGGACATAAGCGGTGAGGTATTTAGTATTATTGCAGTTATTAGTATTGTGTTAGGAGTGTAGTTTTCAGTAAGTATAGAGGTACCCTATACAGTGAGTTTATATAGTGTGGCAGTTTTGGAGCCAGGGTTCCCTTTGGGGACCCTGACTTTATGGGGGGGGGTGTGACGGCCCCAGGCCTGGGTGTTGTGTGTATAGTGCACTGTTGGTGGTTGTCTGTTTGTTTGTTTTGCAGGTCTGATGCAGTGGTCATTAGGTTGACAGGGAGCACCTGGCCAGTGTTCCCAGTCGGGCCTATTTAACCCCGCCTTCTTTGACGCCATCTCTCTCTGTTCGGCACTCCACGCAGCACCTTGCCAGCGTGCTGGTTTTCCTTTTGTTTGTACTTATTTTCGCACTTACAACATGCACTTCACATTAACCATTACACCCATACACTTTCCTACACCATTGATACTGACTTCCACATCCCACATGATTGAGTTTTCCTTATGAGTCTTATTTACTTTAATTAAACTTTGTTTAATTATTAACTAAGTTTGGTTGCACATCTCCTCTTTTGTTGCGGCCCACGAGCCGGTCGTAACATACGCACATATATAACCCCAGTCAAATTACGTACGTTTAATGATAACATCCCTGATACATGTATTAAGTGCAATGAAGCAAGAGGAACGATGCACAACTGCGTATGGGAATGTGTGAAAGTGAAATCTTTCTGGCAAAATATTATCAATATGATCAGATATTAGAATTTACCACTGGACCCCAAGCTTTTTCTTCTGGGTATATACCCAACTATCCCACAATTACAAAGTAAAGAAGCTAGATTTGTAAATATGTGTATATTACAAGCTAAATGTATCATTTCCATTAACTGGAAAAATGTTAATGGACTAAGAATTGGAAGGTGGATTAAAGAGATGGCTTCAAACATGACAACGGAAAAGATAACATACATTATTAGACGGAAGCAACATGTTTTTGATGACATCTGGAGACCTTTTATATGTTTTTTAAGACATGATGCTAATGTTGGTAAAATACTACAGCAGGAGGAGGCCCTGAGAGAGTAGATATCCATGTGGTTTGATATAATGTCCTGAGAAACACCCTTGAAATACATCAATGTTATTTTTTTTCAATATTTGTAAATTTTTAAAGCAAGTGGGTGCATATGTGCACTGAAAAAAGTGAAACTACTGTGTCATTCCTTTAAAGTGTATTTTTAAATTGGTCTAATGAAAAATTATGGGTTAATTTTGAAACCTGATGTTTTCAGTTTGCTTCAAAGCAAATGTCACTACCTGTGGATAAAATTAAAAGAATCATTTCTACTCAAATGGTATTTTCACTTCAAACCAAAAGTTTTTGTTGGCTGCCGCGGTCTTCTTGTCGTGAACAACAAGCGTCCGACGCCACAAAGCCAAGCTACTAATGAGACAGTGCCGTTTTCTGAACTACTACAGCTGAGAGAAAAATTCTTTTGGTCTTCTGCTGTATGATTAAATCACTTCCTGCTACACAAAGGGGAGATAGACTTGTGTGCGTACATTCAGAGTAGCCTTTTATACAATAAATGTCTCTCTTTTGTCTTTTGTCAGGTTGGTGAGAAGGATGACGCTGAAAGAGAGCTTCAACAGTGCACAATGGCAGTGTTTGTCATCAGAGAGGAGGAGGATCCGCAGAGTGTGCAGTCTGAGTGTCAAGCTCTAAACATGGGGTTACTCAAAGAAAGACATTTGGATACAGCATGTTGATCTTGAGCTTGTGTTCAAATACATCCCAGGATAATGTTAGAAATGAAAGCCTGTTTTGAATCAAAGCTGTTTTTTCTCTTATTTATAATGACCCCTGATATTCTCTCTTAACAGAATTTTTTGTGTTGTGTTGCGCTGATACTAACATTGAAAATGTGAATTATGCTAAATTCAAAATGATCACCAACAGCACTGGTAATGGTTCCTTTTCTTCTTAAACTGCCATTGTTCATAATTACATCCATAGCAACTGTGTGTATCCTTGGTTTATTTATTTTTTTTGGCTTCCTTGCATTTATAATGGTTCAAAATAATGATATTCATACCTTTTTGTCAAAGGAAAGCAAAGATTTGATGGACTGTTAGAAAGTCTGTTTTTATACTTGATGTCTGTTCCATTGCATCTCAAGCTTTGAAGAAAAGTACAACCAGTTATACAGGTTAAGATGTGCATGTAAATGGATGTGTTTCATAAGGTTTAAAAAGTAACATGTTGAAAAGACCAAATGTTTTATTTTACACACAAGTTTTATTTTTTCTGTGTAAAACACATACTTTGAGGTGATGCCTATTTCAAATTCATCAAAAATAAATGGTCCTTTGAAGATAATTTTCCTGTTTTTTAAGTTTTCTCTTTAGTGAATCAGTTCAGTGAATTCTAGTCCTATATTATAGGGAATTACATTTTGTTTATGGTGATATATCAGTTTTTAAAAAGGCAAAAAATATAATTGTATATGTAAGTAATACTTTGGCTTGTGACTAAAGAAAATGTATTTATTATGGTATAATTAGTAAAGTACTTTGCACTGAATCAGAAATTTAACTTGAGAATTTTTTTTTGAAAATTGCATGTAACAGAATAACAGCAATTCAATCAGTTTATTCCAAAGTAAAATTTATAATTGGATGTAATGGTAAATATTAGGTTTTCCCAAATTAAAAACACAAGTTGTAAAAAAGAAAAAAAAAAAAAAGTTTATGGTCTTTGGAATGAACAATGTTTTTACTTTGAATGAAAGCACATTTTTTGCTTTGTTTTGAAATACAAAATTTATTTACATTGAATCAAAATTTACATTTTCAACCAAATCATAAATTTAATTTGTGAAAATAATAATAAATTTAGGTGTAACAAATTACAGTATTTTTTAAGTTGATCCAAAGTATCACTTTTTTCAGTGTATACATTATGTTTATAGTGCAGTAACCTATGACAATAAATACTTTGATTTGTAATGAATATGTGTCATCCTCCAACCCTGTCATTTAGCCAACCTTTGACCTCCTAACTACATGTTTTACTAAGTGAAATACAGAACATCTTCAGTGTTACTGGTTTTGAAATTGTATTGTTTTCTCCTGACCTGTTATTCAGGGGAGTGAAGCTGGTGTGTCTGAGACGATTGAGGCCGAATGTGTTAAAGTGCCACAATCAACTCTCAAAAAAGCATCACGTCAATGTAGTCCACCCTCCAGCTTGATCATGGCTCTGACAAGTCCACAGCAAACACTGAAAAAAGTGATATTTTTGATCAACTTAAAAAAATACTGTAATTTGTTACACCTAAATGTATTAGTTTTTCACAAATTAAATGTATGATTCAGTAGAAAACATGAATTTTGATTTAATGTAAATACATTTTGTATTTTAAGACAAAGCAAAAAAATTTGCTTTCATTCAAAGTAAAAACATTATTCATTACAAATAATGTTGCACCGATACCGATACCAGTATCGGACAGGGCCCCGATCGGCACTAAAATGGTGGTATCGGCATCGGCGAGTACCAACAATTAGGGCGCCGATACCATTTACCGATGCTGGTGTGACAGAAGGCAGCCTTCTCTCTCCCGACACTAACTTTTACTTGTAGAACGGCTATGCTCATCACGCTCTGTGTTGTGTTATCACACGCGATCACTGTGCATGCCTGCCAAGCACGCCAATCAGCTATCGTTATTGACCTGCTCCAGACCAATGAGAGCAGGCCAATAGCCACTCTTAACCAATGCCGGGGCAGCTTTTTCATGCAGAGGAAAAACAAACCAGAAGAAAATGTCGGCGGTGTGGAAATACTTCAGCATAGATATGGCGTCGAGTACAATAGCTATATGCAAGACTTGCGGCACGAAAGTTTCGAGAGGTGGAGTTAAACAGACCAGTTTCAATACAACAAACCTAATAAAACATTTGAAGACGAAACATGTGAACAAATACAAAGAGTTTGAGGCTGCAGCAACTGCTAGCAAGCGAGAGCAGGGTGTACAGCAGCAACAAACTCTGGTCAGTTCATTTCGTAGCAAGGAGCAGTGGAGCGAGAAGAGTGAAGCAGCAAGACAGATGTCGGAAAAAATCACCGAAATGACTGTTCTCTGTAACCTGCCCCTTTCCTTTGTTGAAAGCGTGGGGTTCCGTTTTTTTATGGCTCACGCAGTACCTAAGTATATGGTCCCAAGTCGCAAATACATCACGGAGACGACGATCCCTGCACTAAAACAAAAAGTAACTGAGCTTGTTTTAAGAAAGATGGAGAAGGCAGGGGCCATAAGCTTTTCAACTGATATCTGGAGCAGCCAAGTCTCCCCACTTTCCCTGCTTAGCTTGACGGCCCACTGGGTGGACATGGAAACATTCGTTCAGGAAAGCGTAGTACTTAATGCGAATGAATTCAAGGGATCACACACCGGCGAAGCTATTGCAGGAGCAATAGAGAGCATGCTGCTCAACTGGAGCATTCCGAAATCAAAGGTAAGTTTACTTGTCTAGACGTTGCTATTTTCTCTAAATTTTTCACTTGTCTTTTTTAGTTTATTCACCTATTGTCACCCATACCAGGTAGGCAATAAAAAGTTCTACTGGATTCACTTTGTATTAGTCTTTTTCCTGTTTCACAAAGGTAAGCAGCAGCAGCCTTACAAAGCCATGATGGCATGATGACTTTACGTCCAAGTAGTATGCAGCTCTTCATATAAATGGTATCGGTATTGGTATGGTATCGGCATCGGCCGATACTGCACGGTCAGGTATCGATATCGGATCGGGGCCCAAAAAATGGTATCGGTGCAACACTAATTACAAAGACCATAAACTATTTTTTTTTGCTTTTTTACAACTTATTTTTTTAATTTGGGAAAACGTAATATTTACCATTACATCCAATATAAATTTTACATTGGAATAAACTAATTGAATTGCTGTAATTCTGTTACATGCAATTTTTTATAATTTTCTCAAGTTAAATTTTTGATTCAATACAAAGTATTTTTTTTTAATTATACCATAATCAATACATTTTCTTTAGTCACAAGCCAAAGTTGCATTCAACTTGAATTCATTGCTAGAACTGTAAACATACTGTTGAATCTCTACTGTCACTACAGTGTAACTTTTTCTGTGAATCCCAGGATATGGGTGCTACTTCACTGACTGTGACTGCACACAGCACAGCTGTTGAAAATGTGTTAGAAGTGAGTTGAATATCTTCTCTTCTATGTCTTTGCATTTCTCCAACTTGCATTCTAAACCCAAAATTGATTTTGCAAGAGCAAACATTCACCTCTGGCATCATCAACATGCAGCTCTCTGAATTACAGGACTTGGGTGCTACTACATCAGATCTCACTCCAGCCAAATAAGAATTCAGTGGGGCAGTCTAAATTCTCACTCTGTTGTGCAGGCCTCATGTCCAGACACTAGAGGGATACCTGAAAAAAACCTCCTCATCAGATTTGTTACTGGAACCACCCATACTACAATAAAGGATTGGACTGAACTGCTCCATCTACCAGTTCCCAAGGAAACTCAGTTTGATGCTACACAGTCCACCTACGTCATTCCCACAATACAACAAGCATACGCAGAGCCGCATGAAAGAATCATGGAGCATCTCATTGAACTGTCTACATCAAGACAAAAGATTGAGCTCTGTTGAGATGCAAGATGCGACAATCCAGGCAAGGCTGAGTTCTACTACATAGCAAGTCACTGCAACATTCCAGTGTAGTTACCTATCCATCAGTGTCATACCTATCTACAATGTAGTTACCTATTGTTCTTTATTCCCAGAACAGGGTACAGTAGCAAGTATTGCACATATTCGTGTCAAGATGATGTCACTAAAGAAATCGTTCATTTTGAATTGGTTCAGGTAAATCAGTGCACAAATGTGTAACACAACACCAACCCTGTCCGCAGTTCATTGGATACTGAATGCTGACACATTTGTACTTTGATCAAACAATGTTATTCTCTAGGTTACAGAAGTGAGCAGTTCTGTGGCGATGGAGGTGCTTGGGTTTCAACGGGGTCTGGACTACCCCCTTGAGAGGGGTGTCAGCATTGGTGTCTTAACAACAGATAGATCATCCTCCATTCGTAAACTGATGAAGGACAATTACAGCCACATTTATTACGAGCTGGACCTATTGCATGTCTCTAAAAGTAAGTCATCTATGTGGACAGTGGTTTCATTGCAAAATAATTGCACTTCCCCTTTCTTTATTTTCAAAATACCTTGTCAAATTGTTTTTGTAAGGTCTGAAGAAGAAACTTGTAATGGTGGCGAACAAGAAGGAAAACAAAATCCTGCAGCCATGGATCAGGTCCCTCCCATGTACTGGTCATGCAGCACCAGTAAAGGTGACAAGGAGGTAATTAAGTTGGTGTACTGCCTATGTCAAAAGTAGTGTGGTGTGATCTAGATAACACCAAGTGGTAAAGTCTGTCATGACAGTGACCTCTAACATTTGCAATTCATTGCTACTTTCTGCATTGTTTAATTTTTGTAGGAATGCCTAAGATGGAAATTGCTTCTCCATCACATCCATGGCATTCACAGGTGGGAGGAGGAGGATGTTGAGCGTAGGTGTTACCATCCAACACTGACAGCAGAGGAGCAGTGGTGGAAAAAGTGGCTCAGGACAGATTCACCTGCTTTTCAAGAGTTGACTGGATTGGTAATGGACAAGAACCTCCTGCAGGACTTGAGACAAATGTGTCTGTTCAAGCACGCCAGTATGTATTTGTACACATTATCAGTTTTGAGGCCATTGTCAATGTCTGAAATGGTAGAATCACTACACTGCAACACCAAAAAATAATCATTGTTGAATGCATCACCTAGTTTCCATCACCTAGTCGCTAGTGTAATATTGTTGATAAGTGTGTCATACCTACAATTTCTAACCCGGAGCAGTTAATTTTTTTTTTTTTTTTTGTCAAAATATTCTAGGTTTACCTTTATTATGATATCGTGGTGTGTGTGTGTGTGTGTGTGTGTGTGTGTGTGTGTGTGTGTGTGTGTGCGTGTGCGTGTGTGTGTGTGTGTTATTGTCATTGACTTCACTTCACTTATGACAGCATGAGGGCTCGAGCACAACTGGCTGTTATGGATAACAACAACAATCTTGGGAGACCACAAGCTAAAACACAAGACAGTAGGTATGACTACACAATGAATCTGCAAATACCTGTTGGTGTCAGCTGAGTATTGTGTCAGGGCTGACCTGAAGACCAGCACTACAGTATACAAGCTCACAGTTACCCAGCTGTTATTTTTCTACATAGGCACAGTAAATTCGTCATCAGTAAGCTGTTGATGTGTCATTGAATTGATGCACTTCACAGGGATTTTTATCTTTTGTCAGGACAAGCCAAATACAAGGCTGTCAACTCAAGGCAGACTCAACGGTGGGTTGCAAAACCCATTTATGAAGGTACGGCTTTCCAGAATGACCTGGTTGAGCGTGTCCTGAGGAGGGGGGAAGACAGGAGTGTTGTGTTGTCCAAACCCATGCCGGTCCTCGGCCAAGAAGGAGGAGACTGCTATGCAACATAGCTCCAGTTCCAAGACCAGACAAGAGTGATATGGTCACATGCCGCATCATTGTTTCGAAAAGCATACATTGCTTTGTACATAGTTTTCCCAAAGGTTTTTGTGAAAACATTTGCACTTGTTTTTTTCTTCTTATAGCTTCATGTAAAGACACAAAAACACGCATTGTAGACTGTAGTACTGTTACTTTATTGACTTGTACAAGTACTTACAACAGGCAGTCAACATAGTAATGTTTGTCTAAATATTCATTATGAACAATCACAAAACAGTATTTACATGTGCACAAGGCCTACTGCCAAAAGGTATTCTTACTTTTTATGCTGGTAATATTTGCACTTTTTGCCATTCAAATAAAAAAACAAAAGAACAAGTTTGTTTTTGTTTTATACTGTAATAGTCATAACAAATCTGTTGTTGGAAAATAAATAACTATACCCTCAAAACAATTCTATGTTTTAGTCTGTTACACGTAGGCTCCTGGCAATAAAGTTCAACTGTATGATTCAGAGAAACAGACCCAGAAGATGTCCTCTACATCTTTGAAGCCCGTCTAATCCGTCTGATCTCTGCTACAATACAACTAGGCAATATCCTCCTGTTGCCGGGGCCAAGATGTTCTCCATTTAGAGCCCAGTCCAACACTGCGTGATATGCTATGAGCCTGCATTGGCTGAAGAAAGGTAAACAAAGAGCAACGGTTTGGTCATTTCCCCAGCACAGTGAAACATCTATTTGTACCAAAATAAGCAGTGTTAGCTCAGAGGGCATTATTGCATGAAATTACTCACTCTGTGGAAAGCTTTCCATCAGGCCCCTCTGGTGCTGGTCTCTTCTTCCAGTTTATTTTCGGTATGAAAAAAACCATCTGCAGTACAGATGGATGAATGAGATGAGGAAAGTCCTCTGTGCAGGTGACACACTGTATGCTATCCTGGGACACATTAGGCTGTATGATGTCCTACTCTTTACAGCATAGGCTTTCCTCTTCTGTATCCATTTGGACACAACATCCACAAGAGCACCACCAGGTTGTCAATGTCCTTGGCATTGAAGCCGCCACTGCCTGTTCCGCTTTCTGCCCCGCTCTCTCGCTGTCTAGTGCGAGTAACTCCTCATCTGTATTCTCCGGTTCGAATAAATATGGTCTACCGTCAAATTCAAGGTTGTCGTCGATGTCTTCCACTTCGACATCAGTCAAGTTCACCATCGTGACTATTTCGGAAACAGCTATGATTGCCACTGACGAGTCCCCTCTCTGTACGAGCTACAATCATGCGCAGACAAGCTAGCTCTCAGTGCAAAGCGATTAGACTCATAACAGGCTATTGTAAGGTTCATGGCTCTCTACAGGCTGTAACATGGACATGTACGTTATGAACAGAAAAACGAAAATGCTGGAATACGTTTCCGTCTGCAAAATTTAAGTTTCCATGTAAGTGCATGCTCGATGGATCGACTAGTTTGGACTGCCAGAAGACAGGGCTGTAAACAAACCGGTATGTAGCTGCTTGCACAAACACACTGTTTTAACCACTTTTTTAATTCATTTTGAGTTATACACTCTACAGTGTTGTGTTGTAAGGTGTCTGATGATGTTGCATAACTTTTGGGGTGAGATTTGGAGTATGTTAAGACACTTAAAACACAGTGTAAAGTTCTGAGCCCATGCTGTTAGCTGTCAATGCTAACTGTCTGTTCAGGGAGCCCTGTAAGGGTTGCACCAAAAGTGTTTGCGTCTTTGGTACTGGCAAGTCAAGGGTAGCTTGAGCAATAAAGCTGCATGTTGAAATCAACCTTAGTTATCCTTTAAAACACGTCTAGAACTGTCACATCGCGGTGAGGTTTGTCTTGTCTTGGGATCTGTCTTGTGGATTCATGTTTTATTTTGAAAGTAACTTCCCTCTCGTTTCAGATCACATGCCCTTCCTCCTGTGTTCCTGGTCTGACGTCATCCCTAATCCCTGATTGTTTGCACCTGTGTTTCCCTCCCTCATGTGTATAAAGTCTTTGTCTTCCCCTGTCTGCGTCGCCTAAGTATTTCGTCGTCTCGTCGTATACCGAAGCCCTGTTCCACAGTCTTGAAAGTTCGCCTTGTTAAGTATTGCCTTGTTTTGTTTTTTCTGTATTTGTCCTCTTTAGAGAGTGATTTTGATTTTGTAAAATTTTCTGGTTAGGATTTTCATTTTCAGTTCAGCTTTGTTTATAGCCTGTTTCTTTTCCCTCCTTGTGAGTGCTTTTTGTTGTAACCTTTTTGGATTTAGAAAGAGTAGTTAATTTTTCATAGCCTTGTGCCATCCTCTTCGGAGCGATTTTTCTTTTGTAAATTTTATATATTTCAGAATAAGAGTTGAGAGCAGGTTTTCCTCCTTCGGGAGTGTTTTTCGTTATTGTGTGTCTTGTCTGTCTCTCAGAGTTTATAGCATCTTGTTTATCATCTCATCTGAAGGGTTACTAATCAGAAAAATAAAACCTGACTTTAATTCTGCCATTCTGCATCTGAGTCCTCTCTTTTGTCCCAATTCTGACAAGAACAGCCACTGGCCACAAGCCCGTGTGTGGTAAGTGTGCGAGGAGAGCAGAGGTACTTTGCATGTCTTGCGACCATTGATCGCAATGGCTCTTTTTTGTTTTTGTTTTAGATCAGCTTGCTTCCAGCTTTTTTGATTATCATTTTTATTCATATTATCAAGTGTTAAAATTAAATGTTTCATAATCAAATAAGTTACTTTTAATTGTTAATTTTCTAATCAAAATCTTGTGTAAATATACGCAATAATTACAGATTAATATGTGCGACAATATGAATATTAATAAATTTATATTTAAACTTGTTGAAATGTAAATTTTGGTGTTATTTAGTTTTAAATATCATGATACAATGAATGCATTCATCACTCAACTGGGTGTTTACATGAGGGATAATAGAGTGTATTAGGCCTATATAGCAGTCAGGATGACCGCTTACGGCCGTTCTAGTAGTTTTAGAATTCCGGCCCTTCTGAAATCCAACTGACACTTTGGTCCAATCAGAAACATATAATTTGACCAGATCTAACTCTAGGATCATGGAAAACGCAGTTACGCCTTAACCAAGACATCGATCATTAAGATTAATTGGATCTGACTGGAATGAACCTGCCACAGTGGCTGGTAAACTGATTCAGGTCACTGGCCAGTACACAAATTCACCCGCATTTGGTAAATGGCGGGTGTTAATTACCGTCCCTGATGTGTATGCATCTCATCCTGATGTGTGTGTGTGTGTGTGTGTGTGTGTGTGTCTGTGTGTTTCTGCTCACCGTTTTGCATGCCCAGTGGTGGTGTGACATGTCATGCCAGAGTGTGGTGGTGGGATAAATGATTTTTCCATTCAGGATGTATAAACAATACCTACATATAGTTTTACAAACATGGATTCAGTTGTTCTATCATCCTTGTCAGTCAGAACTCTTTTCTTGCCATTTTAATCTTTTGTGGGGGAAAGAAGCCTATTTTTGCCCTTCATCTTATCAAGATATAATTCACTCAAAAATGTTTTTTCAAGGTGGATTCTACTCATAATGTCTGAACACATAATGTCTGAACTTTACCTAATTGTAGTTTTGCAAACAGGATCACTGGTTTCAATCAGAACTCTTTTCTTTCCAAATTGAGCAATGGGAGCCTGTTTTGCCATTTACAATACAGTAAGCCAGGTTTCAATGGGAAATGCTTTTTCCAGTGAGATTCTATTCAAATGGAACTTTACATAATTATAGAATTGCAAACATGATTTCAGTTGTTCTATCATTAGTTACAGTCAGAAATCTTTGCTTGTCAATATGAGCTTTCAGAGTGAGAAAGTGCATGTGCAGTGCATTCTGAATCTACTCAAGATGTATGAACTTTATTTAAATATAGCATTATTATATCTATTATTTGTTTCAGTCAAAACTTTTTGCATGTCAATTTTGAGGTTTTCAGAGCAATCAGAGCCCGTTTTTGCCACTTAAACTACGGTAAGCTGCATTTCAATAAGAACTGCTTTTTCAAGCAAGCTCCTCCTCAAGTGTCTGAAATTCATCTAATAATAGCATTGCAAACATGATTTCAGTTGTTCTATCATTACTTTCAGTCAGTCTTTGCTTGACAGTTTGAGGTTTTAAGAGCTATTGGAGCCTGTTTCTGACACTTACACTACAGTAAGCTGTATTTCAATGAGATCTGCTTTTTCAAGTGAGCTTCTACTTAAAATGTATGAACTTTATCTAATGATGGCATTGCAAACATGATTTCAGTTGTCGTATCATTAGCTTCAGTGAGAACTCTTTGCTTGTCAGCATGAGCTTTTCAGAGCTATTTGAGCCTGTTTATCCACTTGCACTCTAGTAAGGTGTATTTCAATGAGATCTGCTTTTTCCAGTGAGCTTCTACTTAAAATGTATGAACTTTAACTAATGATGGCATTGCAAACATGATTTCAGTTGTTGTATCAATAGTTTCAGTCAGAACTCTTTGCTTGTCAGCATGAGCTTTTCAGAGATATTTGAGCCTGTTTCTGCCACTTGCACTCTAGTAAGCTGTATTTCAATGAGAACTGCTTTTTCAAGTTAGAATCTAGTCAAAATGTATGAACTTTATCCAATTATAGCATTGCATCCATGATTTCAGTTGTTCTATTATTAGTTTCAGTCAGAAGTCTTTGCTTGTCAATGTGAACTTTTCATAGCTTATACTGACAAGCAAAGAAGTTTTGGGTGAAATATTACATATTTTAATATAATGGCCCATTATAATAGAATATATAATATTTCACCCAAAACTGCTTTTTCAAGTTAGATTCAACTCAAAATGTATGAACTTTATCTAATTATAGCATTGCCAACATGATTTCAGTCAGAAGTCATTGCTTGTCAATTTGAGGTTTTCAAAGCTATCGGAACCTTTTTTTTTGTAACTTACAATACAGTAGGCTGCTTTTTAAGGCGTAACCTTTGAGTTAAAAGTCACGCGAGCAATAACACATCTGCACGAGCACATAAATTATTTTGTGTCACATGTGCAGATTTCAGCTGCCTCGCACACTTGTTTGATCTTCATGCACATATTCACTTGTAGACCTTTCACACAATAACTGGAAATACACAATCGTAGTGTATGCAAACTTCCTGTAAAATGTCAACACAGCAGATAGCTGGGCAGTTTAAAATGGATTAGAGAGTCTACACCACTTCCCTCATGGCTTTGCCAAAAATTAGCTTTGCCGACGTGGCAAGAGTCGTGGAGGAAAACTCTATCACCAAGAAGAAGAAACTGGATAAAGGATTCAAATTTTTCCATGAAGAATTTGTCCATAAGTATCAATGTAATAAACATTAGAGAGCAATCAGGCTAACTGTTACTGAACTGTTAACTAGAATAACAAATCATTAGTGTGACCACTTAGACGTAGGTAAGGTTATAGGATTATGTATGGATAGTATAGAGGACATGTACTACTTTACTAAAGCAATGTAACAGTCGTGGTTGTGATGTTACAAGCAATATGACACTCACTGTCTGCCTATGGTCCAAGTGAACGTCTTGTGTACAGCGACAATAGCCTAATCTTAACATCAGCCAAATGCTATCCTCATCAGTTAACATTTTTTCTTTGGCAATGTCTGTGTTTATGTTCATGTGTTTGCTTGTCATAGTATCAAATGTAGTAGACGGGCAGGTTTTTGTGAGGGCTAGATGCTGCCCATCTCAGAGGAAAAACGAGGAGCCTCACAAACTACAGGTTTGATCAGTGAGTGTGCAAGTTCCCTGTGTGTGTCTATATATATATATATATATATTTTATTTTATTTTATTTATTTATTTATTTTTTTCATGAGTACGGTCATTTTAGCCGAGACTAGATTTCTTTGTCTCTGTGGGTCTGTCTGTTGGGCCTCTATCTCGTGGTGGAGATGCTCTCTTTTCTTGCTTAGTTGTAGCAGAAGTATTTTGAGCTTCAAATACCATGCGACAGCTCTCTTAAGCTTGTCTAGGTTTGACCAGTGTTTTATCAAACGGCTGATGGAATTTTCCTCTTCTGTTTGAATGAAATTGGCTGTGACATCGCTTTTGATTTCAAGATCATCTGTTGCTATTGGACCACGGTTTGCACCAGATTTGGGCCATGAGTCTTCTTCTTCTTGTAAGAACTCTGGACCATTCTTCCAAGATTGACAGCTGAGAAATTCTTTGGCAGTGAGACCTCAGGATACATGGTCTGCAGGGTTTGTCTTTGTATTCACATACAGCCACTGTCCAACGTCAGACATTTCCCGGATTGTGCTTACTCTGTTCACGCCAAAGTTCACTGCCACAAGTAGCCCAGTCTCAGTCTTAACTATGAGAAGTCAAGTCTCACCTACTACTTCAGGGAGTGGCTCCTCACTGTTAGCCAGAGAAAATAGTAGCTAGCATTACACCTTTGACATACCCTGGAATAAAATGCCTTCAAATACAAGAAGGGTGTTGGATACTGAGAAGAGCCCAACTACAGCAGAGAGAACGGAGTTCATTAGGATAGTAGCTGCTGAAATAATGACTGTATGCAAGAAACCAGGAAAGAGGCACATCACTGAAATAGCAAGGAAAATGGTAATTAGCTACCCAAAATCCTTCTGAGATGAGATTGAGGGCCAAGTTGTCGGCACTGGGTATGATTCATTTGTGAAACAGTTCATATCTCGGATTGATAACTGTTGATAACTGTAGACGACTCTAAGCTCCTCCTGCGCAGAAAAGGCTTTCTGAAAGTGACACCCCTGAAAATGGAAAAAAGCATGCAAAGATGCATATGGCTGCATTAACCCTGACCCAGAGCTTCCTGCTGGCGAAACAAAGGCAAACAGAAAAAGAGCTAATGAATATGTTCAAAAACAAAGACAAAGATGCTAAAAAATAGAAAGACTGATGGCTGAGATGCTTGCCTCATGTGGAAAGACATACTGTCAGGACTGAAGGAGACGGAAGATAACCTTAAAGAATGGCCTTTCCTCTGCCAGGAAATTGGAATAAGGCTTCATTTCAGAGAAGTAACAGGTGTACAGATTGATGACAGCTTTGAAGACTCCACAGCCACCAAGTTCAGAAGAATCCTGCGGTACTTTCACTTTGTTCAGATGGAGCCATCCAGCAGAGCAGGCACTATTCTGAACCAAGACCTGACAGGAGGGGATGAAACTTGTGCAGCTATACTGTTGCTTCTTGTCCATTTCAAAGAGTAGGAAGACAATATGTTACCAAATGTCGATGACACCGCCATTGTGACTGATGTGGACACCTCCAAGCTACCATGGACACCCTGCATTGTGGTCTGTGGTCGGTGTGCTAAAAAAGACTTATTTGGAGGAGTGTACAGTACACTGCAAAACAGAGCTGGAGAAATTAGTTTACATTATTTTTTATTTACTTTTTACTTGGTAGAGTTTTGTTTTGCAGTGTGCGGAACATAGCTCCTGGCTTACTTAACCAATGGGGATCCATATACGTACATGTAGCAAACTAATTAATGGCTAAGGTAATCATACTCGCACTGTTTGCAGGTAATAGCCTACTCACTGCCAAGATGTTCATGGTTGCTGTGGACCAGGTCGTAGTCAGCGAACAACTTCCCTGCTTCACCAACGCAGTCCAGATGATGTTCTGCTCATATTACCTGCACAGCATTGACTACCCAGTGGAACTTGCCGCTACTCTGGAGTTCTTGCAGAGGTACGCTTTCAGTATGCATGTACACACTGCCTTTTTGTTTATAAACACGCAGTACTAATACTAACTATATAAGTCTACACCAGTACTTTTATACTTGCCATATAAGTACTAGTGAACAAGATTGTGAATAAGATTTACCTTAACATTACAGAGGAAAATGTTGTTAGTATAGACATAAACCTTTATATAATGTGCTACATATTTATTTACAGAGTTTGAATGAAAAAATACACAGATATAAAACTAATCTTTACCCTATAATCATAGAGAAAAACATTAGATTGTTAGTATGGACACAAACTTTGATATACCAGGTTACATATGTAATGTCAGACAATTACTATCATTTTACATGAATCTGTAAGTAATTTAAGAAAACAGAAAAGATAATGTAAAATTAATATAGTATTATTCTGTAAAAAAAAAAAAAAAAAAAAAAAGAAATGTAGTTTGTCATTACTGTCATCATAAATAACAGGTGGGTTGTTGATTTACAGATAATGTCTTCATAGTAAAGTTTTCAGTTTTGTACACTATTTTTAAAGAACAGAAAAACTATTGTAAAAAATAGTCATATACTGTAAAACTAGGATTTTTTATTTATTTTTATTTTTTTACAGTGCAGACCGGATCACAACCCAAATGCTGGAGAGGATGTGGTGACTGTGTGGCAGATCATGCACACATATTTAGGGGCTGTCAAGTTCTTAAACCCTTCTTGGTGGGAGTTCATAGTATTATTAGAAAAGTCCAAAGCTATGATTCTAAATTCACCTGTCTATCCTTGTACCTAGGGAATATGAACCCAGAATTACCAAAAAACAGATACCTTTTAAAAATCTTCATAGCAGCAAGTATATAGGCCATAACAAAGTGATGGTTCTGTAAGAACCTCCCATGATTCTCCAATGGGTATTCAATGTACTGTATGTATACATTCAAAATATGGAACATCTGACATTCACTCTAAGACTGCTAAAGTACAAAGGTGATGCATTCTGGGAAAAATGAGAAAGATGCCTTTTAAAATGGTTATAACTCGTCCTGTATTTGATATGAAATGATTAGGGAAAACAGTGATACCATTAGTCTCTGGTGACCTACTCATACCGCCCATTCAAATGTTGTTCTTTTGTTTGTTTGTTGGTGTGTCTTTTTTTTTCTCTCTTTTTTTGGTTTGTTCCATTCTCTCTCTTACTTAACTAGAGGGCTACATAGTCTACTAGTGTTATCACTGTGATGTTTCATATGCAATTCCATATGCCACATTCTCAAAAGTTTACTTTCTACTGGTGTACCTATTTATTGCTTTGACACTGTCTGTATTCCGTTTGCAAATTCTGGGAAAATGAAGTTTAAAACAAAACAAAACACAGAGTTCACTCTGCGCATATCTGAGCCTGATCACATCACTGTTGACACTGTATAATAAACACAGTATGGACAAGTTCTAATAAAAAACAATGTGTCTGAACTAAACTGCCCTGCCACACCTTTGTCTGTGTATGACCACAATTATTTTAGACTCACAAAACTGTACAGTTTTGTCTGACTCACAAAACTGTACAGTTTTGTCTGACTCACAAAACTGTACAGTTTTGTGAGTCAAAAAAATACACCTTTGCTATAATATTTGTACTATGAAATAAATATTTCCATCTGTTTTCTTTGTATTGTTGTGTTCTATATCCATGTCCTTGTTTGTAGCTGTAGGAGACATACAGGATGAAGATGAGGAGCACTGTGTGCTTGAGAGAGTGTGTGTGTTGTAGATGCGGTGGTTCATGTGGGAGTGGGCGTGTGCACTTGCGGAAGTGTGTGCGGAAAGGTGTGCACTCACCTGTGACACAGATGAGAGAGGCAGGGTTGGGTAATAGCCATAATTTTTGTTGACCGCTACCCACTCATTCATTCATCACTTTTTTTTATCTGTTTAATCCTCTGGTTTTCATTCTTCCATTTATCCATCTTTGCTGCGCTGTAATAGCTCTGTGCTGTTTGTTCATAAGAAATGCACCAAAAGCATCTTTGGATTTTAGTGTATCTCTCAAAATCTGCGAACTTGAGGATCCAACCTCGTACTCTCAGCGGCTAAAAAGCTTTGTCAAGGAAGCCGCAACAGTAGCAGTATTTAGCCTTCATTTGTTATGCACCAGACACTAAAGCACATCAAATTCCTTCCTCTCAGAAGAGTGGTATTTCTGTGTTCTCTACTGCACTGATATTTTTTGTAAATTTGGTAAACTTTGTAATAAATGACAAAACATCTGTTTTTGAGGCTGTTTGTGTTGACAATAACTGAAATGAAAGTGAAATGAATGCAAGTTAAGAGTTTATGGTGTAACAAAAGAATGCAGAAAGCAACAGATTGACTGAACAGGTGATTAAATGAGTACATAAATACAAACATGGTGGTAATTAATTCAGCCTTTACGATTTTAACAATGAGCAATACTGCAACTGCATAGAAACAAATTGAAATATAAGGTAAATGGCAAAAAGAGTTTGAACTGAACCTTGAAAGAAGATAAAATACTGGCCCTCATTTGTTGAATGCAGGTGGCTGGAAATGATAAATTGCTTCTTTCAAGATACTTTTAATAGGATTCCAGAAACAGGCTCAGTGTCTGTGGTGTCACCAGCAGGCCGCGCTGTGCTGGAGCTCCCTTGCGCGCGACCTGGCCCTGTCGTGAGCGCGCATGTCCAGCAGCAGCAGCAGCATCAGCATTAGTAGTCGCAGAGAACAGTGCGCGGAGCGGGCAGTCTGCAGTCTATCAGTCTTGGAACGGATTTGCTGGTGTGGATGGTACTCAGTCGGACGGACTTCTCACCGGGTTGGATTAAAATCGCATCATGACTGGGTGAGTCCCGCGTGTAGATCCACAATTGCAGCTGAAATCAGGGGGAAAACGTGTGGCGTGGATTACGGATTACCTAAACCTGTGATGCGTTTTCTGTCTCTCTTTTTAAAAATGTTTTATCTGCAAGACAGAATGGGACGACGTGCGTGTCGTTATCCATGTAACATCTACCATAATAGGCCTTCTTCTGTTTGAGATGTGCTCAGCTATGTGGCTCCACACAGCGCTAGTGTCACCCAGCAGGCAGTGTGGAGGGAAACAGTGGAGCAGGGACTGCTGATGAATGGCGGGCTGCGGGGCCCCAGCTTCACGGGACAACTGAGCATCCGGTCCCGCAGAAACCAAACGGGTCTAATCGCTTTGTAGTTGTCATCGCTTTCTCCTTGTTTTACAACCTGCATTACTAAATCGAGTTTGCATCTTGTATTTGTGGATTAATGGAAACGTATCTTCATCCTTGTAATAGATTTTCTGTAGTGAAGGTGCAAGTCTGCGTAATCGATTAGGCGATGGATCAGATACAGCGAGTATCTATTTTTGCCTCCATCCCCCTTAAAAAAACACATACACAGCAGGCCTTCATTTCGCCTGATGTCAGTCCCCTGAACACTGCAGCGTACAGTAGCTTAGCACATCCACAGATGCAGCGGGGGTGGTGGGGGTGTAATAGAAAATAATATTATAATTAGTGTTGTGTTTTATCAGTTTGAAGCCTGAAAGCACTTAGAAGAAATCCTTCATCTTTTTTGTCACCATGCAGGCTGTGATGTCAGTGCCAATAAGCAATGGTGTACAGATGCATCTTGGTGGTTCTGCACACACAGATGGAAGCAACAACTGGGGCTGTTCTTAAGTGTCTCACAGGCATTCAGTGAAAACAAGTGTGCAGGTACATAGTTAGGCCGTGTGTGCGCGTGTGTGTATGTGCGCGCGTCATTTAAAAAACAACAACACATTAACAAAAATCCATAAAGACTACCTGCAGTCTGTGATGGGCTTCTCTGTCAGGGTGGAGCTCCATTTACCAACATTTTTATGGAGATGATTCTGCAGGAGTCATCAGGATGTAGGAGACAGTGATTTGAGATAATGCTGAGAAAAAAATAGATTCTGTGGGTGGGCTATGCATACTTGTTTACCTCATACATGCATGCACATACGGCCCCTTACTCACTCTGTATGTTTGTGCATGGATGTCTCTTCCTCACACCATTCTCAGGCCAACCGGCAGCCA
The DNA here is from genome assembly GCF_904848185.1 of Acanthopagrus latus. Classification (NCBI taxonomy): domain Eukaryota; kingdom Metazoa; phylum Chordata; class Actinopteri; order Spariformes; family Sparidae; genus Acanthopagrus; species Acanthopagrus latus. Next base: position 31,177,381 of record NC_051040.1, on the reverse strand, counting down.
AAAAACACAGGACTGCCTGGTCGCTTGTGCTGGCATGTGTTACAGCTCCTTCTCCTACTCCTCCCCTTCCCACTCGTCACCTCTTATCCCTACACCTCCTTCATCACGTCTTTCTTTTTCATTGTTTCTTCACTGGCTGGTTAGAACTCTAGGCCACTGAGTGCCATGCTTATGGAGTTCTGTAACCAATAGCTTTGACCCTTGTTCCTGTTATTAATTGTAGCTAGTGACTAAAATTGAAGATAATCCCAGACCTGATTTACGAATGATTCAAGATTCAAGATTCAAGTGAGGTATATTGTCATTCCAGCCGTATACACGGTGCAACAAAATAACATTTCCCAGTGCTAACAAACAAAAACAACAATAGTACCAAATGCTTACATTCAGCCACTCTCAAGTGAAAGCATACTTGGTGGCTATGATCATAAAGTGGCTATGATCATTAATGTTGTTGTTATTATTATTATTATTATTATTATTATTATTATTATTGTTTACATGAGGTGCAATAGTGCATCAGACAAATACAAAACAGCGACATAGGACAGCATACAAAAGGGCAACAGAGGTGATCAGTTCAGTCCCTGAGCATTGAGGAGTCGTATGACCTGGGGGAAGAAGCTGTTTTTTAGTCTGGTAGTGATAGACCGTATGCTACAGTACCTTCTGCCAGAAGGAAGGGGAAGAAAAGTCAACAGGGGTGGGTAGGGTCTTCCACAATGTTGATTGCCTTTAGGATACAGCGTGTGGTGTAAATGTCTTAGATGGAGGGGAGAGTGACCCCAGTCTGGTGCAGTTTCCGAACCAGGCAGTGATGCAGCTACCCAGGAGGCTCTCTATAGTCCCTCTGTAGAAAGTGGTGAGAATGGGGGGTGGGAGGTGGGCTTTTCTCAGCCTTCTCAGGAAGTGGAGACGCTGCTGGGCTTTGTTCACGGTGGAGCCAGTGTTTAGGGACCAGGTTAACTTCTTTGCCAGATGGACATCAAGGAATTTTGTGTTCTTCACGATTTTCACTGTGGAGCCATGGATGTTCAGTGGCTCATGGTACCTCTGTGCTCTCCAGAGGTCAACAACCATCTCTTTGGTTTTGTCTATACTCAGGGATAGGTTGTTGACTTTGCACCAGGTCATCAGCAGTTCCACCTCCTCTCTGTATGATGACTCATCGTCGTATTGTCGGCGAACTTGATGATGTGATTCGAGTCGTGTAGTGCTGTGCAGTCATGCGTCAGGAGTGTAAACAGCAGTGGACTGAGCACACTACCTTGAGGTGCTCCTGTGCTCAGTGTGGTGGTGCTGGAGATGTTTATTCCGATCCGGAAAGAAAGTCAAGAATCCAGTTGTAGAGGGATGTGTTCAGACCCAGCAAGCTGAGCTGAGCTCAGCTTTCTAGTCAGGTGCTGGGGGATGATTGTGTTGAATGGTGTACTGAAGTCTATGAACAGCATTCTGACATAAGTGTTCTTTTTATCTAGGTGGGTGAGTGCTAGGTGGAAGGTGGTGGTGATGGCGTCATTGGTGGGGGGGTGGATTATTTGATTAGATTCCAAACACACTGCATTATAAGAAACATTTTTAGTCACATGAGTTTTCCTGTACTGTTGGCTCCTAGATACCTTCAAGGTAACAGGAAGCTCGAGATCACATGCTCAGGTGATCTTGCAAATGCATCTTGCAAGATCAAGCAGCGCACCTGTGTCCTAACTACAGTGATTAGGTAGATGTAGCATCAGGTTAGTATTCCAGACGATGTTCGTACGTCTGTTATCAGTTACTAAACTAATTAAAGGAAAAGCTCAGTCATTTTGATGTTTGACATGTTACATTACATGTTCACATCTGCATATTCTATGTTCTTTTAAGTCTGTTTATTCATTTTACCTGTGGTTCTGCTGTTGCACATTCATAGAATTGTCTATATCTTGTATAGCTGTGTATAGTATTATTGTTTATAGTATAGTTTGCACTGTATATATACAGAGCCACCACTGCTGTAACAAAATAATTTCCCAGTCTGGGATCAATCAAGTTATTCTATTCTATTCTATTACCATTTCCACATTGAGACAACAATATTAATATTAATTTATCTTGTGTCCAAAGATTTGTCCATAATGAAGGTTAACCTGTTGGCTGTGAATTTGACATATTGAAATGGAAATCTCATAGACTGCCGAGTGCAGTGAATCTATGCCAGTGTATGCAGTCCAGTTTGTGGTGTGTTCATACCATTCTGTACCACAAATATTTTATTGTCATCGCTTGCTAACAACATACAGCAGATAAGTCGAATCTTTGCTTTGTTAATGTGCTTGTTGTTGCTTTTTGTTTTCATATTTTTTCCTGCTTTTATTTGAGTGAGTATATTACCCCTGCTTCCAGTCTTTGAGCTATGCTAGGCTAAACATGCATTAAAGCTATTTATGGACCATACATGCAGTTGCCTGTGGATTCTGTCTACTTCACTGCAGATAACGTGCAAATTTGCAGAGGAGCTGTGCTGCGGCTGCATGCGGTGGCTGACCTCTCTGCCGAGCACACTGACCTCCACATGGAAGAGGAGGAATGAGCCCTCCCTCCACTCGTTTTGTTCTCCTTCTCTCCCTGAGTACTTTGCTCCACAGGCTGCCTGCTTGAAAATGGCATCCTGAAAACCCCTCCTCCTTCATCCACCCCCTTGCTTCTCCTTCATCTCTGGGGTCCTTAGGGTTTTGTGAACGTCTGTTTGTGCCAAATGCCAGCACTCTGCAGCCCCCTCCCTCTCTGTGTGCATGAGGGAAAGTGAGAGAACTGAGAAAATGGTTACCCCTCTTCATCCATGCTGGGGGGACTGCTTGTTTTGTGCTGGTACTTCAGCCTTAACCTCTGCTGGTATGTGTGTATGTGTGTGCTATTGTTCTCAGTCACTACATTGGCAATGCTGTTGAATTATGCTTATCAGCCCAGATGATCAGCAAAATTGTCTGTCTTGTCTCATTTTCCATGGTCATTTTTGCTGCTTCTTGGCTAGGGCTGGAAAGTTAATTCAAATATTATCGAAATCGCAGTGTGGCCCGATGCAGAATCCAAACTGCAAAAGCTGCTTTTTTGATAAAAGAAAGATGTGTGACAGTGGAGTATTGTATTGAAGTAATGTGGCGCTGCAGAGATGTCCTGGCCTGCAAAAATTGTGTTAGTTAATGTGTCAGTGTGTTAGTCCCTGACTAGTGCATTGCCCGTAGGAAGCATGTATTCCTACAGAAAAGTGGGAGGTTAAGTAGCTTTTCCATGGATGGCCAAATGAGGTTGTGTTTGAGGGTGGGACATCAGGGATATAATTGGCTGTTTTTGACTAATTTTGATTATACCGTTATATTTCACCTTAAAAACTATTTACCTTGCCTTGTTTGATGACACTTAAGTTTAGCATCTGGGAAGCTGATATGCTGGAGTTGGTATTGTTTCTTGGACAATTTCAAGGTGCTGTTAGCAGTTTTCAATCAGTAAATAACATCAACATTCACACTTTACTCATGTTAACAATGTGTTTTATTTGGTCATTTGAGCTATTCCGGGATAGAGAATCCACGAACAAGAAAAAACCATACTGGAACTTCATATGAAAATACAATAGCTTGAAAAATATAAATATTTGATACTATGTTTGATACCATGAAATCTGTTCCAAAATGCCTATCCCAGTCTAGCCCAAAGAACTGTTTGGAGTACAGGCATGTTTTTCTAACCCTAACCCTTTTCCCTCCAAACTGTCAGGAGCTCTGTAAGTGCTTTTGGCATTAATCTATAGGAGTCTGAACACACAGAATTCATTCTTTTTTTCTTGCCTAAATTTTTTTAATGCATTAATAAACCTGCAGATGACCTGTAACTGCCCCCATTGGCGTGAAAACACAATGGGTCTGCATCATAAAGTCTTACATGGTCCAAATACATATGAGATAACAGCATCACTGAAAATGGACATCAAACACATGTATTTCTATGGGCATAGAATACTGCCATAAATCGCACGCGCAATAAAACATACGCGCGTGCAAATCAAAAATCCCTGCGCACAAATCAAACATCCGCACACACATTTTTACCCCCCTGAATGCTTTTCCATGCACTAGCAAGCTATTTTTTATCCTGCATCTCTGCCCCCTGGTGCAATATTGTGGCCTGCCAGGAGAAAAACAGCTCGAGCGTGTGCAGAGTCCGCTCACAATACTTTCCACTGCTTGGGCGTGCGCAGACTGCTCGCTCGCAAAAACCTCCTCTCCTCGCTTGAAAACTTTCCCCCTGCTGGGGCGCAAGTGAATTATTTTAGTGGGGTTTTTGTCAGAAAGGGGGCAGGCCTGGGGGCATGCCAATCACCACGGTATCGCCGAACATAATTGGTTGAGCATATTCGCCAATTGGACAGCAGGGTATGGCAACACCACTAGGACAAATGGGACAAACCACACAGCCCTGAATGCCTGAATGACATTGTATTGTGATTTGGTGTCTTGACTTGAATGTTTGCAAAATGTCACACAGAGCAATGAACTTCAATATGTTTGTCTGACTGCTGTCTTTTCTTTCCTCCATCATTGACATTAATCTGATAAAAAGCTGATCATTTTTTGCAACTTGGACCCTGTTGCAAACAGACATTTCTTATTTTGGTAAAACTGTTTTGTTCATATTCTCGATCTAGGCTACTTCTTTATCCCTGAAAATTATAAACATAATATTAAAAAAATAAGAAAAATAAAATGATAAACGTAACAATGATAATAATAACACCGCCCACTAAAAAAATTCACTTCGGCGCAAGCAGGGGGAAAGTTTTATGAGCAGACTCTGTGCATGCTCGCTATTTTTCCTCCTGGCAGGACACAATATTGCTCCAGGGGGCAGAGATGCAGGATAAAAAATAGCTCCCAAGTGCATGGAAAAGCGCTTGGGGGAAAAAATGCACTTGTGGATGTTCGATTTCTGTAGGTGAATCTTTCATTGCGCGAGTCTCAATGCGCGCGATTTATGGCAATATTCTATGCCCATGTATTTCTAAGGAAATATCCAGGCGTCTGGCAAAAATTGCCATTTTATGAGCTCAGAATACCCCCTCCCAAGAGTAACATTTTGTGTGTGTGTGTATGTATGTATGTATGTATGTATATAGAGCAGGTGGTAATTTAACAATGTAGACTGAGTGGCGTTGTGGGCCGGCACAGTGATACAGTGCAGGCCAAATGACATGTGGCTTTGCTCTTTTTTTTCTGAACGGGGCTGCTAGCACTAGGCTTGCTGCAGTAGTCAGTGTTCACAGTGTTACATGGTGGTTGGACATGCACCAACTACATTACTTATCCATGGCCCACAACATTGCTTTGCATTTAAAAAAAAAAATAAAAAATCAGTACTTAGGTCACGAAGGTCACAACAGTTACAAAGTACACCTGATGTATGTTTCATGCAGCAGCTGGGCCAGCAGCAGAGTGGCAGGAGTCGCATTCCACTATATTATCGTGTCAATATGTGTTAGTAGCTAGTTCAATGATTCTCAGACTGTGGGGTGTGCCCCCTGGTGGGGTGAGGTGTCCACGCCAGCGGAGCTGATAGGTTTCGAGTTAACGTTCAGCAGGTCCGCTGCATTACGCTTCTGCTCTGTCCCAGCTCTGACAGTCCGGAGCCCGCCGTAACATATCTGGCAGATGCCGGAGCACGACGCAGCAATTCAATATCGGGGATTCAATTTTTAGGCCACATTGCCCAGCCCTACTTCCTGTGTACACTATGTTGTGCTAGAAAATACTCACAAATTACACGTTAGATGTAAGTACATCAAGACTAAAGTGCATCATGATAATCTAATGTAAATCACAGTGTAATTGTCCCATTGATTGAATATGTTAAATTTGGGGCAGACTGGTCAATGTGCACTGCAGTTTGTGTTTCATGGTATGTAATCTGTTGCAGTGGGACAGATTTTGTCATGCAGAGTGAATTTAGAACAAGTTGTGAAGATGTGCTGAGATTACCTTGACAAAATTTGGTATCAATTGTCAAAATTGTTAAAATAAAACATGTGTAAATCACCCCAAATTAGCGCTAAATTCAAAATGGCCGACTTCCTGGTGGGTTTAGGTTATGGCACAAAGATCTTTTTTTTTTTTGTAGGTATAGGGACCTAAGGGCTTAAATATGTTGAAAGTATTCCCAGCGGCTGCGTTTTAGGGGGCGTCATGAGTTTTTGAATATGTAAAAGAAAATAGCAGGTCATAGCAGGTCATTTGCTAGAAGAAAATTCCTTGCCTGTCAATAAGATTAAAAAGCATTACATATGCAATTCATATAGCAATGGTGGTTTCAATCTGACAGATACTGACACAATGAAATGTTCCCATTCTTCCGGAAAACACTTGGAGCAATACCGTAAACACATTAGAATGTCGACTATTTTCAGTTGATTTTGTGGGAGTCCTACTTTAACAAACTCCACAGATTATCCGATCTGCCTCATACTTGGTCAGCCTATATAGTAAACCTGAATGATGAAAAGTGATCAAAAGCTTATACGACTGGAGGACGGTGGGGCCACTGCAGAGTATTGAATCAGACCAACACACAGCATACTTAAAACAATAAATCTATCTGAACCCTCATACAATTACCCTGAATTATACAAATGAAGAAATCACTTTTAAATGTCAGTATGATGCAATGACAACAATTTCCAACTCACAAGTAAAACGAATAGAAAGAAAGATGATGAAAGATGATAAACTCAAAAACTGAAATAAAACAACAACTAGAATGTTAGAATTTACTAGAAAGATAATTGCAATTAGTAATGTTTTAAACCCAGTACATCTTAAAATACAAATAATAAGTAAAACAATTAAGTAGCCGTAAACTTTCCTTCGAAACTAGTAGCTTCAATTGGAAATGGTTAGAAAGATCAAAAAAATTCCATCCATTGTAGGACAGGAAGAGTTCCGCTTCGCTGTATTAAGTCGTGTTGGAAATTAAATAAAAAGAAATTGTGTATATTCTGTGTAAGATATGTCTTGGCTAAAACCCCCTAAAATCAACAATAGAATCACATGAAAAATGTAGACTTGAAATCCTTACTAAACAATCCTTATACAATCCTTTATTTTGACACTTGATAACCCACAATAAAAATGTTATGCTATTTTCAGAACAAATGTCAAAAAAATATTGTGATGCTGTTGCACAAGTTTGATTGCAGGGTTTTACGTTTTTAATTGCATCTACTGGCGCAATGCAAATATAAAATCAGTGAACGCTTGACACCCACTGGAGCTGCATCTGGATGACAGCAGCTTCGGGTGCTACCTGAGGCTGACTGGTGCTCAGCTCTCAGCTGTGGAGCACCTTCCCATCTGTCTGCGCTGAGTGGCAGATTCTTAATAGGTATTTTAAAATCAATGAATAGTAACTGTGACCAGCAAGTAGACATAGACTGAATTAACACAATACATTGGTATGAACGCAAAACTTATAGATTTCTCTGTGATCTGACTGCATTAAATAGATCAAAAGACAATAGACACTGAAATAACATCATAATGATGCCTTTTGAAAAGCCTGAATTCATGCTTTGTCAGATCTGTTGGCCAGATGACAAGGAAACAACTTTAAAAATGGTTGTTCTCTGAATGGAAGGATCATGTCAAGCAGGACAAGAAGTCTCAGGACAAGCAGGCATTCCAAGACTGGCTGCTCCAATCGAAAACTGTTGTTTTGACTGGTGATGTCCAAAGTTTATGTATTAGTGTATAAGATAGGCTATTTGAATGTCATTTTAAAAACCCTTAAGATACTGACCATTTTTTTAAAGGGGAATTCTGGTCATTTTCAAACCAGGGCCCTATGTCTATCTTTATTGTGATACGACACAATATATTTTCTTAGATTTTGGATATCATTATATCATACTATGTCATACCTGTAAAGTTTTTCTGTTTTAAAGGCTACATTACAGTAAAGTGATGTCATTTTCTGAAATTACTAGACTGTTTTAGCTGAGGTGGCCATTTTATTTTTTCAAGCCTGTCCTAGTATTTATGAAGTGCTTTGGAATAGATTTCAAAATACTGAGATATTTATTGTGTGTTGTGATATATCTTCAAAATGTCACACTATTATTTTATGTTTTTGCCCAGCTGTAAATAATTGGTACTTAAAGTTTTAGAATCAGTCCAATAGAGCACCTCAGCTGGCTGCTTGGTCTTGCAAATGGCTGCAGTGTAATCATGGTGGTCAACTAAAGGTGCTTGTTTTGCCACTGACAGACTCAGATTGTTAATCTAACAGGCTGGATGCTCTGGATGCATGAGATGCACTTCTTATGCACGTGTCAAATGTGGCAGATTCTCACCCATTTCTATTGCTACACACACGCATGGTTCTTGGCATAAGACGACCTGAAAACAACCAGTAGGCAGTCATACAGACTGCATTAATATGTGACAATACACAGAACAGGTGAGCGGTATTTTCTTTCCTGTGCACCCTCGTTCCCCATCTGGCTTTTTGGTCTTTCAGCGAGATAAAGGAAAATCAAGCCATCACATTTATGGAAAATTATCAAAGGCAAACAGATCGCAATCATCTGACCAGGGGGTGGCGGACGGACGGACGGACGCTCGCTCGTCACCCTAACCCATTACAAAGCAGCTAACATTGAAAATGAGTATAGTGGCGCTGTGCTAGCAGTATAGCGGCGCTGCGCCACCATTCCATTGTCTGGGGAGAACCCTGTATATACAGTATGTGTGTGTGTGTGTGTGTGTGTGTGTGTGTGTGTGTGTGTGGGTCACTCACTGTCCCTCAGGTTGTGGCATGTTGATATACATTGGGCAGCAAGATATGCCCTGTCTCCCAGGAGTATTTTTAATTTTGAGAGGTCATTCATCTCTTTGAAATCTGAGATTATAGAGCTGAATTTTTCAAAATATATGTCTCTTGTTTCATTGAATTTTTCACATTTTAGGAGAAAGTGCACCTCACCTGTAAAACAGTGACCACGTGTTCTGTTTTCTTTTGGTTGCCATGATATTTTGTGTCCTCCTGTTTGGATTGTCAGTTTGTGGTCACTGAGCCTGTAACTGGTCAGGATCTGTCTCTGCTTTCTATCTCTGACAGTAAAGTTTGGAGGACTTTGGAGTGAAGGGTGTCTCGGGGGCTGGATTTCAGGTGGTTAAAAAAGTTGATTGTTCTCTTGTGAATGTTAATTATCAGTGGATATCTGCCTACTTCTGGTCTGCATTTTTTGGTGTGTTTCTGTGCATGTTTAAAATGAATCTGCAGAATTCTGCATGTAAAGATTCTGTTGGATGTTTGTCCCAGTGGGTATAGCTCTGATGACTGAGTGGACCCAAGACTTCACTGCTGTAGAGCGCAATGGGCTGGATGACACTATCAAATATTTTGAGACAGATTTTGACTGGAATTTGGAAATTATAAAATTTTCTCTTGATTGCATGTAGGGCTCTTTGAGCCTTTTCTTTAGTACATTCACTGCCACATCGAAACTCCCTGATGCTGCAATGGATATACCAAGGTAGGTATAACTCATGTTATGTTCAGTTATATGATTATTTATGGTAAACTGGGGTTTATTCCCCTGACATCTGGGATGTTTTTGAAAGATCATTACATTAGTTTTCTTCATATTTACTGCCAGGGCCCAGCGCTGACAGTACTTTTCTTCTATGTCCAGCTGTTGCTGTAGTCCTTGTTCAGTAAGAGACAGTAGAACAAGGTCATCAGCATAAAACAGAGACTTCACCTCTCTATCTAGGAGGGAGAGGCCAGGAGCAGCACATTGATCCAGCTCAACAGCAAGTTCATTTATATATACATTAAATAGAGTTGGACTTAAATTGCAGCCCTGGCATACACCTCTTCCCTGGGTGAAGAGTTCAGTTTGTTTTTCTCTAGTTTTAACAGCACACATACTTTCCGAATGCATTGATTTAACTAGATCATACATATTGCCCCCTATACCACAGTGTAGAAGCCTGTTGTAGAGTCCATGCCAAATGGAGTCACAAGCCTTCTTGAAATCAATGAAACAAGTGAACATTTTGCCCTTTTTTGTTTGGTGTACATGTTTGTTGATTAAAGTGTCAAGGGTATATACATGGTCGATGGTGCAGTGCCGATTTGACTTATGAATGGGGAAAATGAGCCCTTTGCACCAGATGTCAGGAAAACATCTGGACTGTAGTATAGTACTGAACAACTTCAACACTGCACCCTGCATCTCTGGGGTACTGCATTTGAGCATTTCATTTTTAATGCTGTCGGACCACAAGCTTTCCTCAGTTGGATAGATTTTGCCTGTTGGTCAAATCTTCCTAAGTAATTGAGAAATCAAGGGGGTTTTGGTTGTCTGTAATTGTTTCTTCTAATGTTTGGAGTTTTTCTTATATAAATCTCTCTCTCTCTCTCTCATGTAACCCTGTCAGCCACACAGTTGAGCATGCAATGAATCCAGGTAATTACCCTTCTAACAGCCAACTACAGTGAGGTCACATCTCCAATCCCTTGAGCCTGGTTACAACTGCAGTTGTGTCTCATCCACACACACACACACTTACACACACTGTAGTTATCCATTACACCTGTAGTGATGTACTGCAGCAGCAGCTAATCTCATGCTACTTGAATCTGTAGAAGGATGAGGAGGCAGAAGACACACTGTCCCACATGATCCCATCCAACTAGATAGAAAGGACATCAATGCCTTCAGGCTACATAGCCATAGAGGCAGGTTGCAGGGCTGCACAGATTTACAACTCTTTAAAAGTACTACCAAAAGCAACACAAACAACTAAATTCATCAGTGGAATAAAAGCATGTGTGAGCTGCTCAAGCAGAGTACTCCTATAACAAATACTTAATTCCAGGAATACTTGCAAGAAATGTATCCTCTTCTCAAGTCAGAGTCATAAATACAGTATGTCTCACATGTATTCTCCTACTGCATTTTAAATGAAAACTGAGATGAGACACAAATGTCATCTTAGCAGCAATCCATAGGTGGAATGAATACTTGTGAATGGTGCTGAGATAACACATTCTCTGAATTGTTTTGTGTTAACAATTGCCATCTGAGAGAAGAAAATATGTAGAACCCATTCCTCCCAATAAAATAAAACAAATAATACTAAGTAACTAAGTCCATTTTTTAATTTTATTTTCTTTTTCAAAAGTGAAAGCAGTGAGGCATGACTGACACTGTTAAATCATAAATGTAAATGAAAATAAATAAATGAATGGTCAAGAGAAGAGAAACTGGAGACTAGAATTTGACAGGATAACACATTAACAAACCAAAGAAAAAAGAATGACACAAAAAACACATTGTGTGCCCGATTTTGGCTGTCGAACCCTAGAAACATTAATTGTTTATAATATTGTCGGTCTGTAATCTTGCACCTGGACCAACCTTTTTGAGCACCTTCTTGAGTCTTCCCTAATCGTCCCTCATCGATTTCCTGCAATTGAGAGATCTTTTTTTTATTCCGGATTAGACCGGTCCCCACTGTTTCTCTATTCTGTGCAGTGCTCCAGACTAACATTTAACACCAGTTGCAATAGTATGTCTAACAACCTAATTTAGTGCACCATAATGTTGTTAATTAAATATATAAATGTAAAAAATGTAACATTTTAACTATGGTTGTATGATGTCGTGACAAAACACTTAAGCCCTTAAAGGGATAGTTTGTGTTTTTTGAAGTTGGGTCATATAAAGTACATATCTATAGTTGATCTGTTCCTTACCGTAGTCACCGATCAGCGCAGCCTCAGTTTGGAGAAGTAGCGAGCCGCTCCAGCCCAGACGATCAGCTTTGTACTGCAGTGAACGCTTATCGGTGTATTTAAAGGCGCCTCTCTGAGCACTCGAGGAACACTGTACAATACATAATTAAAAGGAACAGTAAAAGAAAAATAGAGAAAAAAGAAAACAGAGTAGGACAAATGGACAATCAAGTGGGGTATGCAATACTAAATAGGTGAATTTTTAGTCTTGATTTGAAGAGGGGGAGAGAGTCAAGGTTCCTGATGTCTGGTGGCAGTGAGTTCCAGTGTCGGGGGGCAGAGCCCTGCACCCCATGTTGACAAGGCAGATGGGAGGGACAGAGAGGTGAACAGAGGAGGCAGATGTGAGGGAACGGGAAGGGGTGGCAATTTGGAGGAGATCGGACATATAAGGAGGGGAAAGTTATGGAGAGGCAGTTGATGTTGTGTAGATGGAAATAGGCAGACCGGGTGATGTTATTGATATGTGATTGGCAGAGGAGTGGTCGATGGTGAGGGAAAATCTGTCAGCTTTTGAGAGGGTTGATTTAGTACCAATAAGAAGAAATTCAGTTTTATCACTTTTTTGTTTGAGGAAGTTGGAGGAGAACCATGATTTTAGTTCAGTGAAGCAGTCAGTAAGGGAGGAAGGTGGGAGAGTGGAATTGGGTTTGCTGGAGAGGTAGAGTTGGGTGTTATCCGCGTATCAATGGAAATGGATGTTGTATTTATGGAAGATATTGCCAAGGGGAGGGAGGTAGATGATAAAGAGAAGCCACCACCAGTGGTGACAGGAAATGAGTGGGAACTGAAGGATTGGAGTTGGATGAACTGAGTGCGGCCTGAAAGGTAGGATTTAAATCAGGCAAGGGCCGTGTGTCAAATACCAATGGAGATTAATCTGTTAAGGAGGATAGTGTGAGAGATGGTGTCGAAGGCCGCACTCAGATCGAGGATGATGAGAATAGTGAGTAGACCAGAGTTGGCGGCCAGGAGGAGGTCGTTAGTGATTTTGATCAGTGCAGATTCAGTGCTATGGAGGGGGCAGAAACCAGACTGGAATTGTTCGTACAGGTTGTTAGGGGATAGATGATGGTGAATTTCTGAAGCAACAGTTTTCTTCAAGGATTTTTGAGAGCAAAGGTATGTTGGAGATGGGACTAAGATTATTATACTTATTAGGGTCAGCACCAGGTTTTTTCATTATTGGAGTGATGGCAGCAGTTTTTAAGAGTGTAGGAACAATTCCAGTGAAGAGTGAGGAGTGGATGATGGCGTAGATGAGAGGGAGCAGAGAGGGGGGGCAGGCTTTTACCAGAACTGTAGGGAGAGGATCTAACTGACAGGTGGAGGGCTTTGACTTTAGTATGAGGTCTGAGATATCTGAGTCAGAGGGGAGCTGAAAGAAGGGGAATGAGTATCATCATGTTCTTGATGTTACGATATGAGATGATATATGGGGGCTGTGTTGAGGAGAGAATGAGTTGGATATTGAACGACAGAAACAACTGGTCAGTTATAGGGAGTTCATCTGCAATACAGTTGGAAGGAATGAGACCAGAACAACAAACTAAATCCAAAATGTGACCCTTTGACCTGTGACTTCGCATCCTGTCTTGATAGCTTTGGCTTCCAGCAGCATATTGACTTTCCCACTCACTCAAAGGGAGATTGATGTTGTCCATATGTATGTTGAAGTCCCCCAGCAGAATTACATTTGGGGAAAGTGTGGCTAGGTGGGTAAGCAGAGCAGCAGAGTCATGGATGAAGCTAATATTGGCTTTAGGGGGGCGGTAAACAGTTGCAGTGATGGTAGGAACAGGACCAGAAGGTTGACACACAGTTGATTCAAATGAGTTGAAGGTAGGAGCAGATGCCAGTAGGACTTCACACTTCTTGCGGTGAATTATCGCAAGACCTCCACCATGGCTGGAGCCACAAGGTTGAGAGGTGTAAACAAACCCAGGGGGCATGGATTCGTTGAGTTGGGAAAAATCATTGAGTTGTTGCCATGTCTCAGTCAAGCAAAGAAAATCAAACTTACACTCAATGAGGAGATCCTGGATGAGATGCCCCTTGTTCGTAAGTGAGCAGATGTTTAATAGAACAAAGTGGACAGAGGAGTTGTCGTATTTTCCAGTAGTATTAGCCGACCTAGCAAGGCTGGCTAGTGCTGTGTGGTCAACATCCCGGCCAATGTTACGTGGAGGGCGTCGTGTGGAGGACCAGATTGATTTTATTCGTTTGGAGTTGTCAAAGTAGAAGCTTTGACGAGATCCGTGATGGATGTATCACAGACGAGGCAGGAAAGCTATGTCCGGACATAGGCGAGTTGCTGGCAGAGGCTTGAGCAGGTGAAGACGGATCCGATGGAGTTCAGCAGCTGAGTACTGGAGGAGTCCTGTCACTGATTGATGGAGGGGCTACAGGAGACAAGAGTAATCCAGATAGATAGTCTACCAGCCCGCATTGTAGATGACGACCCAGATGACTTAGGCGATCGGATGAACAGACCAGGTAAAGGGCTCAGAGCAGGCAGTGGGCTAATATTAACCAAGCAGTGGGCTAATGTTAGCGCAGTAGTGGGCTAATGTCACGCAGATTCACAGAGACCTATTGTATCTGTAGGAATTTGTCTTATTAGGGCCTGAGCAGGACAAAGTCCTGCGAGGACCTATTGTATCTGTAGGAATTATTCTTATCATTAGGGCCCGAGCAGGTCACCGATCAGTGAGATCCCTATTGTAATTGAAAACATTATTTGTTAGTATTATTATACTTCTCCCCACTTTGACTGCAGTTTTGGGGGCCTGAACATACCCCAAAACTCACCAAATTTGGAATATACATCACATCTGGCGAAAATTGGTTGTGACATGTGGGCTCTGTAGCGCCCCCTATTGTTAAGCCCCACCTCCCACAAGCGCATAGAAGAACGAAATTCAGCACACAGATTCCTCATGAGCAGACCTACAAAAAAGCCTTTTGGACTGATACTGACACTCCAACAGGAAGTCGGCCGTTTTGATGTGAAGTGCCATTTTTGTCCAATTCATGCCTACTTTGAAAATATTCTCCTCCTACAGTGTTAACACCACAGTCTTCACATTCACTCAGTATCATCTTGGTGGTGCCGCCCATTTAAATCCTTTGAAGCATCAAGTCCTTCTAACTTCGACATACAATTTCCCATCTACACCAAATTACTCAGGAATGTAGAGGGTGTCGCCCTGAATATATCTGTGCATCAATACTGTGTCATATCCATAGCGCTACCCCCTGGACACAGGAAGTCAATGTCATGCCTCGTTCAAAGATTATCTCCTCCTAGAGATTTAACACCACAGTCTTCACATTCACTCAATATCATCCTCATACCTTGAAGACCAAAAGTTGTTGAAAGCTTTTGCCTATGTCATACCTGGTGGGTGTGACAATGGAAACCATTTTCTCATTTGCTGTGAACCATCAAGTCCATATACCTTCAACACACAATTTCCCATCTCCACCAAGTTGTCCTGAATATATCTATGCATCAAACCTGTGTTAGATCCATAGCGCCATGACATTCAAGCAACAGGTGAGCGTGCATTTGTTAGCGGGGGCTTATACAAACCACTCCAGGCAAGTTTGACATGACCTTGCCAAGGTGTGTCAACGCGTTCATTAAGCTTGTTTTTGTGAAGACCCTTCACCATCATTTTGTACACAGCTTTACCTTTGACTTCTCTTAGGTTTAGCAGAGTATAACTGTTCTCTTCCAAAAAAAACAAACCAAAACAAAAAAAAAACAACAACAACAAAAAACCCAGTACAGTTGCCAAACCTAGGATGAACTCCTAAAGGATCGTCAGCATCAGGCACAGTCACACTGTGACAGTAGTTTTCTAACAGGACACATTCATGTCCAGTCAGACAGTGTTTCCAGTGTCCAAGGAGCTGCTTGATAATCCTCACTGATCGTATTCCCAGGCTTGCTGCTAGTGCAGCACCATCCAAATTAGATCCAGCAATGTCCAGTTTGCCCTCTGTTTTCTTAAGGGTTCTCCCAGTTTTTCTCTAACATGGATTCCTCCCCCAAAAACACCCCAAGTGCTTCAGCCACACTTTCTTCCATGTGAGCCCTCCTGGTAGAGTCAAGGTGTTCAAAGTATTTTTCCCATTGAACACAGCTTCAGTCTTTTTCCAGTTAATGGCCACCAGTTCTTAAGATCTTGCATATCTCCTTTTTTTTAGCAGCAATGTGATCACTGCCCTCCGACAGCTCAATGGTAGTTGTCCTTTGCACTGTCCTGGTACACCTCCAGCAGATCTCCACCCACCACTGACCAGCAAGATTTATGAAACTCAACAGGAAGGCTGTCAATGCCAGGAGTTTTACCGGTTCTGAGACTCATAGCAGCAGTGTAGAGTTCCTCTGGAGATAGACTGTGTTAGTGTCAGCATTCACACAAGGTAATCCAGTGTTAAAAGATTTGACCAGCACCAAGTCTTCCACATACTCCTTTTTATAAAGCTCTCCATAAAAGCAGATGGCAGATCTGCAAATTGCAGGGGTCCCTGTTATTGCAGATCCGTCTTCAGAGCGTAATGAGTGGATGATCTTTTTCTGTCCGTTCTTTCGTTCCAAACCAAAAAATACTGTGATGGAGCATCCATCTGAGATGTATTCATGAAACGAGATCGGACCAGAGCCCCCTGAGCTGTGATGCCCAACAGGTTGTCAAGAGCAGGCTTTTTGGATTTAAGGGCATCAATGTGTCCTTGATTTTTGGTAGAATCTACCAGACTCTGTAGTTCTACAGTTCACTATCTGTAGGTCTTGAAGAGACCTTGTGATATACTTGGTGACATAGCGAGTATACTGCTGACAAAACTGTTAAGACTTTTACCAAAATACCACCACCACTGTACTGAAGAATAGCCAGACTTATTCTTTTGATGGGAACACCATAAAAAAACAAAAGCTTGTAAAAAAAAAAAAAAATGTCATTTAAAAGATTAGTGTTAAAATTCCAGTAAGCACTGTGGAGCTTAATGTTCTGAATGTGGAAAGTGCACTGCACAAGAGAATGATAGGACATGCTGACAGGAAATATCTGACAATTTTGACAAATGTTAAAATGATGCTTAAAAGAATAAAAGCGATTAAGTCTTGCCAGTGAAATCAGATTGTCTCTGCAGTGACTCCAGGTGTTCTGCCTGTCCGTCCTGTTTAAACCTCTCAACACATCTTTTAGCTCACACGTCTCAATGAGCTGTGTCTGATGGATGAAGGTTTTAACAGAGGGATTTGTTCATATATAATTCATAGCCTGATTTATATAACCTTTAATTCCTAAAAACAGGGCATTTTTATGGCTGTTGACAGTATTTTCTGATTTATGGAGTGATAAAAAGAGATATCCCAAATTCCCTCTGTAAAAACCTTTCAAATCAAATCAAATCAAATCAATCTTTATTTATATGGCGCTTTTCATAGAAAAAAGTACCTCAAAGTGCCTCACAGAAATAAACAAACAACAGCAGAAAAATAGAAACAGCAAAATAAAAATAGGAGAAGATAGTTAAAAGAACCCAAACCCTCCCACCCCTTCAGACATGGACAGAGACATACACAGTCATACACACACTCACACATATGCACGCAGACACACACACACTAATACACACCCATACAGTAGCTGTCACTAAAGAGACATGGCTGGACAGCGAGACCTGGTGCATGGAGAAAGCTACCTTTCAGGAGCCAGCCACACCAGGAGAGATGTCAGGCCAAGGCCGCAGGGAGCACCGCCACAGAGACCACCCCAACCCGGGCAGACAGGAGGCCCCACACCAAGGTGCAGAGCCCTCTGGTCACCTGGGCCGGAGCTGTCCACGGGACAGCACCCCCCGCGGCCAGACCAGAGACAACTCCCAGCCTGGCAGGCCCCCATGAGGAAACACTGGAGATTAAGAACTGACAGACTAAAACAGTAAAATAAAGCAAAAAGCATAGAAGCTGAAAACACAAGGGAGTAAAACATAAAAGTATAAAGGCTAAAAGCACAAGGGACTAAAGGGTAAAATATGAGAGATTAAAACAGTAAAAGAAAAAATAAATAAATAGATAAATAAAATAAAATCAAATAAAATAAAAAGGATTTAAATGAATAAATAAATAAAAGAATAAATAAGTAAATAAATAAATAAAAGTGCTCTGATTAGTACGGCATAAAGGAATTAAGAAGAATTTAAATTTCAATTAAAAGCCTGGTTAAAAAGGTGGGTCTTGAGCCTCTTTTTAAAAACCTCTACAGTCTCTGCGACCCTGAGGCTCTCCGGCAGGTTGTTCCACAGTCGGGGCCCATAACAACAGAAAGCCGCCTCCCCGTGCTTTTTTGAACTAACCTGTGGTGGTTAAAAGGCCGGTGCCGGAGGACCTCAGGGTCCGTGGGGGCTGATAGACTAAAAGCAGGTCAGATAAATAAGTAGGCCCAAGACCGTTAAGACATTTAAAAACTAGTAAAAGAACCTTAAAATCAGTCCTGAAAAGCACAGGGAGCCAATGAAGCGACTTTAAAACCGGTGTAATGTGCTCCCGCCCTCTGGTCCTCGTCAGCACTCGTGCAGCTGAGTTTTGTAATAATTGTAGATTCGAAATGCTCTTTTTGGGAAGGCCAGAGAGCAGAGCATTACAATAGTCTGAACGACAAGAGATAAAAGGTGCATCAGCACCTCCGTGCTGGCCTGAGAGAGAAACGGGCGGACTCTGGCTATATTCTTAAGATGGTAAAAACCTGTCTTTGTTATATTTTTGATGTGTGGAATAAAACTGAGCTCAGAGTCAAAAATCACACCCAGATTTTTTACAGATTGTGATGGTTTAAAATCCTTTCTCTTTCAGGCCTTCAGGACCAATGAGTAAAACTTCTGTTTTGTCCTGGTTGAGCTGTAGGAAATTTGCTGCCATCCATGTCTTGATATCTAAAATGCAGTTAAAAAGGACATCAATAGGCCCTGTGTCATCAGGAGACACAGCGATGTACAGTTGCGTATCGTCAGCATAACTATGAAAGCTGATGCCGTGCCTCCTGATGACGTCCCCAAGGGGAAGCATGTACAGATTAAAAAGAGTTGGACCTAAAATTGACCCTTGGGGAACCCCACACTTTATTTTGTGGGTTTCTGAGGAACATGTATCCATACTTACAAAGAAGTGTCGGTCTGTGAGGTAAGAAACGAACCAGTTAAGAACAGTACCAGAGAGGCCGACCAGGTTCTTCAGTCTATTTAATAAAATGTGATGGTCTACTGTATCGAAGGCGGCGGTTAGATCCAGTAGTACCAAGACTGTGAGTTTTTGGTTATCTAAGTTGCACCTAATGTTGTTTAAAATCTTTAAAAGGGCTGTCTCTGTACTGTGGTTCGTCCTAAAGCCAGACTGATACTTCTCTAAAATGTTGTTTGCAATTAAAAAAATCATTCACTTGATTGAAAACAAGTTTTTCCAAAATTTTACTTAAAAACGGTAAGTTGGATACAGGCCGATAATTATTAAATATGTTGGGATCTAGGTTGCTCTTCTTCAGAAGGGGCTTCACCACCGCCGTTTTAAAGGAGGCGGGGAAGACACCCGTCTGAAGAGAGCAATTCACCATATAAAAATGGTGTGGGAATTGGGTCTAATAGGCAGGTCGTGGGTTTTACTTGGGAGAAAACTCGACCAAGTGTCCTTGCATCAACCAGGGCAAAACTCTCTAGTGTTTCCTCGGGTAAAATCAATGATCCAGGTGTGTCGACATTTAAAATCTGTTGAGGTAAGAGACTCGTTCTGATGTCATTGATTTTACTTCTGAAGTGGTCTGTAAAATCCTCGCAAAGGGCGTCAGTTGGTGTTTTGGAGGATCTATTAAAATGTGTGTTTGTTAAAAAGTCAATTGTTGAGAAGAGGAATTTTTGGTTGTTTTTATGTTCGTCGATTAGCTTTTGGAAATGGGAGATTCTTGACTGTTTGACTGCGTTATTGTAGGTTTTGAGGTGCTCACGTAAAATTTCATGGTGAACGGTTAACTTTGTTTTTCTCCATCTCCTCTCAGCACTCCTGCAGTTTCTCTTGAGTTTTTTAGTTTCTGTATTTCTCCACGGGGGTGTAGGTCTTGTATTAATGTTTTTATTAAAAGTGGAGCCACTGAGTCCAGCGCTGATTTTATTTTATGGTTAAAGCTGTCAACAATAAAATCACATGGTGCTGGTAAAATTTCTGCAGGAGTGCTCTGTAAAATCTGGATAACATTTGCAGCCACTTCAGAAGTTAGGTAGCATTTCATCACTGTTCTTACTGGGGCCTCCCGCTGGTTAAAACTGGTGATTGTAAAAAACACACAAAAGTGGTCAGACACAGCCAGGTCCACAACAGAAGGTGCACCAATGGACAGGCCATAGGTTATGACCAGGTCCAGGGTGCGCCCCCTGCTGTGGGTCGGCTGCGTGACATGCTGATTAAAATCTAGACAGTGTAGAAGGTTTAAAAATTCTCTCGACATTGAATCTGAGGGATTATCTATGTGCAAATTAAAATCACCGGTTATTAATATTCTGTTATAATTGCTGTGAGTTATTGACAGTAGCTCTGAGAATTCACTGTTAAAAGAGGTGGAATAGCGGGGTGGTCTGTAGACTGTAATACAGAGGATGCGGGGCTGCTAAAAACAAAGGCATGGTATTATATGTCAACAAAATGAAACAAGAATTTTGGACATGGCTTTATCCAATGTCTAGCTTTATGTTATGGAAATGTATGCAAATTAGTGCATATTGAATTGGATAATGCCCTATTTAAACATACAAATTCAGAAAACTCATAATACAAACAGTGATTATCTTAATGTAAGTAATCAACTGGGAAAGTTTCATGGTGATATACATTAGTTAAAAAAACACTATTCTTCACCTGTAGTGCCTCCCCTTAATTAGCTCATTATGCTAATTACTCAAATTGCCTAACATGCAACTCTTAGCAACCAAGTTGAATTTCATCCACTAGGCCTATAGATTACATTTCAGTCACAACCGTTTATAGGAAACCCCATTTCTGGGTCCAAGTAATGTCCAGTACTATTTCACTTTCATCTTGTGTGTGTCACAACCTGCTCACTGTCCTGAAGTCACATTTACATGTCAGGATCTGGTTATTATAGACACAGATTAAATATTTAACTGTCATGTGTCATCTCAGTAACAGCTTTACATACATTGGCAGCTGTTAACATTCATAAAAACATTATAAAAAAATCCATCCTGTGGTTTGGTGCCGATATATATATATTGAACAAATACGTAGCAGTTAACATTTATAATCATCAGAGAACATTACAGACGTTTTTGGTTCCTCTCTTTTTCCTGAATATATCCGTATGTGTATGAATGTGTAAATCAGAGGCATTAATTTATAGCACTTTGTAGAGCTTCATAAAGTTCACTCCATTGATTTGTATTAGTTCACGGGGCTGAGCTGCCTCATCCAATATGGGGGCGACGTCCATGTATGGCCCTGCGATGATACCTTCAGTTTATTACTGGGAATAATGACTGTAAAAGTACTGTGTGTTTCATGGGTCTGACAGTGAGACTGCAGTCTGACCCGCAGTCACTACCAGAAGCTCCTCAGAGCGGTTTCATTATGATCACCGTAAATGTTAGAGAATTTGTGCACTGGAAAAAAAAATGTGCGGCTGATTTCACCAAGCAAATGTGAACCATGGCTGTCTTGACTGTAGTACAAAATTGGACATGGTGGTGATTTCCCTGCTGTTTCTGAAAACATTTACCACAGTTTATGCTACCAACACAGCCTTCACACTCTGCTCTTGTCTCTCCTCTTGCTCCAGCGACGAATATGCACACCGCCCCCTAACGTATTAGATATGTAGCACGGTCGGTCAGACTGGGGGCTGAAGAACAAGAGAGGCTGCTGATGTCACTCTCCTGCGCCGCTTGGGATTGCGAATTCAAATTGAATTTTTGAACATTTTTTGTTGGGGGGCGGGCTTGAAAACGAAAAAGCAATTTCCTCCTATTTTTCTTTTAAGTCGTGTAACAAAATGAGCAGTCTTGAAGAAGAAAATGAAAATGCAATTTGGATGATTTATTACTCATTTTATTTATGAGTCAAATAATGCAGCTATGACCTTGAAATGAAAAAGCATTTCTGTTAATGCATTTTAATTTGAATTAGGGAACAGATTCACTTCCATAGTCCTGAGTGTCTGCCTCTGACTCCTGCTCTTTCTCTGCAGACTGGTCAGTACTGAGCTCATCAGGCTCCAACACAGGTTGCGGTACTTCAGGCGAGACGACCCACCCGCAGGCCGCACTGCGGCCCGTTCAGGTGGTTGATCAGCCTGCCTGTCACTTCAGCTGTCCGCCCTGACTCGGGCCACTCTTTGGCCTTAGGGCAGGAGCGGACCTCGTGTCCCTCACCCCCACAGCCAGAACACTTCATTGTTTCAGATGTTTGAAACTGTCAATTTTGAAACTGAATTTCAGGTTTAGATCCGCCATGTTGTCTTTCGGGATCATGAAGACCTGTCTTCTGTGACACACTACATGTTTTAGTTTTGTTGACTTGCACCATTTTAATGGGAGTCACTTTGGCCAACTCCTCGTTTTTAATGAATAGAGGTGCATTAGATATGATTTTCTTTGCTGGATTCACCAGACAGGTGTAAACAAATTCACTACGACTGTCACTACGACACCATTCTCAACAACCTTCTCCACTTTGCTAATGTTGTCCAAAAAGATGACAATAGCACTGTTCATTCTAGAGGCAGATTTGATACTGTCAAACCCCACAACCTCTCCAACAGCATAGCTGACCTCCTCCAATGAACAGCCAACATGTGGGGAAATCTTCACCTCATGTCGCCGTTTCAGCTTTTCCAGCTCCACCTGACTGCTGACAACGGGCATGATGCCTGACTGTGAACAGCAAACAAACACACAACCTACAACAAACAATACAATACAGTCAACACAAACAAAAAAACACTTAACACATAGAATATAGCCAAGTTTGAAACTCACTTGCTGCGTAAGTCACTCGCTCGAGCTCACTCACACATGCGCACACAGAGACCCTTTCGCACAGAGAAGCCGCATTATGTGGTGGTTCGCCAATTTTCAGCCATTGGTCTTGAACACAGAGTGAAGCATCACTGCCTTAAAGATGAACTGCTGTGTAATTCACACAGAAAGCTGGTGGTGCGGCTCCTAAAGAGGTGTGAGGGTGCACGTCATGATAATGACGTCTCTGTGTTTTCGAGGCGTTTCCCCGGTGTCCTTCTGCCAATCTAAATGCTGACTATTTATAATCATATGGATGCTGTTATAATGTGTAGTGATTGAGATCCTGACCCACCAAACACCCTGGAAAGTGTCAAAGTTAAGTTTTTCACTCTAAATTACATTACATTGTTTTTACATAAAACAAAAAGCTGAAGCATAATATTGATAACATCATGACGTGGAAGTCTAATAATCATTAAATATGGTCTGATAAAATATAGATAATTGTAAAAGAGGATAATTGATAATTATCATTTCTAATTATCTGTGTATTCTTTCTCTGTAATACTAATGCTTTGGCAATATTGTTAAACACAGTTATGCCAATAAAGCTTGTTGAATTGAATTGAATTGAAAGAGAGAGAGAGAGAGAGAGAGAGAGAGAGATTGAAATTTGAGTGTATGGCCCCTGAAGTTCCTCCTGCAGCAGTGCTCTCTCTGAGTCTCTGTCTTTGTCTGAATGGATTCATGAGGCTGGAAGCTGTTTGTTCACATCCCACTGCCCTCATTAACATTTCACAGCCCTCTCTCACTTTCTCCAGCTCTTTTTTGCACAATTACACACACACGCACACACACACACACACGCACACACACATACCCTGATTTATGCAGCCTGATGGTAACCATGGCCTCTGAGTGTCTGACAGGCAGTTGAACAACACTGCAAGAGGAGTTCCTCCCCTCCCCTCCTCTTCCTCTTCGTCCTCTCATGCTCTCTCCCTTTCATACTTGTTCTTCTTGTTCTATAACTGTGTTAACAGTGATATACTTGGGAGGCAAATTATACTTTTTCCAGGATGGGGGGTCATGTCCCCCCAGGCCCCTTGGATTTACGGCTGTGGGATTTGATAAATAAATATATGTGATCACGCACTGGGTGACTGTTCACATCAACTGGGTGTGGCTAGCTCATGGTTATTAATCTTAATTTATTCATTCTCAACTCCCCTTCTTTCTAGAATGTAGCTCATCATCACCACCATGTTCTATAATCAAACAGTGTTAATTTACTGGAATTTAACAACACTTTCAATTACAAAACTACTTATTTATGACAGTCTCTTATGAGTAACTTGTTGTAGTTAAGCAACACCTTTACCTTTTTCTAGTGGTGCTAACAAAACAAGCTTATAGAAGTAATGAAAACACAAACACACAGCATTCCTATGCCAAGCTAAAATTACAGGATTCTAGCCCTGATTTTTCCATCATAGACCGTCTTTGGAGCTCAAAGACAAAAGGTACTCTCATAAAAGATGGTTGGCATATGTGAGCTGCTCAACAAAATGATCCAGGAGCTCTGGGACAGCTTGTCAGCAAGTTGCTGATGTCTGCGTGATATCTAGCAGGCTTAATATCTGGCTGAGTCAGAAGCCCGTCGTTTTTTGTGGCTAGGTCCGCGGATTTAGACAGAGGGTGGTAAATTGGGGGTCTGTTGGGGGTGTGTGTATATATATATATATATATATATATTACCTTGTGTATATATATATATATATATATATATATATATACACAAGGTAAAGGCGGCTATTGAGGTGTAATATTCCTTCTCTCTCTCTCTCTCTCTCTCTCTCTCTCTCTCTCTCTCTCTCTCTCTCTCTCTCTATATATCTATATATATATATATATATATATATATATCTTTAAATATATATATAAATCTATATAAATATATATATATACAGGGTGGCCGATTTGGGGAGAAAGAGGGTAGAACCCGCTGATTGCCGCTTGCGGCAAAATTTTTTTATTGATAAATTTTTTTATTTTTCATAATTACTGCCCTGTCCTACACTGCCTTTGTACCCCAACACTTAACAATACAGAAATGCAAACAGCAGTTTGTATACACTATTTCCTGCCAGACAGTTGGCAGCAGCTATGCTCATATTTTCTTTGTATTTAACAAAAACATTTAAATGGAAGCATACATCTGTGTCTGACCACTGAGTACACTGACTACTGCAGCATGCCCTGTGCAATCTTTAAGTAAATTATTTATAAGAAAAAAAGATTTGCAATGTTAAAAACTGATGTGCATACAGATGTATGCTACCATTTAAATGTTTTTATTAAATACAAAAATACTGTGGAGGGGGGCGCAATGATTGCCTATAATTTCTGTCAAAGTGATTACACACGGGAGGCAGTTTCATGTTTTCAGTACAAAAATAACCTGTGCTGGCTGCCTAATGCACCCTCTCACCATAATTCTTTTTTTGCTATTTTTTTTATTTGCAGCAAACTGTAACTGTTTGGATTGTGACATGACACAATCCAATATTGTGTGTGTGATCTTGAAGAGCATAACCCCCTGAGTAGTCAACTTAGTGTGAAAATCACAATGACTGCAGGATATCTGACAACATTGAAAGTCCTGTAGTGTGTTCGAATTACATTGCAGAAAACGATGCTTCAAGTAATCTATTATAATTTTAATTGCCAGTGAAGTTGACTGTGTCAGTGCATTGATGTCATTTTCATTTTTTTCGTTTTTCGTTGTCTTTCCGCTTATCCATGAGGGTCGCGGGATGTTGCTGTTTTCCCCTAAGGAGCTGTGGGGCTTAATCCAATTCACACAATGGGCATAGGCCAGGGTACACCCTGGATGAGTTGCCAGCTCATCGCAGGACCCTTACTGATGGCAGTGGCTGCCACATCTGCACATCAGGAGCAACTTTGGGGTTCAGTATCTTGCTCAAGGATACTTCAACATGTAGCTCAGTTCCGCCCATTCGAACTAGCGACCTTCTGATCACCAGTCCACCAGCTCTACCCACTGAGTACAGCCGCCCCAAGCATTGATGTCATTTCAGACAAAAAACGTGTCTTTATCACAAGGGTTTGATAATCAAAATTGAGGGATCACTTGGGGAAAAAAAACCCTCAATGTTTTACAATAAATTATCCTGCCTACATTACATGTCTTTGTCTCAGAGGATTCCGTTTGTGCCTTTATTTTCTGCATCCCGCTCCAAAGTCAAAGCAGGGTAACAACTGACCCAGGCTACCATCTCTGGAGGAAACTTTGTCTTTAAAACTGGATTTGTTGTTTTAGGGTGTCATGTCTGCTTAAAATGATGGCTGATGCTGCTGCACAGGGAAGTGAACCGAGTCTGTGTCGCTGGAAGATGAGGGAGGCTACTGATAGACCTGTGATGGGTTTAAGACCCAGTTAAGAGTGTGTCACCACAACTCCCCACTGAAATTATGATTTGTCGAATTGCCCCATAGTGTTGCTTGTTTTGCCAAACAGTCTCACTGTTCTGTCATTTGTGTTTTACAGTGCACTGATTCTGTCTTCTTTGTCATAGCTTCATGCATATACATATGTAGATGGGAACTTCATGGTGCATCCAGGGACACTTAATGAACTCTGAAGTGTACATGCGTGCACTCCAACAGGAACTGCTCTTCATTGTGCAGTTTGATGCATCTTATGAACTCAGAAATCTAGATTCCAATGGCCACAAATGTTGTTCACACGGAAACATTTTTTTCAATATATTGTATGAAATGAAGAATTGTCTTAGTATAGAATAAGAACACAGACCATAAGAACATTGTGAATCTGAAATTTGATGGCTAAATAAAGTCTGTTGTGTGTTGACTGGCATTACCAGCATTCTAATTCTATTACATTTCATTGCGGTGCGACTTCTGCTCAGAGTTGTTGTTTTTCCTCAGTTTAAAAAAGGCTTTTGATTAAAAGGTAGTCAAAAACTTGTTCACCTCTGCCATGATGTCTGTAGAGGCTGCTGAGCCTGGTTCCAGTTCTGTGCTAGCCTAGGCTATTAGATGTAGACCTCCCTATGCACATGCATCCCATGCTGGATTTTGTTCTTGTGAGTAGCTGTCACTCTGTTAGTCTGTTAAACAGATTTTGCAGAATCAGCACAGCAAGTATGGCTTCATAAGAAACTTCAACTTCTGCTACATATTTTGCCTATACACCAGCATCTGGCCCAACAATAACGATAGATAGATAGATAGATAGATAGATAGATAGATAGATAGATAGATAGATAGATAGATAGATAGATAGATAGATAGATAGATAGATAGATACTTTATTTATCCCGAGGGAAATTCAGGTATCCAGTAGCATACAAAATACAAAACATACATTACATATGATATACATGATGTCTTTCTCAATGTCATAATGTGTTACACCATTAAACTTACACCGGAATATCCCTTTAAGAGTCCAAATTGCTGTTGATCAACTGAGCTCAAGGTAGAAAGATGATGTCATTGCTGAACTGTTGACATGGTAAAATGGGTGGACCCAGTTTGCAGTGGGCACTGGTCAGAAGGCTCCCTGGCATCCACTTCCACTACCATGGCAACTCTCCCCGACTCCCCCCCCAGACATTCATTCATATCCGTGGATAGCAGAAAAGTTGGAAAGAAAAAACAGGTCTGATGGACAAGCTGAACAACTGACTGAGACAGGGGTGAAATAATAGTCAGTTTGTTAGACCCTCCCACACTTGATCTGAGGAAGAGGGGTGTGTGTGTGTGTGTGTGTGTGTGTGTGTGTGTGTGTGTGTGTGTGCCTGCCCTCTGGGAAAGTGCATGCAAGTGTGAAACTGTGTGGCAGCACTAAATCTCAGCCAGTGTTTTTTTGTAGCCACTGGACTGCTATTAATCTTGGATGCTTGCCTGTTTGTTTGAAACGGATTATAAGGCTCTACAACTAATGAGTTTTGGACCTGAACCCTGAGATCACTTCAAGTGAGTGGAAGTGGAGTGGAAGAGGGGAGCAAAAAAGAAAGTAAAGAAAGAAAGTGTAATAGGTATGTACTCATCTGTGTTTCGGCAGCACTGTACAACAGACGAGTACAGAAGCTGCGATGGTTAGCTGCAGTTCTCAGTGCCACAGACATGAAACAAGGAGAAAGGAATTCCACAGGTTGTGGGCATCTTATTAGCCTCGCTAATTAATACATTCATTAACATTCATTACATTCATTAACTGTGTCAATGCAAGACACCCATTGTTTTTAGTCATATTATGGCCTTGACGATGTGAAGTAACTGCAATTGTTCAATCACACTAACATTTGCAGTCAGCGATTTCACTCATGAAGGTGAAGTAAATTCTTGAAGTGCTTCCAAGTTCAATTGTTGTAAACATGTTTGATATTGACACACACATTTTCAGTAGCATGCTGAGCAAGATAGCCAAGACATCCCACTCTAGCTAGCTCCTCATGGGAGATCCGAGTGCAGTAGAGTTCCACAGCTCAAGGATGAAAATGTATGATTATTACTCCATGGAAATGCAATCAAAGTTAATATGTGTCTTGCCTACCAGTTCATGACAGTTATTATCGAGGGCTGACAGGGAAAAGAACAGAACTGAGCATTTCTAACTACACTCGGTAATCGACCCTTCAGGGCTCCCCCACAACGAGCAAGTTGTTGGAGGAGAGTGGCGAGTTGTGTTGAAATCCGGCAAAGCTAGCATTTGTTTGATGCCTTGAACTATGTGCTATTTGTACTGTTGCTGAAATTTGGTGCTGTTCTAAGCATTACTTGTGGCTATGAGTGGCGGTTTATTGGTGGAGGCATAGACTGCAGTGCATTGTTGTCATGAGGTCTTTTCTGAGGTTTCTAAAACTACAATAAGATAGCAATCGACAAACTTGATCTCTCGGGGGGTGGGGATGTGTGGTCTCTCTAATTGTATTTTCTTCCTTTTTTTCAAATAAGTAACTGTCTTTGTCTGAATTACATTTGAACAGTAATTGCATGTGTTGAGCAAACAAGTAAAAGTACCTGAGAGTTTCTTAACCACATGTCCTCTTTACAGGCTGGTAGATAACTTTGTACCACTTTTATGGTAGGAGCTTGTTTGTGATAAATAATTGGTGGGCCAGGAAAAACGGTTCTCAAATTGGAGTCACTTTTAAAGATAGCCAAATTAGGATAAATGATATGTTTGATTTTTTTTATTTTTATTTTTATTTTTTTTAATTTAAAACTTTCCTCCAGAATACGGTATCCCTCACCCTGAGTAAGAGCCAGACATGGTCAACTGTTTACTGATGCCTATTATATAATTATGTGATTTAGAGCAAAAAACTTCCTTCAGTTTCAACAATGCATGGCAGGTCAGTATCTCATTCACAACACTTTACTACACTATGCATATGATTATAAAGGGTACATTTTAGATTAACAGATGGACACTGGAGAAAACATTAAAAAAAACAAACAAACAAAAAAAAAAAACACACACATGGAAGTCAACATTATGATGTGAACTTTGATGTGTTATGATGTGCCTCTTTTGTTTCCACAATGCTGGCATGCTGTCTGAATTGACACACTGGGGCGACTTTAAATCGGTGCTGCTTGGTTCAGTGTGAAAAAAGACGAGCCTTCTTTGAGAAGTCTCTGGTTAAAAAGGGCTGTACTTAAGGCATACAAGTTTTTAACTTTGTCGTGAAAGAAAAGGAGTCATGTGAAGACACTAGTTCTTATTAAACTTGCATTTTCCAGCAGAAATCTCGACCAGACTGTAAATGTATAGTTAAGCCCACAAGCCTACATCATTTTCTAACAGGACAATGATTATCTGAGATAACACTGAAGTTTTAGTTACAACTTTGAAGTCAGGTCAGACTTGTGGCTGAGTGCTTGTTGTCAGCTGTCCTCCTGTGCCATATCCCCTGGGTTCCCTGGTAGCACCACTGCACATCCAGTTATAACATTTATTTGTGTGAATGCTGAAGGCATTGTTCTTCTGGAATTTCCTTGTATTATTCCTGCTTCCTCTTGAGCTACAGAAACCATTCAAATATCAAAATGTGCAGCTTTTTAAGGACATTACTGCTATTACGTTTGACTTTTCTATATTTTATACTTTTGGAAATATTCAGCTTTTTCTGCAAAATTTTCCCCATTCATCATTATGAAGATTTTTTCAAATTTCATTCTGCTACAACTTCAGCTTTTCAACCTTTCAGCTTTTTCAGAAATTCAGCTTTTTCTAAAAAAAAAAAAAAAAAAAAAAAAAGATGCAAATGGAAAAAGCTTCAAATCCTCTTCAAAACTCCTCGACTTTCAACCTCTTCTTCTCCCTCATGCTTTGAGCTAGAGACATCATTCCAACTTTAAAAGAGTCACACAACCTTGAACTATTGGGCTTGTATTTAGTTTTTCAAAATATTATACGATTTGGAAATAATCGCAGTTTTAGTTTGAAGGATTTTTAGCCCGTCTTCTGAGTTTATAATGGGTGTGTATTGCATCGGCTAGACGCGTGACATCGTCACTAGAGTGAAGAGCAGCTGGAGCCGCTCAAGAAAAAAAATCTCTTCAGCTTGATTTAGATCCCAAACCTTTTACTCTACATAGACAATGTATACATAGAAATGTAGGAAATGTTGTTGGCTTTCAGATGATGGTCATTTCAGATGTACGACTTACAGTTTTGGATCTTGAAGCCCTGGAGTGACAAGAATCCAAGCAGCTGCCCAGTAAGCCGCAATGTTAATTTTGAGCCTAAATTTCTGGAAGAGACAGATGGTACCTGATTTGTCTCTCGCATTTCTGCCCTCATTTCTCACTTTCCAGAAATAAAAACGATATGACCGAGTTTGGCCATATCTTCTCTCACTCACCGTATAGATATTTTGGCCGTAACATTACAGTTTTTTCTAAAATTTGGGAGGCATTTTCCCATTCATTCTTCCATCCATCCATCCATCTTCTACCGCTTTATCCGTTACCGGGTCGCGGGGGCAGCTGTCTGAGCAGGGACACCCAGACTTCCCTCACCCCGGACACTTCCTCCAGCTCTTCTGGGAGGATCCCAAGGCGTTCCCAGGCCAGCTGGGCAACATAGTCGCTCCAGCGTGTCCTGGGTCTTCCCCGGGGTCTCCTCCCAGTGGGACATGCCAGGAACACCTCCCGTGGAAGGCGTCCCGGGGGCATCCGAAACAGATGCCCGAGCCACCTCAACTGGCTCCTCTCGATGTGGAGGAGCAGCGGCTCTACTCCGAGCTCCTCCCGGGTGACAGAGCTCCTCATCCTATCTCTAAGGGAGCGCCCCGCCACCCTGCGGAGGAAACTCATTTCAGCCGCTTGTATCCGGGATCTTATTCTTTCGGTCATGACCCAAAGTTCATGACCATTGGTGAGGGTAGGAACGTAGATTGACCGGTAAATCGAGAGCTTCGCCTTTCGACTCAGCTCTCTCTTCACCACGGCAGACCGGTATAACGACGGCATTACTGCGGCCGCCGCACCGATCCGCCTGTCAACCTCACGCTCCATCCTTCCCTCACTCGTGAACAAGACCCCAAGATACTTACACTCCTCCACCTGAGGCAGTAGCTCTCCCCCAACCCGGAGGGGACAAGCCACCTTTTTCCGGTCGAGAACCATGGCCTCAGATTTGGAGGTGCTGATTCTCATCCCAGCCGCTTCACACTCGGCTGCAAACCGCCCCAGGACATGCTGGAGGTCCCGGCTCGAAGGAGCCAACAAGACCACATCATCCGCGAAAAGCAGAGATGAAATCCTGTGGCTTCCGGCCCATGGCTGCGCCTAGAAATTCTGTCCATGAAAGTAATGAACAGAACCGGTGACAAAGGGCAGCCCTGCCGGAGTCCAACATGTACCGGGAACAGGTCTGACTTACTGCCGGCAATGCGAACCAAGCTCCTGCTCCGCTCGTACAGGGTCCGTACGGCCCTTAACAGGGGGCCTCCGACCCCGTACTCCTGGAGCACCTCCCACAGAATGCCACGAGGGACACGGTCGAATGCCTTCTCCAAGTCCACAAAACACATGTGGACTGGTTGGGCAAACTCCCATGAACCCTCGAGCATCCTGCGGAGGGTATGGAGCTGGTCCAGTGTTCCGCGGCCCGGACGAAAACCGCATTGTTCCTCCTAGATCTGAGGTTCGACTATCGGCCGAATTCTCCTCTCCAGTACCCTGGAATAGACTTTCCCAGGGAGGCTGAGGAGTGTGATCCCCCGATAGTTGGAGCACACCCTCCGGTCCCCCTTTTTAAATAGGGGGACCACCACCCCGGTCTGCCAGTCCAGAGGCACTGTCCCCGACTGCCATGCAATGCTGCAGAGACGTGTCAACCAAGACAGCCCTACAACATCCAGAGACTTGAGGTACTCAGGGCGGATCTCATCCACCCCCGCTGCTCTGCCACCGAGGAGCTATCTTCTCTCACTCACCGTATAGATATTTTGGCCGTAACATTACAGTTTTTTCTAAAATCGCAGGGGTTTGGGAGGCATTTTCCCATTCATTCTTATGGGGACATTTTGCTACTTCTCCAGCATGTGTAGTGCGTCAGCTAGAGTGAGTGACACAATCACTTGATTGGAGAGCAGCTGGAACACTGGAGAGAGAATTCTCTTCAGCTGGAATTGAATCCAACATCTTTTAATTTACATAGACGATGCAGCCATTTTAAGCGCTTTCTGCCTTTAACTTTCCACCTTTTCAGTCTTTTTTCAACTTTTCAAGCTCTTTCTGCCCTCTTACTCTACAACTTTTCAGCCTTTTCACTCTTTTATCACCTTTTAAAACACTTTCGGCTCTCTTACTCTACAGCTTTTTAGCCTGTTCATCTTTCTGCCTTTTCAAATCCTTCAAACATTCCGCTTAATGTTCAGCTATGAAAATGTTAAACTTTTTAAACTCTGTCAACCCTCTTCAACTTTTGCTGTCTTTTCATCTTTTTTAATATTTTCATCTTTCTGCCTTTTTACCTCCTTCAAACATTCTGCTTCATGTTCAGATATGAAATTTTCAGCATTTTCAGCTTTTCGGCAGTACATTCAACAGATTTCGCTTCAGCCTTCAGCATTTACAATGTATTTTCGTAGGAAATGCAATTTTTCTAGTTTTCAATAAAGTTTTTCTTTTTTTAATTCCGTTTTCCTCTACCTAGAAGACACTACACCAACAGCCAATCGCACAGCAGAGAAACAAATGCATGTGGTGGATGCATGTTTCTGGCTCCTCCCACTCACAACAACTCACTGTGACCACCAAGGCACAAGAAAATGAGCAGTCCGCATATTGAAACCGAGTGTGAGGAGACTGAAATTGAACCGAAGAAAGGTCATACCACTTCAGTTATTTGGAAATAGATTGGCTACCTGAAGTCAGACAAAGGACACACCAGCATTAGGTGCAATATGTGTCGGTGACCACCAACCTCTTCAATCATCTCAACAGGTACTGTCCCAAACAGTACTCTGAAAGCATGTGTTTGCAGTAATATACTAGTGTTAGCCTCCCCACAAGTACCAGCAGACCAGCCCCATGTATACACCTTAGTCTGACTAAAATCGGACCAGATCGGATTTCACATAGTCGAATTAAAGCACCCAGATTATTCAATTGATAGTCATGCATTACTCCTGCATGTATACACTCCAGCGGTTCGGATCGGACTTTGCGTTGTGCGCAGGCGCAAGATTTTTCCCCGGGGCCGTGAGCCGGAAGTAGACGGATGGCAGCAGCGGCGTTTTTCCTCCGAAATCCCCGCAAGAAAGGGCACCATTGTGCATCTAGTTTGTGTAATTATCATGTATACCATATACGAAGCTTCATCTCGCTCTTCGTACGCCATCTTTCTCAAATGCCGAGGCAGCTGGTGACATAAAGAGGTCAGTCGGAGGTGTCTCTGTTACCACTAGTTGAAATCGGTACAGCACCACCTAGCATACCGGGCTATAACATGCTCCGGCCCACTAATCCGATTTTCTCACCGGCATGTATATTGAAGTTGTCTGATTGAGTGGCATAGTCGAACTATGGCAGTAATCTGACTAAACTGTGCATGTAAACGCACTGATTGATGATTGAGCCTATGGCTCACCGATGATGGCCTTTGATGGCATTTGCTATAAGGTGTACACTGGATGTCCATGGCAACTTCACAGAAAAAAAATCACAAGAAGTGCACAACGTTAGAGATGCATTCACCCAGCAGAGAGCAGTGGCTGGTTATTCAGAGACAGACGGTGGTTTGCAAGCAACACAGCAGTTTTGTTTGTCCTAATCTCTGCTAGTGGTCATTGGCCAACACACAGAGAAAAAAGACAGATAACAATTGACGATGAAACTTAAAAAGAGAAAAGGTGCAACTCCAAAGAAAAAGTAAGTAATTTGACATTCAGAAGAATGCAAACTGCCTAAAAAAGAGTGACCATCAGCAAGGAAATACCAGAGTTTGTATTGACGTTGCCTTGCCATGGTGGAGAGCCAAAAAAGAAGAAAAAAGGGACTGAGGGGGAGATACAGATGTTGCTTTCTTTCTCTTGGACTGGTAGGTAACTCCTAAGTTTACATTGTCAAATATAAAATCTACACTACCTGAATTGTGGACCTCGTTTTAGGGTTATGTTAGTCACCACACAGACTAAGTTTGTTAACTTCACAAATGAGGTTATGTTTTTGGTGCCATTTGTCAGCACGATTATGGATTTGGCCAGATTTTCATGAATCATTGTGGAAGTCACTAGCTTTGCAAACCACAAAAGGGAATGTTTCAGGGATAATTTATGTTTTCTTTTTATAGAACTAGCAAAAAAACCCCCATCTGCAATTGATGCTTTTGCCAGTTGTGTCGCCAAAGAGAACAAAATGGAAAGAAGGAAAATAGTGGAAAATGGAATGAAGTGTTAGTCCAAAGTGTTTGAGCACTCCTCAGCTCAACTATTGGACATCAGTGTATGGAAGCACTGAATTAGAATCAGAATCAGAAATCCTTTAATGTCCAGCAGATGGGGAAATTTGTTTATCACAGCAGCAACATAATATCACAAAAACAGAAACATATTACAATAACAGGAACAATGGCAAAAATAAGCAATAAAATTAAAAAGGGAAGATATAGACATATATACATATTTACATGATGTAGTGCAAAATTTACAGCAGCTTTTTTTTTTTTTTTTTTTTTTTAAACGTAGATTTTGAATACAGATGATAAATATGGGTGTTAGGGAAATCGACCAGACCACACACTTGGGGTGTATCAGTCTGTTGCTGAATGGGGCAGTAGACAGGAGGGATGGAAGAGGTGGTGGTGAGCAGCAGAGATGCCTGGGCCAAGGGAGGGGTGGGTGTCTGTTCATGTCATTCACCCATGTCTGATCCCCTGCAGCCTGGGAGTCTGGAGTCCTCTGCCCTGAGACGGTTTTTAGGCTTTTCCAGACTCCACTGATGTTCCTCTGCTGCAGCTGGTTCTCCATCTTCTTCCTGTAGCTGTTCTTCCCCTCTTTGATCTTCCTCCTCAGCTCCTTCTGCACAGCCTTCAGCTCCTCCTTGTTTCCTGACCTAAAGGCCTCTTTTTCCCCTTAAGAAGAGCCTTAATGTCAGGATTAATCCAGGGTTTGCTGTTAGAAAAACACCGTACAGTCCTGGTGGGTACAGTGTTATCAACACAGAAGTTAATGTAGTCCATTATGCAGTCTGTTTCACTGTCAATGTCCTCCCCATGAGAAACACACAGTTCTTCCCACACAGCGGAGTCAAAGCAGTCTCTTAGATCCTCCTCAGACTCCTCAGTCCATGCTTTAACTGTGCATGTTTCCACTGGTTGCCTGTTTACGAGGGGCTTGTACACAGGCAGGAGATGCACCAGGTTGTGGTCAGATCTTCCCAGGGGAGGGAGGGGGGATGAGTTGTATGCCTCCTTGCTGTTGGCATAAAACAAGTCCAGTGTTTTATTGTCTCTGGTGTGGCAGGTGACATATTGTGTGAATGTGGGCAGGGTGGAGGAAAGAGAGGCATGATTAAAGTCCCCAGAGATGAGGAAGAGGGCCTGTGGCTGCTGTGTCTGCAGTGAGCCTGTGACTGAGTGGATGACGTCACAAGCTGCATCACAGTTAGCAGAGGGGGATGTACACAGCGCAAATAATCACCTGTGTGAACTCCCTCGGGAGGTAGTACGGCCTCATGCTAACAGCTAAAAGTTCGGTGTCCTTACTGCAGACGTGTTCTTTAACAGTGATGTGCCCAGTGTTACACCAACTGTCATTAACAAACACAGCCAGCCCTCCTCCTTTCCTCTTACCGCTCTCTGCCGTCCTGTCTGCCCCCCGTAGTTGAAAACCGTCCAGATTAGCATCTGTGTCCAGGGTCAGCTCCGTTAGCCACGTCTCAGTGAGCACCATGATGCTGCACTCGTGGTAGTCCCTCTGATGCCGGGTCAGCGCCATTACCTCGTCCATCTTATTGGGGAGAGATCTTATATTCCCCATGATGACAGACGGGAGGATGGGTCTGTAGTGTGTCCTCCTTCCCCGGACAAGGCAGAAAAAGTTGAAAAAATAAGTATTGAGACCAGAACGAAGAACGCAAGTCTGGTCTCCTTACTGCCTAAGAGAGAGCTCAAAAGAGTAGTAAAGAAAGAATAGTTAAAAAGTGCAAAAGAAACAGAAAAAAGAGGAAATAGCTCAAAAGTGAACGCGAGCTGCCGTGACAGGCTGCCACTCACGTGGCGCCATCTTGGAATCTTTTGAGGGGCAGGTGCAGATTTTTCACCACCCATGCTAAAATAAATTACAGCAGAAAAATTCCATTTCTGTTGGCATCGAAGGGCAAAATGGGCAAATGCACCATCAGTTCCTGTTTGCTGGATCAGTTGCTGGTTCTGGATGTTAGTTGATTAGTTAGATGGTTTGTCAGCAGGATGACTCAAAGAGTGTGGAAGGGATTAACACAAAATTCAGATAGAGGATGAGTCTCAGCCCAGAATAGACTTGATCAAGTTTTGGTGGAGATCCGGAAAAGGGACATATCAAGGACCTTTCTCACTTTTTTTAAACACTGCAAGATAGGGCTTTTTTCAACATTAATTTCTCACAGAATAATGTATGGATGAGTGAGTACAATTTCATGCAAATCCAAATAAAAGTCTGGATCTTGTGGATTTAAATCAAGGAAGTAGTTTTTATTTTGATATTGGTGGTGAGTGGGACAAAGGAAATCACAGATATTGACATGTGAAGCGTTTGCAAAGCATGCCCTGGCAGGAGGTTCCTATATCTGTTGGCACTCAAAGAGCAGAAAGAAAGAGAGCAATTACACAAGTTACATTTCCAGGGGTGTGGTGTTATTTGTTTCTCTAAGTATTGAAGTGTACCTAAAATGGACTTGTATGTGCATACACATGCATGTGCACATGTGATGGGCACTGGCATGCACACACGGTTACGTTCTCTTTAAGAATTAACAAATAATTCACAAAGACCACTGACATTTTTAAAAGTGTAACATTTCCTTGCAAGCAGGGTTGTCGCCATGATTTCATAATTACTAAGGTCATGCAAACTAGTAGGAATTTGTTACTATATTAATATTGTTATTTTAAAAACATTTAGCGGCACAATGACCCAGTTAAAATGAAACTCTCAGCAAAATGCAACCTAGGCTTTTTATGTATTTGAGTCAAACCTTTGTGTAAAAGCATAATTACGACTCTCAAGATTTTCGTTTTAGTGATAGCATCAAAATCCCTATTTTTAAAACAGTAAGACGGCTCAACACAACATGAAATTTCGCTTATAGTATCACCAGGGTCTCTACACATAGAGAACATTGTTTGTGTACACAGACTTTGCTAAAAAGCAAGTTTTTAGCAGATGTTTGCTCCGCTCGCTGCCATCATTGCAGCCGAGAGGTGTCGATCTCAGAATGCAATGTAACTGGGATGAGAATTAAGGTGGACTGCTCCTAAACCTAAGTTCCATATAAATGCACAGATAATTTGTTTTTTGTCCTTAGCAAAAAACAATATTGACCTTGAAGTTGAAAGAGGAGCCTCATATAAGAAGCAGAAACGCTCCTAACACTCCCATTTAAAATAAGTTTGACCCAAAAACGAGAATACTGTAAATCTTGAAAGTGCCTCTTTGGTCTTAATTATGCTTTTACATGAAGGTTTGAGAGTTTCACTTTAAAGACAGATGATTTATGAAAATGTCAAAACTATGAGTTCAAAAGTCAAAACTATGACTTTTGTATCTCAGTTTTTACTTAATGATTATGACTTTAACTCATACTTTCATACTACTTTCATCTGTAAAAAAAAAAAAAAAGTTTCTCATAACTTTGACTTTCTCATAGTTTCTACCATTTATTTCAATATTATAGCTGTTTCTCTTATAATTATGACTTACCGTGGGAATCTTTATTCATCAAGCTGAGTTTTCATCTTATCCTTGTCTTTAAAGGGTGGTAATGGGTAGTGTGACTACAGCAGGCAGTTTGTTCAAAGCTGTTGCTGGGCACTATAACTTTTGTCCTATTGTGAATATTTTTGCCACTGAAAATGTCATGTTTTATATGAATGTAGGTTTAGGTGTTTGTGCTGCACTCTTAGTTACTTGTCTAAGTGTGTAGGGCGGTGAAATGCAGCTCCTCCGCCCTCACACAGAGTGAATGACAGGACCATACTGTGCGTGCCCAGCTTGCTACTTATATTCAACACCATATCAGGGTTCTCCCCATACAATGGAATGGTGGTGCAGCGCCGCTATACTGCTAGCTCAGCGCTACTATACTAATTTTCTATGTCTGTTACTGTTTTCAATGTTTCAGTGTCAAATGTAAGCGGGTGAGCAAGCGTCCGTCCGCCCATTGCACATTACCGCTGTCACATTACCGCTGTCACAGGCCTAAATTAACCAAGCTCAGAACAAATTTGGTCATCATACCTTGATGAAAGCCAAGAATCAATTTAAAATCAAAACAAACCCCCAAATGACCAAATATCAAGATGTTGACAGAAATCAACATTCAACTCGAAATGTGCAGTTGCAACATCCATGTGATTTTGATAGAGCACATCACAAAAATAGGCTACTGTGATGCCAGACCTATTAGCTATATTAGTTCTGGGAGGCGGAACTAGTAGAGAACAAGATCTTAGTGCTCGGCGGAATACCAGTTCACACCAAATACTGGTGTATATTTTCGTTACGATATGATTTTTTAATATACCTCCTTACCGTTGTATTTGATTACACAGTTCGGAACGCTGTGCTGCGCCGCCGTGCGCAAAACTGTTTCAGACCAGACCCTTTTCAATGTTGCGCTTCTAAACAGGCATAGTGTGGCTGCGAGGCGTGGTGATGGTAAACAGTAGTGCTCTGGCGTTACGTTACGATGAAGATGGCTAGAATAGACATTGCAGTTCACGACTTCATCCACGGATGTCAAGATGAGCAACTGGAAAGCCGCTAAGATCCGGGAGATGCTAGCGTCTCCTCGGTCTCTGTCGCTGTCAGCTTGTGAAGCTACTAATGGTCGCTACTTTCAAATTAAAAGCCCCCCACTAGGAACCCTGTTCTTAACTACAGTTGGGTGCAATGTACAGCTGTTATTTTGAAGACAAATTTGACCTGCTTCCTGTTAGCTGTCTGTTGCTTGAGACAGCTAAAGCGAGGCGCTCCGCTGATTGCTTCCCTTAATAGCCGGGGTTTAACATCGGCGATTCAGCGTGTGTTTGACTGAGGAGGCAAGAATATGGGCCACAGCTCTATAATTAAGTAAATCTATTAAGTGTCGCCACATTTCTTCCGATGCATATGTTGTGCATCACTGTTCATGCCCAACTTCATGCTTGACGTCACATCACAGGTTTATGCCTAGCCCAGTGGCGGCTTTTTGGGATAGAAGGAATATTAAGCCTCCCTTTTAGATAGAGAGGGCGGCAGAGTGCAGCCTTTACCTTGCAGCAAATGTGCTGCCTTTTTTTTTAATCTAAAATGGGCTAGTAATTCCTCTCTCAACCAGAAGAAAATGCAGTGAACACCTGATCATGCATGGAAAAAAAAAACAAAAAAAAAACAGCAAATACCGTGAAAACGTTTTTGAAAAATACTGTGATATACATTTTTGGTCTTACCGCCGAGCACCACAAGATCTGTTAATTGTTTGTGTAACGATACCTGGATATTGGTGGGGACATGTCCCCAGCATCCCTACCCAATCCTACACACACAATTAAGTGTGTTTCATTTGATGTTGGATTTGGCTTGATATAACTACAGTGGGATTGTTGGGCTTTTGTCATTTTAATTTTCAACATTTTTGATAAATAGAAGAAATAGAAATGGTTGGCAGCAGAAATTTCAAACTGTGCCTTTAAACAAAGATCTGAGTACCTTTTCCAAGACTGTATACAGCCATGTTGTGGTGTTGACATGTCACAGGACACATGTTAACATATGCGCGCGCGCACACAAACACATACACACACACACACAAAATCTGAAAAAAGGTCCAGGTTGATTGTGTTTCATATCATGAGAGGTGAAGCAGGGAAAAACACAGCTGTTTTAATACTTGATGTTTCTCTCTCTCTCTCTCTCTCTCAAACACACACACATACACACACACACCCTCAAGCTGTCCCACTGCCTTTCTTTGAGCTACTGAAGTAAATAGTGTTGGAGTCCGTCTTATGCAATTATTTCTGGTTCTCTGCAATACTCCCACTCTGTGTGTGCTTGTAAGAGAAAGAGAGAGATCTCTTGCATTCGAGCAGTATCCATGCATCTGGTGACAAATTAAATATTTTTGCAGCATTGCAACATGCTGTGTGTACAGACAATATTGGTTAGAGGGAGCTGCAAAGCAAGAATATGTACGTATGAGGCTGAGCCAGATTCTCTCTCTCTCTCTCTCTCTCTCTCTCTCTCTCTCGCTCTCTCCCCCCCCCCACCCTTTCTCTGCACCTCCCTCCCTGCCCCCATCCCTCCCTTTCTGGAAAAAAAAAAAGAAAAAAAAAAAGTTGATTCTCAGGCCCTGGGAGTCCCCCTGTTTGGGCATATAAGATCAGTCAATAAAGATCTTTCATTTCTGATGAAGTTTTTTGCCCAAAACTACAAAGTGCGTCTTTAATAGTAGTAATAGTAGGCAAACTTTTACTTTTGTGGTACTTTTTTTAAAAGAAGGACTTAATAACTTAAAAGATGGTCCCAAATAACATGGTATTACAGCTAATAAGGCCACTACACTATGTTTCTGAAAACATTATAGGAGACAAATAGACGATGAACAGGAGTGGTTCATTTTTGCTTATCATTGCCTTGTTTTATGGTTTGGTCAAGTTTTCTAGCCTCTGTTTTCACAGTACATAAACACTGCATTTTAGGGGATGAATAGGCAGTGTAGTTATAGATTCTTGGTGTATATGTTGTTCTTGGTGTTATATGTCAGCATTCCCAAGTTTACAAAGGGCACGCGTGTGGCGGCTCCCCGTCTCAAGATCCATCTATGGCAGGGGTGTCAAACTGATCCAGTAAAGGGCCATGTGGCTGCAGGTTTTCATTCCAACCAAGCAAGAACACACCTGATCCACCTGCAGCCACATGGCCCTTTACTGGATCAGTTTGACACCACTGATCTATGGTCTTTGTGTCTGTGGATGCATGCCAGATCAAGGCCAAAAGGTTTGTTAATTTGCAGGCAACATGGAGTGAACTTTTTTTTTTTTGCCTTTGTTACCAAAATTGTAGTGATGCAAAGCCTGTTGACAATTGGCAAAGTTCCTGTTTAAAATAACTTAACATTGTGATGCAAGATGTTTTCTATTTTGCTTTGCTATTGTTTTTTTTAAATTGTCATCTAATCTTAAATAAACAAAGGCTTGTACTAGTACCAGCAAGTGGTTCAATCTGCTTTCACCCCTACACATTTTTTTCATCATGAAATAACAGTCCTACACTTACCTTTACTGTCTTTATTTATGTGGTCCATTAATTAAATAAAATGATGCTGTCCTATCATCTACTGAACAAATATGATATGGGCAGGCTACAAAAGTACTCAATATAGCCTGGCAACATACAACATTTAATGTACAACCACAATTTATTATTATTATAATTGTCAGAATCATTGTTATTGTTTTATTTACATGAATAAGTGTGAAAAAGAAATGCGACTTTATTGCCCATTAAGACAATATTTCAATAAGATCATTGTACTTTTTATTTATTTATTCAGATATAGTCTTTTTTAAATACATAGGCTTACAGACTTTAAAGGACATAGCCCACTTCAGCACCGTAGTACTGACTGGTTGCTGGTCTTATAATGACAGGTGATTCTGAACGTTGAGTTGGGGTTTTGGAGGAAAGTCTGGAAAGTCTACCTGTATTCCAGGAAATATTTCATTAAGCACTGAAAAGGAAACTTATAAAACACATCAATATATGTTAAATAGTAGGCAAAAACCACCTTCCTTTCAGTGGGGCTGTTTGTCAGCTCAAGCTAATTTTACCAGACACATGGCCGCCATAGTCTATAGTTGATTATACATCAGTTTTACCACTTCAAATCAACACCACTTGAGCACCTTGAGGATCATGATGACGAAATAGTTGGTGGATTATTTTGGTTTTGGAAGCTTGAGCCTCTAATGCCTGCTTCCTTTTCTCTTGAAGCTTTTCAGCTCATCCTTTAGTTTCTGATATTTCCATCTGATCTCGATGTTGTTGATGACCATCTCTAGATTGTTAACATGGCAGGGGGCAAGCAAGGCCAACAAATTTCCCGGCAAGCCTTTCTTCCTAAGAAAATATAATTGCAAGTGAAGTGGACAGTGTGTGGAGGTCTTGTCCTGGGAAGAAAACAACAAAACTAAATAAATGGTGGATAGCCTAAGCCTATAATTTGCCTAATAAATGGATGAGAAAATAGGTTGTAACTCAAAACCAACGGTAATAGTGAAGAACAACCAGGGAAAATTGGCTATATGGCTGCTAGCTTTGAGTTAGCTAAATAGGTTGATGTAGACAAAACTTTTGCACCTCTGGTGAGCAGTGGGTGTCTATCACTCTGCTGTCCGAGCACCAGTCCTCAAGCACATAAACACAGAGTCCCCCTCCCATGCTCTTACTGGAGGCTTTGGTCCGGTCGCAGAGGTGAAATGTGCGTCCTGCGAGCTCCACGGTAGCATTGGGGATATGCGGGGGCAGCCAGGATTCGCTAACAATCAAAAGACAACAGCCACGGATGTGGCGGTTGTAGGCAATCTGTGACTGCAGCTCATCTACTTTGTTCACAAGGGATCTTGCGTTTGTGAGGAAGACAGATGGTAGCGGAGGTCTGGTGGTTGGTTCCTAAGCTGATTTAGTAGTCCTGCCCGGCATCCTCGTTTCTGCCTCCTCTCCCTGCGCTGCCTCCAGCACTTGCTGGACCTGATAACAGTCCATGGGGTGCCCGGTGGTCTTGCTATCTCCGGTGGGATGCTGTGGGTCAGTGCGAAGGTACCTGTGATTTCTATTTTTGCCTGAAAGCCAGTTCTTATCAGGTCTTGGTGA
The DNA here is from genome assembly GCF_904848185.1 of Acanthopagrus latus. Lineage (NCBI taxonomy): Eukaryota > Metazoa > Chordata > Actinopteri > Spariformes > Sparidae > Acanthopagrus > Acanthopagrus latus. The sequence continues at coordinate 31,133,897 of NC_051040.1, read as the reverse complement.
CTGTAGATGTGTGTGCCAGAAGAACAGAAAAAAAGACATATAAAACACAAAAAAGATGCATAATGACAGGGAGCTCCCCACCATGGAAATGGAAAATAAATAAATAAATAAATAAATAATAATACCACCTGCTTTCACACACACTGAAAGTTCATTATCACCCACACAAACACTCCTCCCTTTTCTAAAGTGGGACAGGGGCTAGACTATTGAGAAAAATGACTGAGTGGGAAAAAGACAAATAAAGGAGACAGGAGAAAGTGAAAGGAGGGGGAGATGAACTATCAGAGGAGAAAATGGATACATGGAAAGAGAGTAAAAAATGGAGAAATGAGAGGTGGACAAATAAAAGAGGGAGAGGAGGAATAATGGTAAGAATGGGAAGCAAAGAAGTAGAAGAAGGACACTAAAGAAGGAATGAAGGGAGTGATGTGAAGTGTATGGATAGAACGAAAGAATAAGTGTGGGACGGACAGCAAAAGATTAACGGTAAGTACAGCTGGGAGACATACAAGAGCAAAAGAAAGGTGGGGAGAGTAGTGGAGCATATGGAAGAGGGAGCATAGAGAGTGGGAAGAATAAAACCATGTGAGAAGCAGGGAAGACTTATGTGGCACACACTGAATGAGAACAGTGCAACAAAGCAGAAAATACAATAGAGCTGGGCTATTCAATTGGCGGCCCCAGGGCTGGGTCCGGCCCCAGCGGAATTTTGTACCAGCCCTTGGAGTGAAGTGTAGTTATTACATATGGGTAGTCTCATACAGCGCATTAACTATGGTTAAGTGTACATTCTGTTGTGCAGTAGGAGGCGGTATGCACACCTCAGGTAGAATATCTACCTGCTTTGGCCAATCATATATTTTGGGGGACCACACGATCCCATTGGAGTATAGAGCTGGACTCTTAGCGGGGGGCTTTTAATTTTAAAGTAGCAACCATTCCTAGCTTGCTGCTACAACAACAAGCAGACACAACCAAACAGCTACAGAGACCGAGGAGACACTAGCATCTCCTGGATCTCTGCGGCTGTCCAGTTGCTCATCTTAATGTCCGCAGATGAAGTGATGGACTGGCTGCTGTGATAAGCTGTTGCTTGGTTTTAAAACTCCCCGGCTGTGGGTCACACAACAGTGCCGGTCATCGACACCTCCGTCCATCTCACTCACGGGCCGGCACATTGATGCCTCGGATTTAGCAGGCGAAGCGGAAATAAGTGTGAGGCCAGTGGTGAGGGAGGAGTTAATTACAATCATAGGAGAAATGGATGGCAGACAGGCTTTGACAAGGGAGGTGGGAAGAAGATCAAGCTGACAGGTTGTGGTGTTGGCTCTGTGGATGAGTTCAGAGATGGTGTGTTCTGATACTGGGGTGAAGTAAGAGAAGGAGCTGATGAGAGGTTGGCCGGTGGTGATCATCCAGGTTGGATTGTTTGAGGAGGTGCAGGATGAGGCCAGTTGTTGGTGAATGGTATTTATTTTAGAGCTGAAGAAGTCCAGAAAAGCAGTGCACTGATCGGTGGATGTGTCTGGTGGGAGGGTTTTAGGAGCCTGAATCAGAACTTGTGGAGAATCTTCGTGCTTTTCAAAGAAAGCGCTCACTCTTCTCTGCTGAACTTTGTCCTGGCAAGATGCTCCACTTCCCCACATGGAGGAAATCTGGCCTGCAGATTACCAAGGTGATCATTGAAAAAAAAAAAAACTTTGCCACTAGGTTTGAGGATTTCAGCATCTCCAGTGAAGTGATGAAATTTGTGAACAACCCTTTCTGTGTGAATGTTGAGGCAGACTTTGTATTGAAAGGAAAGGAGTTGGTATTGTGGGCCCTCACTGATGGCAGAGGCTGCCAAGCATGGTGCCAAATGCACATTAGGAGCAATTTGTTGTTCAGCATCTTGATCAAGGATACTTGGACATGCAGCTCAGCTCAGCTTGGAGGTGGGATTTGAACGAGTAACCTTCCAATCACTAGACGACCAGCTCTACCCACTGAGCTACAGCTGCCCTAAAGGGTTAAAGACTAGTCTGCACTCCCAGAACATTTTAAAATGTTCAGTAAAGTTCCCTGATAGAGCGGCACACGTAGCTTTGAGCCATCAGTTCAACATCAACTCCCTGCTGAATCTCTGGTGAGTAGGGATGTTCGATATTGGCTTTTCTGCCGATATCTGATATTCCGATATTGGCCAACTCTTAATTTCCAACACCAATATCTAATATATACGATATATGCAGGCTTTTTACACCAAAACTGTTAGGTAACAACATAACATATCTCCTACTGAGGAAATAACACATCTTGTTGGATCTTTTTAACATGCATTTTGAGTTCCTTTTGTATGTCCTCAAGTTTACTGCAAGCTAGTGTTGAGTGCTTGAAGTGGCCTACCAGTCACCTCCCCACAGCCAGAGCATCTGCTGCGGTGAGACAGGGCACCTCACTTCACTGTAAGCTGCAAGGTGTGCGCCATGCAGGGCAGGCTTAACACACCAAACTCCACCACAGCTTTAGCCATGTTACGCGCATTGTCTGTCACCACTATGTGCACTTTCGCCTTGGGATATTCCATTTCTCAAACATTCCCTCAAAAGTAGATGCAATTCGGTCCACTGTGTGAGACACAGAGGCACTCTTGCATGGCATAACATGGCTCGACGAACTCCACAAGTTTGGTGAATCCGACATCTTGAACAACAGAAGAAGGCTGGTTACCGAGTGTGATACACTCCATGATTTTCAGATAGAAGGCTTTCTGCCTGGGGCGGTCCTTGTCATATATACTGTATATATATATATTTTTTTTTCAGTTGACTCTTAAAGCGACAACTGTGTGTTTTTTTTTGGTGTCGGCTGTTGCTTCTTGTCATCACTTTGCTGTACAAGTGTAGCGTGTAACTCTTCTTGATTCTTCTTGAGGTGGCTTATCAAGTTTGATGTATAGGAAGACGCCTTGTTTCCTCCTCGTATAACCAATGTTTGCAGTCATTGCAAATTGCAAATTTTGCTTCACAACATCACAGTAACATGTGTAAAGTGAAAGATTTAGCTGTCAGATGTTCAGCAACAATGTCCAGAAATTTTTCTGAGATGTCAGCGAACATACTGTTAGTAAAATAGTACTTTGGTGTTCTTCTTGCTGGGTTAGGGTTAGGGTTTAGCTGTTCCTTCACAGGAACGTCACCCACAATCAGTGTTTGAAGCCCAGTCATTAGCTCTCTCTGTTGCTCTCTACTTTTAGATTTGGTGTCATATTTAGGGCCCAAGCAGATCTCGACCTTTTTTGTATATAGGTCACATGTGAATTTCCATCACTAGGTGACGTTATAATCAAGGAAATTGCGTTTTGCCTCATAACTCCCATATACTTTATCGCACATTCAAAAACCTTATATCCATGCATTCCCTGAATTGTGTTGAGTCTCGTGATCAGTGTTGTGGCTCGTTACTCACAAAAGTAATACATTACACATTACACATTACTCTCAAAAATAGTAATGCCTTACATTACATGATTACTCCCTGAAGAAAATAATTAGTTACATTACTTGTTACATTCTGGCGTCTCACTCATGTTGCTCCGCGGTTCCTTAGCAACAAGCTTTGTGTGTGCGTGCTGTCTCTGTAGGTGCTTTGTTAAGTTTGAGGTATTGTTAGCAGTGGTGAAGAGAAGTTTCCAACACGGGCAAAGTGTGCACCTTACAGTCAAGTTATTTTCCTTACGTTCAACAAATTCAAATTAATGTTTGTATCTCCAGCCATCAAAAGTAGCTTAACGCAGCAGGGGGTCTTCAGGCAAGTCGCATGCAGCAGCATGTTCTGCTCGTGTTGTTGACGCCGCCATTGTTATCTGATCTCCCCTTGCAGATGGTAAATAACCAATCGGCGATGGTGAAAGATACCTTGTGCCAAACCCCAACCAATCACTGTTCCATTATTGATGGCCCCCGACCCCCCTCCAACCCCCAGCCTGTTGTGTGTGATGCGTGCAACTATACTGTTTAAAGTGATTAACCTAGCAATGTAACTGTACTGAACTGTAATGTGATTACTACATTCAGAACGGTAATGGCTTACACTACTCCTTACTGAAAAAAGTAATGTGATTACATTAACACATTACTTTGTAATGCATTACACCCAACACTGCTCGTGATATAGGCCACGCCCATTTCTGCCAACTTTTTCTTTTTTGCAAATTCACGAAATGTCACAAACCCGCTTTTCTAACTGATTGCACACAGCATCTGTGGACCCTCCTGACAAAATGTTATTAAAAGAATTTTGATATTTCAAACAATACTCAAGTTATTACATAATAACTTCCTGCAGATTTAGTTCCAAACAGTAAGTGTTGTATATCCACATTGGTGTGTCAAAATGACATAAAACTCAGGTTACTACTTCTCCACATGCCCCTAAGGCTCTGTGCAAAATTTTGGCCGATGACCACCAGGTGGCGCTCTTTAAATTGAAGTATTCTATATCTCCACATTGGTAGGTCAGATTAACCTGAAAATTGGTACATTTATTGCCATTGCCCTCCTGATGATAGCTGGCAAAAGGTGTCACTGGGGGACTCTATAGTGCCCCCTGTAATACTAAAAATCCAAACCCCGACTCCTACATGCAAATACATGAATGACATTCGGTATGCATATGTATCATGACCAGATACACAAAAAAAATTCGGGAGGTTATGATTGTAGTTGGGGATACACCTTCCTCAGCAGAAATAAATGCAGGGGGGTCGCATTGGAGATCCATCTAAGATGGCGGCCTCGCTGATACGTCAGCTCCAATAGGCAGCGTCAGTCTATGAGGCGTCTACGTATATTATGGTATGTTTATACCTGCAGCGGTGTGAGCTGGACCGGGATTTTGCCGCGTTTCTATCCCGTTCCGTGAATGTAAATTGACTGTTGTGGATTAATGAGACTAAACAAGTCCGGACCGAGTCTGTTCCGGTCTGAGGAAATCCGGATATGCAAAGACAACAAAGCAGAATCGGAATCTCTGGATGTTCGTGTGTAGCTAGCTGCTAGCCCAACCCCATGGCCCACCTCCCAAATCGATGGATGCACCGACAGTTCCAAAACCGGATTTAGGGTAAATAATGTCCGCCATGCTTTTTCGCTAACATTGCTGTCACGTTTGCTTTGTGTCTGGTACAGGCAGGAAGTAATGGTGAAAATGGTAAAAACGGGCTTTTGTCATGAAAGTGTCCGCAAGCAGCAAGTTTGGTTGCTGAGGAACAGGGGAAGTTGTGTGAGGGATGCCAGCGGTGATACAGACAGTGACAGAGACAGCGAGTTTTGAGAGTTGAGAGATTTGTGACATATAGCGTGTTTGGAGTGTATAGTTAGTATGTTATATAGTGTTTAGTGTAGTGTGTTTAGTGTGTAGTGTAGTTGTTTTTTTGTGTTGTGAGTCAAAACAAGGAGGAGACTGCTGAATGTAGAAAAGGCAGGAATGAGCTGAGGAGCCCTGAGCTGCCATTGCCTGCATTTAAATGTAAATAGTTACATATAACTTTGTAAATTTCAAAAACGTATGCACAAATTTAGCAAACAACAATTTATATTTGCATTATGACTAATGCAATTGGTTCGTTCAACATATTTGTGGTTTTCTCAGTAAAAAAATCTAACTTTTTCCTACTCTGACTTTATGTTATTTTGTGATTTTAGGTCCATAGTGTTAATATAGTATGTCAAAATGAAAAAACAAACAAACTGTACAATCACACATCTGAGGTTGTGCTGAAAATAATGACACCAAACAAAGCAAGGTAAATAGTTTTTAAGGTGAAATATAATGATATAATCAAAAGTAGTCAAAAACAGCCAATTATATCCCTGACGTCCCACCGTCAAACACAACCTCATTTGGCCATCCATGAAAAAACCACTTAACCTCCCACTTTTCTATAGGAATACATGCTTCCTACAGGCAATGCACTAGTTGCACTAAAGGTTGCTTTATCCACGTGTCAGCCTATACTTACATGATTTAGATTATAGTAACCAATACTGAAGACTTAAAGCTAGGGTCTGTAATGTTGTTCAGAAACACATTTTGTTATACTGGGTGAAATGGTCATGTTGTCCTGAGAGTAGTCAATACATTATGTATTCAGAAAAAGGAACAAAAATAATCAGACCTCTGTGGCAGCTGCAGGACTGAGAAAAAGCTGACCAATCCTTGGGTTTCGGCCAGGATAGCACAGATTGGTCAGATGCCTTAATGTCTCGTTCTGCCTGCGCCCCCCTCTGTCCCTCCCTCCTATGCGCGTGCACACGTTACGTTTCACTGATGCTGGAAATATTCAGCACACTCCTCTGCAGAAATACTGAATTGCAGGAGAAGACGTTCATTTGGTTACAGTGGCAGAGAAAATGCAGCCAGCCTTACTTGTAACAGCTCACCCCGCTAAACAGGCAAGGAAAAGAAAATATATATATATATATATATGTATGTATATATATGTATATATATGTATATATATGTATATATATGTATATATATATATATATATATATATATATATATATATATATATATATATATATATATATAGACACACACACACACACACACACACAGGGAGAACCCTGTATCGGTCAACAACAACAAAAAAGTGTTGTTTTGGTATTTTTTTTCTTGGGCGGGTTATAGCCCTTTTCCGAATTGTGTTAATATGCACGGCAAGGGATTGGTTTGCAGTGTTTAAGATGAGGTAGTTTATGGTCACACGCAAAAGACCAAACTTTTTTTTTTTCTTTGTCAGAAGATTATGTTCCTAAACTGAAAAAAAGGTTGTACTCCTGCAGTAGCAGGTTGTATGTGTTAATAATTTGAAGATTCCTGTGTAGATCAGCAGTGTGTGATTATCTGTGTGCTCAGACACAGTCTGTCTTTTCCTATCCCATTTCTTGGTCTCTTTTGGTGGAAAGTACAGGGTCATCAAAGTGCAGACCACTGTGGAACTTGTATGACCCCAACATCACTTTTACCAGATCAGGCGTTGTCTCCCAAAACTCAATTTGGCACATATTTGTGGCTGCTTACTTTTAGAACATTTTTTTTTCTGAAAAAGAGCACAAAATCTGAACACAACAGCTACTTGCCTCAATATAACCATATGAGTTTTGCCTCTAGAGATATCCCATGGCTTTAGGCCACACGGCTGTGTTTTCATGTATTTCAGGAAAAGGGTTGCGGGTCATGATGAGGCAGGCCAACATTTTGTCCTTGGCTGTCATTTTCTCTGATGTTTGTTTTGGTGCTGTTACACTTGTCTTCCTAGTCGTACAATTATTTTGTTCCTTCTCAAACCACCTTTGGTTTTTCTAAAACCTGCAGTTGACTTCTGGTGTCTAGATACCACACAAGGATGATGTCAGCCTTCATTTTTGTTGCCCAGTAACTGTGCACACCCCCTTCTCTCCCCGCTTCCAATCTCTGTTTTCCAGTAGATGATTTGTAGCACATAGATGCTGTAAATCCTAACCTTTTTCTCCCTGTGTCTGTTTGTCTCTTTCTATTTTAGGAAGGAATGATAATGGGATGGATATGAATATGGGCCAGTGGGCAGGCATGCGTGCCCCTCTCCTTGGCCTGGCCCTACCGCTGCTGTTGCTGCTCTTCAAGCCACCATCTGGCTATGGCCAGAACATCCAGGGAGGTCCTCAGGATGGACCTCACTTCAGCTTCACTCAGGCTGTATACCATGCTACGGTTTACGAGAACTCAGCAGCACGCACCTATGCCAACAGTAAAGTTAAAATGGGCATCCACCTGGCACAGCGCTCCTGGGAGATTCGCTATAGAATCACCTCAGGTGACGATGAAGGGTTTTTCAAAGCAGAGGAGTATATGCTAGGGGACTTCTGCTTCTTACGGATAAGGACTAAAGGTGGCAATGCAGCTATCTTGAACCGAGAGATTCAGGATAATTATGTATTGACAGTAAAAGCCTCTGTCAAGGGAGAGGCCCTCCTTGAGACCTGGACTAAAGTCAGCATCCAGGTCTTAGATATGAATGACTTGCGACCCTTGTTCTCACCTACCACGTACTCTGTCACCATAGCGGAGAGCACCCCTCTCAGGACTAGCATAGCACAAGTTACTGCCACAGATGCAGATATTGGCTCCAATGGGGAGTTTTATTATTTTTTCAAGGAGAAAATGGAGCTGTTTGCAGTACACCCAACCAGTGGAATAGTGTCTCTCAGTGGAAAGCTCAATGTTGATGAACAGAACCGGTACGACTTAGAAATCCTGGCTGTAGACCGCGGCATGAAGCTTTATGGAAATAATGGGGTCAGCAGCACAGCCAAGCTTTTTGTCCACGTAGAGCGTATGAATGAGCATGCCCCAATCATGAATTTGGTCACCTACAGCCCCTCGTTACCTGTTAAGAACTCTTTGTATGTTATGGTCACTGTTGAGGACCTAGATGAAGGCTTAAATGGAGAAATTGACTCAGTGGTTATTGTTGGTGGAGACCCCTCAAATAATTTTTTCGTAGAAAGAACTGAGGAAGGTGAGTTTGCCATAAAGGCGTCTAGGTCATTAAACTGGGAGATTTACCCATATGGATGTAACCTCAGTTTACAAGCAAAAGATAGGGGAACCCCACAGAAATTCTCTGCCGTTAAGGTTGTCCGCATTACGGCCAAGGAATGGCAGACAGCAGAAGCTAAGTTTGAGCGGGACTTTTATGATGTTTGTCTGAATGAAATTTCACCACCAGGCACAATTGTTGAGGCTGTTAAAATTAAGCCAGAGCCTTATAATGCAGAATATATTCTAAAACCTTCTGCTGATTCAGCGTTCTTTAAAATGAACACCCTAACAGGTGTAATCTCTACCACTCGCTGGTTTACTCAGGGGAACCAGCATGTTTTTAATCTTGAGGTATTGGAAATAGGTAGTGAGCTCAGCGTTAGAGTGCAGATAACTATTCAGGATGCCAATGACAACTCGCCAACTTTTGATCAGTCCTATTATGAAATGTTGGTCAATGAAAGTGTACCAGTTGGGAGCAATATATTAACAGTTTCTGCTGTGGATGAGGATAAAGGAGAAAATGGATACATAACATACAGCATTTCCAGTCTCCATCCAGTACCTTTCAAAATCAACCAGTTTTCTGGTATCATCAGCACCACTAAAGAATTGGACTTCGAATCCTCATCAGAGAGCTTTATGTTTGTTGTAAGAGCATCTGACTGGGGGTCACCTTACAGGAGAGAGAGTGAAGTCAATGTAACAATACACCTGGAAAATGTAAATGATAACCATCCACTATTTGAGAAGATTGCATGCCAGGGGGTGATCTCTAGGGATTTCCCAGTAGATGAAGTGATTACCACAATGTCAGCAATTGATATAGATGAGTTAGAGCTAGTCAAATATAAAATAATTTTAGGGAACGAATTGGGGTACTTTGACCTCAACCCAGATTCAGGGGTCCTCTCACTGCGACGTTCTCTTGCTACAGCTAGTCCAAAGAATGGTATCTTTAGTCTTAAAATAACTGCCACAGATGGTGAGAATTTTTCTGATCCGATGTTTGTTAACATCTCAGTTGTTCATGGGAAATCTCCCCCTAAAAGTTTTAACTGTAAAGAGACAAGGGTTGCCCAAAAGTTGGCTGAAAAGTTGCTCAAAAAGTCCAAAGCTAACAACAAGCTTAAAATAGAGGAAGGTTTTATTGACCTTTTCTCTGTCAATCGGCAAATGCCCCAGTTTGACAAAGCTTTTCCCACAGATATTGCTGTGCAGGAAGACTTAAAAATTGGCTCAAGCGTTTTCAAGGTAAATGCCTATGATGGTGACACAGGTTTCAATGGTGAGATTCTATACTCTATTTCAGATGGAAACATTGACAGTTGTTTTACCATCGACATGGAAACTGGCCTTATCAGTGTCTTCTTGCCCATGGACAGAGAAAAGAGGGATCGCTATCTTCTCAACGTAACCATCTATGACCTTGGCCTACCACCGAAATCTGCCTGGCGTTTGCTTACTGTCTACATAGAGGATGCTAATGATAATGCACCCCAGTTTCTGCAAGACAGAGGCTATGTAATTGTCATACCTGAAAACACTGCCATAGGTACAGATGTCATCCAGGTTGATGCCAGTGACAAAGATCTTGGACCCAATGGGGAAATTGTGTACTCTGTTTTGTCTAGTACCTCCCAGTTTGGTATCAATTCCAGCAATGGGATAGTGTATGTTGCTGGCCAACTAGACAGGGAGTTTGTTTCAGCTTTTAACCTGAAGATTGAAGCGCGCGACAAAGCAGAAAAAGGGAGCCAGAGGTTTTCTGTGACCACTTTAAAAATCATATTGGAGGATGTCAATGACTGCCCTCCACTTTTTATCCCAAGTGTGTACAAAGCCAGAGCTCTGGAGGATCTTCCAGTAGGAACAGTTGTGGCCTGGTTAGAAACCCAGGACCCGGATTTGGGTTTGGGAGGGCAGGTCAGGTACTCTTTAGCCAATGACTACAATGGATGGTTTGAGATAGACAGGACCAGCGGAGCTATTCGACTGAATAAAGAGTTGGACTATGAGACCCAGCAGTTCTACAATCTCACTGTGAAGGCTAAAGACAAGGGGAGACCTGTCTCTCTTCTTTCTGTCACCTTTGTGGAAATTGAGGTTTTAGATGTAAACGAAAACCTCCACACTCCATACTTTTCCCACTTCGCCTTGACAGGTTTAGTGAAAGAAAATGCCAGGATTGGAACTGCCCTACTCCAAGTCAGTGCTAATGATGAGGACACAGGAAGAGATGGAGAAGTTCAGTACACAATCAATGATGGGAGTGGACTGGGACGATTTGCTATTGATGAAGAGACAGGTAAGGTTTCTTTGAAAATTGTATGTGTAATGTTGACAATGCTTCTCATCACCTTTGCCTTATTCCTGGAATTAAAGTGGGGGTACAGGATTATTTTACTCTCTACAAAATATATTTCAATCATTACCATGACAGTTATAGCTCATACTGAAAATGGGTTTTTATTTTAGGATCAAATCCTGCCTTTTTTTAAATCAAAAAAGAGACTGGTTGCTGCCACTTTTATGTCTGCTCTGGACTACGGTTATGCTGTATATATTCAAGCCTCGTCTCAAAGCTTACATGCTCTTGACACTGTGTATCATGGAGTTCTCAGGTTCATCACTGGTTTTAAAGCGCACCTGCATATTCTCACTTACAAGGCAATCTTAGGTTTACTTCCTGCTTACCTTCTGTACTACATTAACCAAAGTAATGCTGAGACTTACAATCTTCGGTCTCAGGATTTGTTCTTGCTCTTAGGGGTGGGTGGATTGATCCAAATACGTATAGTATCGATAACAAGGTGAGTATTGGTTTCAGATCAATACTAGCATATTTGTAGTTTCTCTTCTGTAAGTTCAGCAAATCACTCATATCTCTTCACAGAGTTTGTGTGAGCACAGCATCTCTCTCAGTCCTTGCACAGTGCTCCTCTCCACTCAGGTTCACTGTGCACCCCCCCCCCCCCCTCCCCCTCTCCTGCGCTGCCTGCCAGAGCAGAGACGGACTGGCGACCCTTAATGATGGAGGAGAGGAAGAGGAGTGCTGTTTGGAGTTATTTCACAGTTTCTGATATAGAAACTGCTACCTGTGACATATCCAGGAAAACAATACGTTTCTGTGGTAACACCACTAACTTGTATAAGCATTTAAAAGCAGCACACCCAAAAGTTAACACTTCAACTAAAAAGTATCAGTATCGGCAATACTGGCCCTGTAATTATTTGGTATTGGATCGATACCAAAATTTGCAGTGTCCCCCACCTCTACTGTCTGTCCCAAAAGTCAGAACTGAACTGGGAAAGACAGTGTTTAGGTTTGCTGCCCCCTCTGCCTGGGACATGTTACAGGAAACTTTAAACAAAATGAGTTGGTGTCAGTGAACACTTTTAAGGGGAAATTGCATGACCTGGAGGCAGAAACATTTAGAAGCAGATGTTTTGCCTGAGGTTTTTATTATTTTAGCTGACCTTGAAATGTTTGCTGTTTTGGATTCTGCCTGTCTTGTCTGGGACACTCTTGTAAAAGAGAATTTTAATCTCAATGAGTCTTTTCCTGGTTAAATAAAGGTTAAATAAATAACAAATAATACTAAGCTTTTCTATCCTTCATTTTGTGTAAAACATTTGACTTGTTTTAAGAGGACACAGTGCGTCTTGTTTCTCTTCCACATTGCCTCTGAGGACTCAGCATCCGGTGCGTTTCCTAACTGTTCCCCAGAGCAACTCATGAGAACACAAACGCCCCCCATTCCCAATATAAACGGAGCACCTCAGAACACACAAATATATATATATATATATATATATATATATATATATATATATATATATATATATATATATATATATAGAGAGAGAGAGAGAGAGAGAGAAAAATTACAAAATAATCATGATGCTTATTAAAGGAAGCTTATCACCTAAATGTGGTCACCCTATTTTAGGTGTGCCACACAAGGAAACCAGAAGCGTTTGTGTAGATGGATAATGAGGTCGAACTGCTGCTGTGACTCACACTCGACTACAAGGCGAGTAAGTTGCAAGAAACCCGTACACAAACTGTAGTCCGCCATTGTTGTTGTTGTTGTTGTTATGAGACGTTGAGGTTCAGAGGTTGGAGGCTAGAGGTCGAGGGGTGGGGCCATGGCGTCATCGTTTTGGAAAGCATGCGGATTCGCTGTCCACACGAGATCGGGAGGGCTGCGTTTTGGGATTTTTCCACCCTGCGACCTGTTTTCAAAAAAGTGCATTTCCAGGCGCTGCATTTTCAGGATCTGTGTGGATGGTCGGCCAAAACAATGCAATACATGTGCGTTTATGCACGAAAATGCTCTTTTGCATTTTCGTGCAGAAACGCACGAAAACGCATAAACGCGCATAAACGCATACATGTGCGTTTATGCACGAAAATGCAAAAGAGCATTTTCGTGCATAAACGCACATGTATTGCATTGTAGATGGCCTCTCAGAGCTCACACTCGTCCTTAACAACTCTGTAAGGACACTCCCACACAGATTTTAAAAGCCTGCCAACTCCCCTCAAGTTAGTTAGAACTGAGGAAGCCTTTTGGATGGTGAAACATCTTCAACAAACACAAGTCCAGTACCCTAAGATACAGCACTTTGAAGACAGTGCAGGACAGTGCAGGAGAATAGTGTGATTGATTCTGTCAACAGCAGTGCTCAATCAAAACGCACTAGAACTGAGCAGTCGACTCAATATATTGTGTAAAGTGGGTCATTAGAGACCTCTACAAGGACTGCCTCAGTGCTATGATGAGCTTTTAAACCTGACAAGAAGCTGTTCAATTTTAGTATTGTTCACAAAAGGGCTTAAATATTATTTCTCATAAATGGCATGGCAACCCAGATGCGAGAGGATGCTGGCTTGAGTATTGCTGCTTCTTGATCCGTGACAAATCCTGACTTTCTTTTTGTTGAAAGAAGAAAGCCAAGTTGTCTTTACAAGCTTTGAGGCTGTGCTACTACCTTTGAAGCCTGCACACCTGAAGAATTGGCTCACTTTTCTCAGCTGACCAGCTGTTAGCCTCAACGATCAGCTGCTACCATAGCACTGCTAACTATTAAGCAGACGTACGTGCTCTGTGGGCTGTCCATTGCTGCTCCGCTGATCTTTCCTCCACCACAACCTCTGGATTGTTCACCGCCTGGCTCCGTTGTCACTCTCCTCTGCTGCTGTAGTCTCCCCCGGCTTGCAGCGATGTTGGATCGATGTCCGCCATATCTGGTGGGGTCTTCGGGTGTTCAGCGCAGGAGCTCCTGGACTTCTGCTGTCGCTTCGCCCTGGGCTCCGTCGCCGGGTCTGGATCTCTAGACCTCCTGCGTCGCCCCGCTGTGTGCACAGGGTCTCCAGATCCAAGTTCACTTCTGGACGGAAGGTGCTGTTCCCTGCGGTGCTTGCGGTGGTACGGCTGTTCCCTCCATGCTGACTGACAGACGCTCCATTTATTCTTTGTTTTGTTTGTTTTCACATACGTTTGTTCCACTTTGTTAAGTGTCCTTGGGTACCGTGAAAGGCGTTATATAAATTGAATCTGAAATACAACAGGGTCCTTGCAGGTTCTCTGCTTGGGCTCTAATAATAACAAATGATTTTTTATTTTTTTTTATGCCAAAATGATCATTTTTGACTGCCTGGACATACCCCAAAACTCACTGAACTTGGAATATAAGTCACACCTGGCGAAAAATGTTACAATCTATTGTTGTCCTGAATTTCCACCACAAGTGCATTTTGGCTATTAACTCCCACATACATTGTCGCACATTGAAAAACCTTACATCGACGCATTCACTGAATTGTAGTGAGTCTTGTGGTATAGGCCACGCCCATTTCCGCCTCCCACTTTTTTTTCGCTACATCGCAAAATGTTGAAAACCTACTTTTTCGAACTCCTCTCAGGCGATTTCATCGATTTGCACAAAACTTGGTACACAGCATCTGTGGATGCTCCTGTCTAAAAATTATCAAAAGACTTTTAATAGCACAATTAATTTTTTTTGCAATTAAGTTATTAAATAACAACTTCCTGAAGATTTGGTTCAAAACTACAGATACCATTCCACCTTTTGAAGAGTCAGAAGACCTTGAACTGTTGGGCATGTATTCAGCCTTTAAAAATCTTTTACGGTTTTCAAATCATCACAGTTTTAGTTTTAAGGATTTTTAGGCTGTCTTCTGATTTTGTAATGGGTGTGTATTGCGCATGAATGTGACATCATCCAGTGTTTTGAAACCATCAGGGGAGTTTGAGCCTACCACTCTCCGGGAAGTTTGAGGGTTTGTGCGGCTACTGGATGATGATACTTTCAGCTTCTTCCTGAAACTATTTCATTGCATTATGCCTCATGTGGACATTTTCTTCAGCCAGCTCGAGAAGCGGGCCATCAACTCAGTCTTTGTCTGGGGAATCATGCAGCTGTACACACACTTTTTCTGACTTCAGTATACATTACTTAATACCAGCGGGAGCAGGCCACCAAATTATAAAGGAACAGCTTCTTCATCACAAGGCGTTGCGTGTAGAAGCCCTGACGGCAGCATGCCCCAAGGTGCGTGGACTGCGAGGGCCCGTTCAACGCTGCTTGCAGCTTTAATTATTGTTATTATTATTATTATTATTATTATTATTATTATTAGTTGGGTTGAATGACTATCTTTAGTGCCTTAAAAACATCATCATCTCGTATTGTTCTGTAATACGTGGGTTGTCCAAATTCCAAACGCATGGCTAAACAGACTGGGACCTGTCAGGGCATCTGTTTTCAGTGATCTGAAACACTGTTTACATGTGTATGGAAGGCCAAAACACAAAAATGTTGTTATAAGAAATACCGGTATACGTGTTTACAGGGCCTAAGGTCGAGAGAGATGTTGTACATTCCATGGGATTGATAAGTTTTCTCTGAAAACTTCAAATCCAATTTTAGAAATGTTTTAAATTTGTAGGTGTAGCTTCCTCTGCTGCCATTGTTCATGTCTCAGTTGCCATAAGATAGAGGGGAAAAAAAACAGATGGTGAGGTCATTAATGAGGAGTTATGTGTTACAGAGTGATCTTGCATTTAGTACGGACATTTTTTTTTAGTTAGGGGCAGATCGTCAGATTCTCCACTGACATATTAGCTTCCCCTTGTGGCCTTCTCGTGTAACAGATGACTAGAACTGTAGAAGAATGTGAACAACGAGGGTAGCACTTGGCCACTCTGAGAGGAGAGGATGGCAGAATGAAGCCATGAATTAATGTTGCAACTGGCAACCAAACAATTTGTTTGCTTATCTTAAATAGCAGTATGAGAAATCGGGTCATTTAGAGGATAAGTAGAGTGGCCTGGCGCCACATGAGCAGCAGAAGAGATGAATAGGGAAGCAATCAGATGCTAGGGACCTGAATATCAAAGCTAGGGTCTGTAATGTTGTTCAGAAACACATTTTGTTATACTGGGTGAAATGGTCCTGCTGTCCTGAGAGTAGTCAATACATTATGTATTCAGAAAAAGGAACAAAAATAATCAGACCTCTGTGGCAGCTGCAGGACTGAGAAAAAGCTGACCAATCCCTGGTTTTCGGCCAGGATAGCACGGATTGGTCAGATGCCTTAATGTCTCGTTCTGCCTGCGCCCCCCTCTGTCCCTCCCTCCTCCGCCCGTGCACACGTTACGTTTCACTGATGCTGGAAATATTCAGCACACTCCTCTGCAGAAAAACGGAGTTGTAGGAGAAGACGTTCATTTGGTTACAGTGGCAGAGAAAATGCAGCCAGCCTTACTTGTAACAGCTCACCCCGTTAAACAGGCAAGGAAAAGAAAGCCTGAGGCAGAAATGGACTCTGGATAAAGAAAGAAGTCAGACCCGAGTCAACATCAGTGCGGCATTTGAGTGGAGACAACTGGGGCATGTGAAGGGCCTTAAAAGTGATGCAGAGGTTGCTCTCTCTCTGTTGGACAGGTAATGATTTGTTTTGTTTCAGGGTGATTTGTTATTTTCATGAAATATGCATGGTTTGCCAACTTGGCTACGTTTGTAGCTTGTATTAGCCCAACGCTAACGTTAGCTTCTTTGTGTGTTGTTTTTAGCCATGAGAGTGGCTAATGAGTCAGCCCAGTTTCCACTGGATACAGTCCGCTGCGTTGCGTCTCCGATACGGTTTTGCCCTCTGGCAGTCCCCACCGGCTGTGGTTTGAGTCTGCCATGGCGCAGTACGGTAGACAGCAGGCCTCACGACATGTGTCAACACGGCGTGTTTTGTTTTGAAAAGTAACCGGATGTTGTTTGTTATTTCGGCACTTTACTTCCTGTCTGCTCCGTGCTAAATTCAGCTGAATTGCTGCGTCGCGCTCCGGCATCTCCTCCTCCCTGCTAAGTGTCCCGCTGCCAGATGCGCGTTCAAGTTTGTGGGGGCATGGCTGTGGACGGAGCACTGTAACAGGGAGAGTTATTGCAATGTGGAGGGCAATCCATAGGTTTGGATACAGTGTACATTTGTGAAGAGCCCCGATCGACGTCTGATAGGTGTGCTGGCCACAGAGCAGGATCAACTGGTTGTGTACTTGAAGTAGTGATAGTAGCATCTGTAGCTGAAGATATGTTACTTGATGGCCCTTGTGACATACTGGGTGGTGGCTCCGTGTCACCCTTAGTAACAAACTTCAGCATTGACCCTGTTATGACAAGAAATCCATCATACAAGCAAATTATTGAGATTTGTTTTGGTTTTAATGGTAAATTACACAATGAAATTAATTTTGATTATGAAATATTTTATTTCAACACTTACTAATATGAAAAAAAACAATAATCGAAAAAGCTGGAAACAAGCCGATCTAAAACAAAACAAACAAAGAACCGTTGTGATCACTGGTCACCGTCTCAGCAGATTACCTCCGCTCTCCTCACACAGTTACCACATGGGCTTGTGGCATTTCAAGTGTCCGACGTCTGGTTCCGTTTGCAGCTCTTTCGGACCGGCACTGCCTCCGTCTCCGTGTCTGCTGCTGCTGCTGCGGTTGTTGGTTCCGCTGCTGCCCACCATGTGCCAACTATCCCCTTTCCCCTCCATGTATTCTGCCCTCAGCTCCTCTGCCAGCTGCTGCAGGACTTTCGTCTGGGCTCTCCTGCTGCTGCTGCTCCTTGAATAAGATATGGGCATTAGATCCCAGCCAGGTCAAGGATGTTATAGAAGACCGCCACTGGCCATCTTCCATTCCGCATTTGATGGAGTAAGGCCTCGCCATCCGGTCCAGGACGCTCTTCGTACTACGTGTTATTATAGTACATCTCAGACTCTGGCTTTGCCTTCGCCCCACTAAAGATGCCCACACCTGTGTGCATGGTGCTCAGGATGCAGACATTCTTCCTCAGCTTTCCCTGGTACACTGTCAGAGTCGCATCACTTCAGCAAATTTGTGTTGAACAACTCTGTTTCACAGAGGGGAAACCTCCGTACCATACCCACCTTCAAGTGAAGCACGAGCCTCCTCTTGTTTTGACTTTTTCTTTCTTTTGCTTGCTCCTGATTCATATTGCCTCTAAGCCATATCTCCACCTGCATCCAACTGCCTGTCGGCGCATCTGACCACTGATTGGTCAGATGCTGTTTGCTGTCAATCACTGCGGCAACGCGTGCGGTGTCAGATTACTCGTCTCTTTTTTTTTCTCTCCTGCCTCGGGCTGACTTGGTGCTCCATGTGCGCCTCACGGCAGCGATGCACATCCTTTGCGCATTTGAAAAAACTGCGTCCCCTTGCAAATGGGGCACCCCATGGATCATGGGGCCCTACGCACAACGCGTGTTCTGCGTGTAGGGATGGGCACTGCTGCATTTTGATCTCTTTACCTTGATCCAGCCAGTCATGGAGGATTTACCTGTGGGGTCTTATGGGCTAATCTGAAATGCTAACAGCTGAAGGACTAACTGTGGACTCAGGATCCAGTTTGACAGAAGTCTCCTTCTCTGTCATCAGCTTCTCCCCCTCTCTCTGAGTCAAGCAGCAGATAAAATGAGCAAATGCAATGAAGAGAGAGAGAGAGAGACTCTCTCTGACTGGCAGAACCCATCCTTCTACAACCTGAAAGTTTGTCCTGAATTCATTTTCTGTCAACCTTTCATGTTCGGTCTACTGTCCGTCCTGTCTCAACTTTGTCTTGTGACCACTTGATGTCATCTCACTTCCCTTCCCTGCTCAATATGCAAATACACACCTACATCACTGGAAGAAGCAAATATGCTTTTTACATGAAGAAAGAAATATTTTCTTGTATAACCTTTGCCACATGAACAAAGGCCTATGATCTCTTTATATATAGTTAAGAATGTATTGTAGACAGCATTTCACAAACTTTATACAGTCTTTCTTAATGGAAAGTTTCATCGATGGAATTTGAAGCATACACAGTTACACCTGTAAAATGATAAAGACTTAATAAGTCATAATTTCTACCAAATACGGCAAAAACTAGAAATATTATGGTCGCTATAAGAGCTATAAGTCTAAGACAGTTATAAGCTAAGTACATCAATAAGACATTAAATAGATACTTTGTATTAAAGTAGGGAAAATTTAGAAATATGTCCTTCATTAGAAAATAAAGTCATAAGTCATAAAAAGCTGAATTTTATATTGATTTATACAAAAGCTAGAAATAATATAGATATTTATATACTCATCATAAACCATGCACCTAAATACCAAAATCACACTGTAAAAAAGGCATTATTCAATAAAGTTTCACTTTATTACAAGGTTATTTTTCTTATTCCAACCATATTGGAGCCTTATTGGACATTCTTAGGAATTAATTAGTGACACATTACAAGACAATCGTATTTTAAAGTAAAGCAGAGAACATCTCATTTCCTACATGTTAGGCCCTTATTACTTCATAGAGGTGGATTAGCAACATATCACATCAGACCACCTGTTTGATGGATGTAAACTTCCATACTTCTGACAAACATTTACAGCAATATGTAGTTTTAAAAAGTGGCAACAGGACAAATCATTAACTGCCGCCTCCTCAGTGTGTGACTGCATTTGTCCAGCCTGGTGGGCTGTCATCTCAGCTGCTCGGAGTGTGCTTATGCCTACTCTGGCTAGCAGTGCGTAGGGACTGTGGGTCCAGGCTAATATCTTGGTCTGGGTCAATCTCCATTGTCTCATGTGCAGGTTGATCTGCACTGAAATGGTTTTGTAGCTAAAACCACAAGGAGATCGGAAAATAATCTATGATTTATGTCCACTGTACCAGTCACTCTGTCATACTCACAGAGGCCTTTGTTGTTATCTTGAGGATTAATTGTCCAACAGAGTCTGTTTTATTCAGACAGTTAATATTTTTGCCAATATTAATTCTAGTTTAATAATTCCCTAAATGTGATGTAGAGCTGCAATTCCCTAAATGTGATGTAGAGCTGCAATGAAATGACAAGACAGGGCATTTTGTGATTTTACTATGAAGAGTAACACTGTGGGCAACAAAGTCATGTCATGTCATGTCATTGTCCGTAACCGCTTATCCCTTTCCATGGGGTCACGGGGTGTTGCTGCTGGAGCCAATCCCTTGTCTCAGGGCGAGAGCAGGGTACTCCCTGGGCAAGTCATCGCAGGGCCCTCACTGATGAGCAATGAGCAATCTTGCTCAAAGACACTTCGACATGCAGCTCAGCCTTGCCCCATGCAGCCAGGATTTGAACTAGCAACCTTTCGATCACTAGTCGACCTGCTCTACCCACTGAGCTACAGCCGCCCCGGGCAACAAAGTCAAAACTTTCCATCACACAGTTAGATCATTAAGATTGTGATGTTGAGAGCGACCGTTGCAGCCTGCCTGTTTGTGAAACAGCTGTTGATTGGCTATTGCTCGTGAGGTTTAACTGTTCAGATAGTGCTGTTGGTGAGACATTGACACTGCAGAGTGCAGAAGTATATAATCATCACTTATTAGTGTACTATATAGTGCTATGAAATGTTGATTTTTCTTTAAGGAAACAGAAGTTCCCTTTAAGAGACTGGTCTTATTTTCTCTCGTTTTTAATTTACTATTTCTCTTTCGAAATGCAAAATATTTTTCATTCAGTTACTCAATTATTCAATGAAATAATCAACAGAACCAAAAAATTATATATGGCTGCAGGCCTAATAAAGACTGACTTCCTCTCAGCATCAGTCACAGGCAGCGATAGTTAATATAATTCACAGGAGAAAAAGGGTTTGGGGTTATAAACTAGTTAATTAAGGAACATATTAGTGTATGAGCAAAGTCCTTTTCTTGTCATACCAGCTAGATTGTCACTGAAAAATATGTTCTTGAAATGTTGGGTACCCTGATTCCATTCTTTATCGTTCAGTGTTCAGTCTTCCTGCAGTATTGCAGCAGCTCTGCTTTGTTTCTGCTCTGTGCTGAGAAGAAGCTGATTGGGTGGTGATGAGGAATACTTTCTCCTGTGCTTCTCCACTGCTTTTATGTCTAGCAGTCGTGTGATGTTTATAGTTAATTCTGCTCTCTTAATTGTAAAGCAGACTTGTAAGCAAGAGTTTAGGCTATTAGGAGCAGTGTTGTAGCATGGTCCATAGTCATTAATTGTAGTTCACTCAGGGGCTAGAGGGCGGCAGCTATTAATGAACAGTAAGGCAGAGGGAATATAGCTTAGGGCAACTCTCAATTAATTACAGCTAATCTTGAACATTGAATTGTCACACTGTTCATGGTCTTGACGCTAGTTCCTGGATTTTAGCACAGTGTGGGAGCATGTGTATTAGAAACACCATTGGAAACTAGAAATACACATAAATGACGTTTGTCACTCAAACTTTACTTCCATGGAGTACAAATATGCAGTATGCAAATTGACTTAAACATATAGCTATTTTTATTTTTATCCATTAATAAATTATTTCTTGTACTCTCATGTACTGCAGCCTATGAGCCACAGCACTACCGGTAAACACATTGACCTCTGGCCTCTTGCCTGGCCCTCTGCTGCTCCTTTGTGTCACTCATCCTCCCAAGCCACTCTTCGCTGCCTGAATGTCTCTGGGGTCATTATGTAGAACGAACAGGTCAGCTCTTTTCTGCTATTGCACCGCCAGCCAGCCTGTTTGCTCTATCTATTATGCACAACAGAGTTTAAAAACATTTAATAGGTTGTAAAGAACTGAAAACGGTCATTTGTGGAATTAGCAGCATTAGGAGGTCATGTTTACTGAAATCAAAAGCTATTTCAATCAAAAACACCTTAACAGGACAAGTTAAACATTAACATAGGACCCCTTCTTTGATATCAACTTCACAATTCTTGCATCCATTGAACTTGTTTCTGCTTGAATTTCTTTGCAGGATGTCAGAATAGCCTCCCAGAACTGCTGATTCGATGTGAACTGCCTCCCACCCTCATAGATCTTTTGCTTGAGGATGCTCCAGAGTTTCTCAATAGGGTTGAGGTCAGGGGAGGATGGGGGCCACACCATGAGTTTTTCTCCTTTTATGCCCATAGCAGCCAATGACAAAGAGGTATTCTTTGGAGCATGAGATGGTGCATTGTCATGCATGAAGATGCTTGTGCTACAGAAGGCATGGCTCTCTTTTTGTATATCATAGCCTGAATTGAGTTGAGTTGTGAGTCATGGCTTGTTGATTGGGTAGCACTTAACAGACTTTGTGGGTATTAGCATACTCTCACAATATTGAATGTATAAAGTCACCGCAGTGACTGTTCAAGGGAATAGTCCTGGGTGAGAACCTGCCAGTCTGTGCGGGTGAAACAGCCCTGCAGGCTCTGGGCTGCCTCACTGGACCACACTTGAACTGTTCTCTGCTTCACTTTATCTTGTCTGTATGTGGGCAGCAGCTGAACAGCAAAATGGTCTAAGATGCCTACTGGTGGTTTCTGTAGGGATCTGTAGGCCTCCTTAATGTTGCCATAACACAAGTCCAGCTGCTTCTCTCCTCTTGTGTAACATGAAACAGCCTGCTCAAACGTGGGCAGCACATAGTCCAGTTTGCAGGTGTTAAAATCCCTCAGGATGATCTATTGTGCACCAGACAAGTTTCTACATTTCAATACAGTGGTAGATTGTCTGAGTCTGAGTTTTTTTACCTGTCATGTTCAAGTCTCTGTCGATGCTCATCTGTCCAAGAAATCCATTTAACTGAAGAATGTTCTGTAAATCTTCAGATAGTAGTGATGGGAACGGCAGTTCTTTTTACTGAATTGAATCTCTAGAATCAGTTCATTAAAATGATTCGTTCAAAAGATTCATTCACCGAATCGTTCAATGCTCTCCAACTCCCTGAACTGATAAGCCGCCAAACGATCCGTCATTCAGTTCATGATTCAGCCCTGAGGTTCACGATCACTTACTGAGGTGCGTTCATGGAATATAGTACACAATCATTCGTGGGAGACGCAGTGCTCTGAGTGGTATACGGCAGTTCCACTCCCAGCCAGCATGATCACGGCTGAGCTCAACTGAACTGAGAAAAGAACAAATTAGTTCATGAAGTGATTCTGTTCACTTCGTTCACTTAAAAGATTTGTTTGTTCGAACGACACATCTGTGACCGACACAACACTATCAGATAGCCAGGTCTCCATAAAACAGAAGATGCATGCATCCCTGTATTCTTTCAGGAATCGGATGCTGGTGTTTATTTATTAATCCTGTTCTGCAATGATCTAACCTTCACGAGGAGAATAGTTGGGAGCGGTAGATTTGTTTTGCGCCTCTATAATTTTCTCTGTATTTCCCCCGCTTGCCTTTCTTCCTCCTCTGCCAACGGAGCTGGTCTCTCTGCTCAAATTGGTGTTGAAGAGCTGCTCCCAGGTGTAGGAGATGGCTTTTCCCCTTTTCCTCATGGCTGTGAACCCACATGAGAAAAAAAAAGCAATTCATTTTGCAGTATGTTTAAGCCTCCTGCTCCATTGTTGTTGCTGTTGTTGTTGATGTTGTTGTTGCTGCGATCCGTAACACTTAGTCAAACAAACGATCAAATTGAACAAACAAAACATACTGCATTCTGACTGTCTCGGTTTCCAGCAGACCAGTGGCCCCAGATGTGAAATGTTTATGACACTTGACATGTGGTGTAAAAATTGCGTACGCACAAAATTGGGCTTGAAATGTGCATATGCCACTTTAAAAGAATAATTTGGGATTCATAGAAAAACATACTTGATGTGGAAATGTGTATATATTTGTATATGTGATATTCTACACATAATGATTCCACTCGAGCTACTTGTAATTGCCTTTGCTGTTGCAGTTTAAAACCAGTCTTGACATTGCTTTTTATATTCCTGCACTAGGTGTGCATTACAGTTCTTTATTCAACTCAACTCTTTACTCTGTTTTTGTTTATTTAGTTATTTATAATTCTCCAAACATTTTGCTCTCTTCCTCCACCAGGAATGATCTACACCACCGATATGTTGGACCGTGAGACCAAGGACTCCTATTGGCTCACAGTGTATGCCAGTGACCGTGGTGTGGTTCCCCAGTTTGCAACTACTGAGGTGTTTATCCAGGTGGAGGATGTTAATGACAATGCCCCACTGACCTCAGAGCCACTTTACCGACCCTCAGTTCCCGAGAACTCTCCGCGTGATGTTTCTGTGATCAAGATCCAGGCCCAGGACCCTGATGCCACACCGCCTCTTACGGCCGATAGGCTCAACTACCGCATCATCAGCGGAAACCCACAGAACTTCTTCACTATCAACACCCGGACTGGTGAGTAGTGATGTGTATGCCTGCAAAAGGCACTACTGATCCTTTGTAAGTCTAAATGATTTCCAGGCAAAGAGATTGAGTGATTACTGAGTGTTGTAGGAGCAAATTAGCTAACATGGTGAAAGTTTAGAGGGAACAGCTGCTTTCAGGCTCCTTCAGTGACTGGGCTAAACACTAGAACCTTGATCAGGTGATTTTTCTCTGATCCCCAGCAAGACAATGTTGATTTAGTCAACAAGCATGATGGGAAAATCTGGTTGATGACTATTATGCCAGTGGTGAGATCAACAAGATCGAAACGTCTTGAAAAGTAACCTTTGAAAGTAAAGCTATAAAATGACATTCAGTATATTATCTCATTTTTATCAACAAATGACAAATATATATTATGAAAGTACAACATGACAAGTAAACGGTTTACTGTTTTAATTCAGTAAACAGTTACACCCCATTTACACTTGCCATCAATTTTCATAGTCCATAGCTTATGCCCATATCGTAACACCTACCATGCACCAAGCAATCCTGCATTCACAACACTAACATGAGCAAACTGCTCTACTACAAGACACAGTCTGCCATCTGCCCAGTACAGTGCATTTAATCTGTGAAGAAAAGACTTCACAGATAAAACCAGACACCATCAAAAGTTAGAATTTGCTACTGAATTTGGTCACACTGACAAGTTGCAGTCAGGCAAGAACCTGGTGAGGACAATGCACACACAAATTAGCCTCCCTGAGATGCCTTCTGACAGAGTGCTAGAAATTCTTTGGCTGTGCAACCAACTAATACATTAGCTGTCTGGGAGGCTGATCTCAGACTATCAACAGTTGAAGAATCCACATGTAGGGGCTGGTGTGGTTACAGGTGGTCTGCTGTTGTGAAGGCAGTTGGATGTGCTGCCAAAGTTTGACAAACGACACTGGAGATACCTTATGGTACAGAAATGAATCATTACGGGCACTGGTTGTGTAGGTTCTAACAGAGAGCATGCCAACTGCATGCCCCCTCACAGGGGGTCGACAATATAAATGGCCCGGTGGCCCGGATGTACTATTAAAACTGTCAGGGCCACCAGAACACTCCAAGCACTGGCCCGGTGGGGCCAGTGAAAAATAGTTAAAAAAAAAAAGTAATTAAAAAAATGCAATAAATCTAATTTCACGTTAATTCCCTGTGGTTTGAAATGATTTTTCTGAAATCGTCTCGGTAGCTATTTACTGCTAATAGTGTCTACTTTCTGTGTGCAGCGAGCACTGTGCCCTGGGACATCAGCACACCACCTGCAAGCAACTGCAGTGTGCACAGCTCGCTCGCTCCTGCGGAACGCGTGCCACTCGCTCACTGCTGCTGATTGAAGGTTGTCAGTAGAGCCGATAAGAACCTTTTTTCGGTACCGTCAGTCTTTGCCCTCAGCGCGCGTCCTGTTGGGACCGATGCGGACGCCAGAGCCCGCACTGGGTCTTGGTGCGGCTACAGTCGAGCGCGCGGTCCGTCTATGTGAACGCGGCCAATCCTCGAGCCACTCCAGCTGCTCGGTGTGCGCCACAGCGGTGGTGCGTGTTTAGACCATAATACATCCATGGTTTGGAGCAGAGAAAAAACAAACGTGTGTAAACACAAAATAGTGCTGAAAAATGAAACAGAGTGAGTAAGTTTTGCATCATTCTCTGGAAGCAGCCTAAAAGTGAATGAATGAGAACAACCGTTCTATCATTGAACTACTGGAAGATAAAAGTAATGACTACATGACTTTCTGTTTGTGTTGAGCCATATTTACCATTTTAACTCTGTTTTTACTTCATTGTTAAAGCACAGTGGAGCTTAAATACAAGTTTGATTTGAAACAGTTATTTATTTATTAATCAAATAAAGTAGCCCAATGATTTTTTTTTTCTTAAATCATGGTATCGAATAAGTATTGAGAATCATGGAAATTTACTGGTATTGGAATCGTAGAAAGTTCCAGCCTTGATATGTTCTTTTTCGCTTTTATGGGGATCGATACCTGACATTGTCCTGCGCCAGTTGGTTAGAATGGTGGGGCCAGTGATCTTCAAAAGCCGGGCCAGTGGCAAATATCCCTTATTGTCTACCCCTGCCTCAAAACTTGTGACTTCTGTAGCATTGTGTTGTGTGAGGAAACACATTTTAGAGTGGCCTTTTATTGTGAACAGTCCAAGGCACCCCATGTAATAATCAGGCTGTTTCATCTGCGTCTTAATATGCCACACTTGTCAGAAGGATAGATTATCTTGGTAAAAGAGAAGTGCTCATCAAGACAGATTTTAAAAAATCTTGTTTAATTTAATATTACTAGTGCATTGCCTAAAGGGAGCATGTATTCCTATAGAAAAGTGGGAGGTTAAGTATTTTTTCATGGATGGCTAAATGAGGCAGTGTTTTAAAGGAGAACTTCGGTCAGTTTAATCATGCAGCTTCATTGCTCAAGGCTGCATGTTTAAATCGAAGTTCTCATTTAGTCTAATGAGACTAAACGAGTCTGAACAACAGTCAGTTAGGATGCACAGAATGGGACTGAATAAAAATTAATATTGTTCAAACTTTGACAGAAGTAAGCCTTATGTGTGCAGAGAAAAAAGTCTTACATCGTTTACTTGTGAAAAATGGGAGCAAAACAAAAGTGTTGTGTATGTATTTTTGAGGGATCTACTCATGATCTGCCTCCTCTGCTCTTGTGAAAAATAAAACAACTAACAAAAAAAACAAAGCAGCTAGAATGACACTAAATTGACACGGAAATTAACTGTTGTTGTCAGACTCATGAATGCAACACTAGCCCCTCTCACACAGAATTATTGCCACAACCGCTGTGTAATTTATACAGAAAACTGGTGCTGCGGCTCCTAAAGAGGCATGACGGTATACGCCATGATGATGATGTCTGTGTGTTTTTAAGGTGTTTCCCAGTTGTCCTCCTGTCAATCTAAAACCAGGGACAGTTTATAATCATATGAATGCTGTTATATTGTGTTGTTATTGAGATCCTGACCCACCAAAACATCCTGGAAAGTGACGTTTTTTGCTCTAAATGACATAATTACATAATCACCATCAGTAAACTGGACGCTGTCTGACACCATCACTCATGGAGAGGGAGGCTGACCATCGTGGTGATATTTTTTTCAACTCAAACACTTGACGAGTTAAAATTTTTTGGTGGTGGCAGACAGTGTTTTGTGAGCAGAAATGTGACGAAGAGTTGGTAGGACAGACAGGAGGACAGACACTTCTCCATGTATATTTGCATACATTTCTCTTTATTTAATTGAGTGAAGAATGGAGGTGTGGGGTGCAGAATTTTACTGGAATGAGGAGGACTTCATTACAGCTATTATTTATACACCTGATTAGAAAACAACACCACAGTTGTTACTTGCAAGTTTTCACATTTTGAAGTTTACAATTATGGCTATGTTGTTTTAAACTAAGGCTTTTATTTTGATGATGTTGGATTGTTTAACATATCTCCTCTCATCTAGTTCCGACACCTCAACAGGTTTTCTGGGATTTGAGATGTTTCATCACACTGTCATTAGGATGAGTGTTGATAACTACACAGTACATACAGTTACCTAATTGAAAGTACTTTGTGCAGCACTAGCGTTGAGGATTTTTTTTTCAAATAGCAACTGTGTAGAATGAAGCAGAGTGAGTGAATAGGAGGATAGGGAGGATGCTGGGAGAATCAGCAAAGCAATGACTTGGAACATTTACACACATATCCCCTCTATATGCTGCTTCATGCTTATCTGTAGATAAGGGTAGGGCTGCTGCTATATTTATCTTGTCTTTAGTCAGGACCCCTTTACTTTGAATTTAATATTACTAGTGCATTGCCTGTAGGGAGCATGTATTCCTATAGACGTACTATATTAATACTATGGACTTAAAATCACAAAATAAAGTATAAATAAGTAGGAAAAAGTTAGATTTTTTACTGTGAAAACCACAAACATGTTTTATGAACCAACTGTATTAGTTATAATACAAAAATAAATTGTTTGCTTAATTTATGCCCAAGTTTTTTAAATTTACCAAGTTATATGTAGCTATTTACTTTAAAATGCAGGCAATGCCTCAGGCTCAGGGCTCCTCAGCTCATCCCTGCCTGTTTCACATTCAGCAGTCTCCTCATTGTTTTGACTCACAACACAAAGAAATGACTACACTACACACTAAACACACTACACTAAACACTACATAACACACTAACTATACACTCCAAACACGCTATATGTCACAAATCTCTCAACTCTCAAAACCTGCCATCTCTGTCACTGCCTGGATCACCGCCGGCGTCCCTCACACAACTTCCCCTGTTCCTCAGCCACCAAACTTACTGCTTGTGGACACTTTCGTGACAAAACACCGTTTTTACCATTTCTTCCTGCACCAGACACAAAGCAAAGGCGACGTCAAAAAAAAGCGTGGCGCACATAATTTACCCTAAATCCCACTTTGGACGTGCCAGTGCGTCTGGTCCATCGACTTGGGAGGTGGGCCGTGTGGGGGTGGGCTAGCAGCTAGCTACACACAATCATCCACAGATTCTGATTCCATTTTGTTGTCCTTGCGTATCCAGATCTCCTCAGACCGGAATAGACTCGATCCGGACTCGTTTAGTCTAATGAGACAAATGAGACTAAACGAGTCCAGACAACAGTCAGTTAAAGAATGCACAGAACGGGACTGAACCACCGGCAAAAACCCGGTCCAGTTCGCACCGCTGGAGGTATAAATCTGCTTGTTTCTTAAGGTATGTCGTGGAAGTGAGCTTTGCAGTGATTGGCTCTGGTGTGCACGTGGCTATAGTGTGCAGTGATTGGCTCTGGTGCACATGTGACTATGGTTGCTATGGTTGACAATGCTAGCAGAATTTGTAAAGCATTTATGAAATAATTTATTAACGGTATCATTGTAGTCCAAACAAATGCAACGTTGCACACCCTTGAACCACGCAGCAGCCATGTTGAAAGATCAGTCTGATCCTGATCTGCAGAGATATTTGAGGCATACATACACAGACAGACCTACACACAGACAGAGATTCCTTGCTTTTATAGAGAGATTCCTCCCACTCGTCTCAAGCAATGACAGACTCCTTTCTCTCCCTTTGTTTCTTTGTGAAACAAATATTCTCTGCTCTGTTTTCTTTTTTTTTATGTATATATGTATTGTCATCCTCATCTTCGCATTCAATACAATTCAATTACAAAAACTTAATTTGTCCCAGGGGGGATGTTCTCTTTCTCTCATCACCCTGCAATTTCCCTTCAACGTCCCCCTTTCTTGTATTGATAGTTATTTTTCAGCTATGCTTTTGTATCTCTCTCACTTGATGGCAGATGTTGAATATTTGATTTTGTCATACTTGACATAATAATTAAATGATTTGGCTAATGTTAGCTGCTTTTTAGTGATGGTTTGTAGGCTGCCATGGTCTTGTACATCATGTAGTGAACAACAAGAGTCCCTATGATGCATGCGTCTGTTTGAGATGCTGAAATAAATGTGTCAATCCGCTGCCTTTAAACAGCCTTTGAACAAACTTTGCAGTGAACCATGGTTATGTTCGAGGTCTGACGCTACAGAGCCCAGCTACTGACTGTGGAAAGTAAATGCGGACGGTGGGCAGAGCAGACTATGAACTACGGGAGCCTATGGGGAGTGGCAGCGGAGGAAGAAAATCAACTTTATTTGTTTAAAAACCACAAACTCAAATTAATCAGTTTTACAGATTTATTGCCCAACCCTATGCGGTATTTCCGCCATTAAACACCACCGGGTCCCTGCCAGAGCTGGACTTTGGTGACATTTATGCAGTGGCGTAAGTATCAGTGGTGCAACCGGTGCAGCTGCACTGGGACCCAGACGCCATCAGGAGCCCATGAAGGAAGGAAAAAAAAAAAAACCATAGCTGGTGGCAGGTCGGTAAGGTAACACTGAGTGGCCGTGATGCCTGTCAGTCATGATGAATTGTGTCTCGTCACCTCTCAGCTGTGTCTGCAGCTGAGCACTGTGGGCTGAGCCGATGCATGTCTCTCTCTCTGGGTTGGTAGAGTTATCATACCATAAAATACTAAATAATAGCCAGGGAGTTTATTTGTTTCAGTCACTTAACAGACCAGGCGTTTATTTGGGACCAGGTGTCAATTTGAGACAGGCGTTAGATTCCTTCCTCTCAGAAATCCAGGATGAAAATGTCACAAACTTTACCAGCTTCTCTGTGAATTCTCTGGCATCCTTCTGGGCAGTAGTTCTATGTCTTCTGCAAGTGAAGTTGTTGTGGTGGATTAAATGATTTAGCCAGCCAGCACTCGCGACAAACTCCTCATCTCTGCTGTCATTCACGGTGGTGTACGTTTGTTTTGCCCTGATCACTTTGCGGGACACTCTCGCATGGCATGCCCGTTTGCTGATAACCCATCCCTGCATGTTTATCTCAAGCTCCTTGCTAACCTTCATCCTACCTCCACCAGGCAGCCTGGCCCTGTTGCTGTTCTCCTCAGACAGACGCTGAAGCTCAGTTTTATTTTTCGCCAATCTCTCACTCTCTTTTCTCAAAGATGGCGCCACTCTTCCTCTTTTTATAGTTATTTTTGTACATTTCTAACTGTTCTTTTTACTTCTTTCTGAAGCTCTCTCTTTGGGCATTATGGTGACCAGACTCGCTTTTTTCGTTCTGGTCCTAATCCTTCTTCTTTCACCGTTTTCCGCCGTGTCCAGGGAGCCTTTACGCAGCCCTATCGTTTACAGTAGGGATCAGCTGTTGGCCCTCAGTAGTGCTGCGGTGCCGCCGCATGAGCTGCGTGATGTCCCCCGCGAGCTGAGGAGGAGGAGATGCGGGTGCCGTTTCGGGGCTGTTCGTCATAGCAGGAGGACACATTACCGACCCGTCCTCCTGTCTGTCATCATGGGGAATATAAGATCTCTCCCCAATAAGATGGACAAGCTAACGGCGCTGACCCGGCATCAGAGGGACTACCACGAGTTCAGCATCATGGTGCTCACTGAGACGTGGCTAACGGAGCTGACCCTGGACACAGATGCTAATCTGGACGGTTTTCAACTGCAGCGGTCAGACAGGACGGCAGAGAGCGGTAAGAGGAAAGGAGGAGGGCTGGCTGTGTTTGTTAATGACAGTTGTCATGGTGTAACTCTGGTAACATCACTGATAAAGAACACGTCTGCAGTAAGGACATTGAACTTTTAGCTGTCAGCATGAGGCCGTACTACCTCCCGAGGGAGTTCACACAGGTGATTATTTGCGCTGTGTACATCCCCCTCTGCTAACTGTGATGCAGCTTGTGACGTCATCCACTCAGTCACAGGCTCACTGCAGACACAGCAGCCACAGGCCCTCTTCCTCATCTCTGGGGACTTTAATCATGCCTCTCTGTCCTCCACTCTGCCCACATTCACACAGTAGGTCACCTGCCACTCCAGAGACAATAAAACACTGGACTTGTTTTATGCCAACAGCAAGGAGGCATACAACTCATCCCCCCTCCCTCCCCTGGGAAGATCTGACCACAACCTGGTGCATCTCCTGCCTGTGTACAAGTCCCTCGTAAACAGGCAACCAGTGGAAACATGCACAGTTAAAGCATGGACTGAGGAGTCTGAGGAGGCTCTGAGAGACTGCTTTGACTCAACTGTGTGGGAAGAACTGTGTGTTTCTCATGGGGAGGACATCAACAGCTTAACAGACTGCATAATGGACTATATAAATTTCTGTGTTGATAACACTGTACCCACCGGGACTGTGCGGTGTTTTTCTAACTGCAAACCATGGATTAATCCTGACATTAAGGCTCTTCTTAAGGAGAAAAAGAGGCCTTTAGGTCAGGAAACGAGGAGGAGCTGAAGGCTGTGCAGAAGGAGCTGAGGAGGAAGATCAGAGAAGGGAAGAACAGCTACAGGAGGAAGATGGAGGGCCAGCTGCAGCAGAGGAACATCAGTGGAGTCTGGAAAAGCCTAAAAACATTCTCAGGGCAGAGGACTCCAGACTCCCAGGCTGCAGGGGATCAGACATGGGTGAACGACATGAACCTGTTTTTCAATGGGTTTGATCAGACACCCACCCCTCCCCCAACCCAGCCATCTCTGCTGCCCCCCACCACCTCTTCCATCCCCCCTGTCTGCTGCCCCATTCTTACCTCTACCTCCCTTTCCACGGCTTTCATGTCACGGACTCCCCCCTGACATTCACCCTCCCCCCTACAGCAAACACTCAGTCTGTCTGTCCCTCTCATCTCTCCAGGTGAGAAATGTGTTGAGGAAGATGAAGGTGAAGAAGGCTACAGGTCCAGATAGGATCATCTCCAGCCTCCTCAAGTCCTGTGCAGACCAGCTGTGCAGGATTGTGGAATATATATTCAACCTGAGCCTGAAGCTGGGAAAAGTGCCACTGCTGTGGAAAACCTCCTGCATGGTACCTGTACCAAAGATCCCTCACCCAAAAGACTTTAACAGCTACAGACCAGTTGCTCTCACTTCACACCTGATGAAGACCCTGGAGCAGCTGGTCCTCATCCATCTCTGCCCTCTGGTGGGTCCTTTTATGGCCCCACTCCAGTTTGCTTATCAACCTGGCATCGGAGTGGACAAAGCCATCAATTTATGTAGTGACATATTATACTGTGTCAGGCCATTTGTCAAGTTATTTTTAGTACAGATGGAGATTGCACAGGCAGTCAATAAAATGTGAGACTTATGATTTTCATTATTCCGGCCAATGTAATCTGGTCGGTGGTTGTGGTCTAATGCAGTGAAAAGGCACCTTGCTTCATAGACAGGAGGAGAGAAGGAAAACCTGGGTCTTTTATAGAGTCAGTGAAGTAATGGTTCTGCATCAGTGAGAATGTTTTTGTAGACACTAAGCTGATTCATATACTGTACCAGAAGAGTATGTTTGTGGTGACCATTAAGTCCCTTCTTACATGGAATACTTCAGGACAGGCTGGCTGTTCCACTTCCACAGCTTATGCCCATGAATGCGAAATTAGAAAAGAAAGAAAACACAGGATTCACTTTAGTCCATAAAATCAGATAAACATGTTTTCGGGGCACCGCTTAGCTCGGTTGGTAGCGCGCGACCCATGTACCGAGGCTCTGCAGTAGACCCGGATTCGACTCCCGGCCCGGGTCCCTTTGCTGCGTGTCACT
This sequence comes from Acanthopagrus latus, assembly GCF_904848185.1. NCBI lineage: Eukaryota > Metazoa > Chordata > Actinopteri > Spariformes > Sparidae > Acanthopagrus > Acanthopagrus latus. The sequence continues at coordinate 31,100,376 of NC_051040.1, read as the reverse complement.
CCCCCTCTCTTACCCTGTTTCCTGTCACACTCTACAGCTATCCTGTCAATAAAGCCAGAAAAGGCCAAAAAAATATTAAATAAATAAATAAACAAACATGTTTTCATTTCAAATTTGTACACGTAAACGTATTTAAATTCCTTTTGCACTCACTATGTGATGGTGCAGTAATACACAGTAGCAAATATGTACTATAAGGAAATACAATATATAAAGGCATCTGTTCATTTTGATTCCCATCAACAATTTCCAAAGGCAACATCTACTCTTCACTGGGTCCCCAGCACAACTGATATGTGCAGGTCAGTATTGAAAGAGTTAGGTGATTTGTAGCAGGACAATTAGCAATAAGTGTTATTTGTCTAATCTAATCTGATGTCAATATAAGCAGCAGCTCACTGTTTATATGGGTCCGGCAGCCAGATGAAATTCATATTTAGAAGTTTTTCTGCCAGGTAAATCCAAAGTCAGATCTCGAGCTCAAACTCAAATTTCTTTGTAGGCTACATTCTAGCTCTTTGTGATCCTCTGTAAAGTCTGAGACCCCCCATTTTCCCCTTATATTTAATTCAAAGACTAACCTGACCAGTGTAAACTCTGTGTTCTGTGATTAATTTGTGTAGAGAACAAAATTGATAACATTTGGAATGTCAGCTCACCCACTCGGTAATGGTTGCACTTCCCCTTTTCTGGAATTTGACCTCTCGATTTACCGGTCAATCTACGTTCCTACCCTCACCTATGGTCATGAACTTTGGGTCATGACCGAAAGAATAAGATCCTGGATACAAGCAGCTGAAATGAGCAGGGTGGCGGGGCGCTCCCTTAGAGATAGGGTGAGGAGCTCTGTCATCCGGGAGGAGCTTGGAGTAGAGCCGCTGCTCCTCCACATCGAGAGGTTGAGGTGGCTCGGGCATCTGTTTCGGGTGCACCCCGGGACGCCTCCCTCGGGAGGTGTTCCTGACATGTCCCACCAGGAGGAGACCCCGAGGGAGACCCAGGACACGCTGGAGTGACTATGTCACCCAGCTGGCCTGGGAACGCCTTGGGATCTTCCCGGAAGAGGTGGAGGAAGTGACCGGGGAGAGGGAAGTCTGGGTGTCCCTGCTCAGGCAGCTGCCCCCGCGACCCGGTTGGATAAGCGGATAAAAATGGATGGATGGATGGATGGACAGTGGAGTGGCATCACATCCTGTACCCGTCTGGTCGTCCCTATAATAACATTTCTTGATGGGTAGCTGGACCATCCTTGCCAAGCTGCTGCTGAAGGCGATTCATGCAGGCTGGTCAAGCAGGTCATCTTCAACGCACCTGCTCTGGACCAGGGAAGGAGGGCACATCATTGTCTTTCTCCTCATCTGACTCAGGGTTTTCAGGGTCTTCATCTGTTTCATCATCATGGTTATCAATGTCAGCGACAGATTCGTCAAGCCCTACAATGTGTAGAGCGTCAATCGCACTCTGTAAACCACCAGCAGCGCTGTGTGACTGTGTGTGTGTGCCTCAAATATCTCTGCAGATCAGGATCAGACTGACCTGAGATTTTCAATATGGCTGCTGCTTGGTTTAAGGTTGTGCAACGTTAGATTTGTTTGGACTACAGTGATACTGTTAATAAATTGTTTCTTAAATGCGTTACCACTTCTGCTAGCATTGTCAACCATAGTCACCATAGTCACCATAGTCACCATAGTCACGTGCGCACCAGAGCCAATAACTGCACACCACAGCCACGTGCGCAACAGAGCAGATCACTGCAGAGCTCATCCCCGCGACATACCTTAAGAAACAACCAGATTTATACCTGCAACAGCGCGAGCTGGACCGGGATTTTGCCGGTGGTTCGGTCCCGTTGTGTGCCTTTAAACTGGCTATTGTGGATTAATGAGACTAAAGGACTGAGTCTTTTTGAGTATGAGGAGATCCAAATACACGAGGACAACAAAGTGGATTGGAATCTGTGGATGTTCGTGTGTAGGTAGCTGCTAGCCCAACCCCACGCCCCACCTCCTGACTTGGCGTATGCGCCAGCACGTCCAAAACCGGATTTACGATAAATAATGTCAGCCATGCTTTTTTGCGAACATTGCCGTCACATTTGCTTTGTGTCTGGTGCAGGAAGAAACTGTACAAACGGGTTTTTGTCACAAAAGTGTCTGCAAGCAGCAAGTGTTTACATGCAAGAAAAACACGTTCCTATTGGTGGAAAAAGGCACCACACCAACCAATCACAAAATTGTATGGCAAACCACGTGATTCGGTTGCTGAGGAACAGGGGGAGTTGTGGGAGGGACAGAGACGGAAGAGTAAGAGCAGCAGTAACGGAGTTACAAACAGCGATGACAGAGATTGCAAGTTTTGAGAATTGAGAGATTTGTGACATTTAGTGTACAAGTAAATTCACATCAAGTGCAGCTGGAGACTGCTAACACAGAGACAAGAGAGACAACTAGAAAAGACAAGTTCTGAAGAACTTGCAGTTGTGAATGCTTCCTGTTTTTCTGGCTGTGAAAACTTTGAATAATATCAAGAATATAGAAAAACTGTGAAAGCATGTAGGATTTGTTGAAAAACTAAGGTCAAACTGAATTGGTGGCTTTAATTTATTTGAAGTCTCATCTAAAGAGAATGAAGCTTTGTAACAGTTTGGTGAGAATGAAGCATTAAAAATAGAATTTAAGCTTTGATCCAAACTGCAATGCTGGCTTGAGTTCGTGTTGAAAAGCAGCTGATGGAGTATGAAGAGATGTTACAGTGAGAATGAATCAAATACTCTGAATCAAACTGAGAAATTCAATAAATCTCAACATATCGATGATTGGGAACATTTCAATATTTGAATATTTGAGTTCCTGGCTTGAATGTATGAAAAAATAATAGTTAAATATAGTTAAAATGTTAGGAAATATACTGTGTGTGTGTGTGCTTATGTGCATGTGAGTAGGCGCTTAAACATGGCTGTAGGTGTGTATGTGTGTGTGTACATGTGTGGTCATGTGTGCATATTCATACATGCATGTCTGACTGGAATTTAGTGTGTGTGTGTGTGTCTGTGCGTGTCTGTGTTTGTGTGTATTAAACTGACTCACTGATAAATCTGTCTCTCTGTGTTGGCCCAGTTGATCTTGGTTTCCACGGTGATGGTAACTGGGTTGGTCCAGGTAACGAACTGTGAGAGTTGTTTTAATAGTAATTTTAGCTGAGGCTCACCTCTCATTATCATGCTTCTTTGTCCAAAACAGTAACTACTATCACTCAAATAATGATATGGTCGAAACTATGAGAAACTTTTGAGTGTTTTGTGAAGTTTTTGTGTTTCTGTGGTCAAAAATGTGTCTTGTTGAGCAGTTTAGAAAAGTGGATGTGTTTGCCTGCCTCTAGATATACTTCCTCTTTGTTTAATGGGACTTAATGCAGCAGTTGGTCGGTGTTCCTGTCAGTTAAACGCTCACCGAGCCAAAAGTTTTTGTCTGGTGGTCTCCAGAGATCCACTGTAAGCACGCTACAGGCTGGTGTTTTTATTTTTGCTGGAGTGTAAATTGTGGACGGGAGTGCCAGTTGAAGATGAGATTTTCTGAATTTATTGCGGGTCCTCTCCACTCTGTCAGTTGGCTCTTCCACTCTGGCTGTCAGCATTCCACCCCATACACACCAATGCAAAAAGCTCAAAGTGGCTGAAAAGCTACGAATGCTTGAAGTGTGACTGTGCAAAAAGTATGAATGATGAGGAAAAAGTTGAATACAGGTAAGAAAGTCCTAATCTTTGTGAACCAGGGGCATCACTAAATTTTAAGGTCAGGGGAGGCTTAGCCTCCAAGAGATGCACAGGATGTGAGCGAATGTATCGCGCCAGCACACAATTTCACAAACAGCTCAAATAGATCAAATTGACTTTAGCTCACAACACAATAATGGTTTGCTCCCGAATATTTTGAAGTCGTGCAGATTACATTTTGGGCACATATGTGATAAAATTGTTGTAATTTCAAGCCCTGAAAACTATGACTTAATTACTTGAATTCAAGTAATATTAAGATACTCTTGAAAATATTTGGGTCAGGCTGATTTGGCTTTTATATATATATATCTTGGCTTTCTTCACTTTCTAATCATTACTCTCCTCAATAAAAGCTCAAGTTAAATAAGTCTTATATGGTGCACTTTGACTTTGACTAAAATGTTTCATATCCATATTCATTTCCATAAAATTCTAAGACTGTCTGCATCACAAATGACTGTACTGTGAAATCCTTTAGACTCACCTTTCCAGTAGAGGTCTCTCCCCTCTCACTCTGTGTGCTCCTCTGCCCTGACTCCTACAGGTCAGTAGGGGTGGTGGAGTGATTGTTATTATTATTATTATTATTATTATTGCTGTTGTTGTTGTTATATATATATATATATATATATATATATATATATATATATATATATATATATATATATATATATATATATATATATATATATATATATATATATATATATATATATATATATAAATGCAAACAGTGACGGTTAAAGTCTGTGTAAAGCAAATTCAGCCATTTTCTTCTAAACACATTAAAAAGGTCATAAATTTATTTCTTTAAAACATGTAAAAAGCATTCAACCATTTAGAATTTAATTTTGGAGCTAGGCTCACAAACTATGTTTCAGGATTTCTGTGTTCAGGATTTAATGGGCGGGTCATAAAATCATGCAAATCATGGCCGTGTTACGTAACACGGCCATGATTTGCATGATCCTGCCGCAGAAGTCCTATAAATACACAGTGCATTAGCTTAAGTGTTTTTTCTGCTGGCTCTTGAGTCTTGGATAGCATCTCTTAGAATAGTTTGCTAGCTAACCAGTCAGCTAAACAGTCATATCTCTTCAGCATCTTCCCTGGATACCACAGTGTGTAGAGTAACAACACCTTTAGCTTATTTAAGTTTCATAAAGATGACAACATAAGGAAACGGTGGATCGATTTTGTCAAAAGGAGCTACTGTGGAGAGTTAGAAATCAGCACCAACACCTGTCTCTGCAGTGTCCACTTAGTTATATATAGTTACAGCGACTGTCACCAGGTAAAGTCTGGATATCTGAAGAGTCTGTTGACGCTGGTCAGTGGGGCCGAACCGACCCTCTCCGTGCCCGTCTGCGACCGTCCCGCCGACAACAGGTGCTCTCATCCCCGCCGCCCGCCAGACTTTAGATTCTCTGCGCTGACCGGACCGCGGGTCGGGCCGACATTTCCTGTCAATATCCTCGGGCTGGGTCGGGTCGGCGCTTGATCAAGCATGTGTGTGTGTGTGTGTGTGTGTTTTTGTAATAACTCAAAATAATGACGGTACTTCCAGCTACAAAACGCGCATCTCCCTCCTCCCTCTGTCCTCGTTCAGAAAACGTGACTTCTCGCGCACGTGACGTCACTCCCTGAGACGCAAGAAGAAAAGCTCAAATATGTATTTTTACCAAGGAAAATGACAACAATAATAGTAACGCACAGTGATTTGAATAAGTAACTTGATTAGTGGTTTGGAAATATTACTGTGTTAGATTACTCCTCACTGAAAAAAGTGGTCAGATTAGAGTAAGGCGTTAGGGGCATCACTGATTGTGTAGTGTAAGTGCAACGTGGAGCTTGCGTTATAACGGCCCACATATTTAAAAAAAGTGTAGGGTTTAAATCGGGCTCAGGCTCATAATTACAGTTAACACAACTCGGACACAATGTGCATGGGCTCGGCTCGGGTCTGGTCGGGTCGGGCTTGATTTTTTGGGGCCAGGTCTAAGCTCTAAGTGTAAGTATGTGCGTATGTATGTTATAAATATTGCACATTTTGGCAATTAAATGCATTTTGCTGAAGGTGCAAATCCTGAAAGTGATTTTACATCGTGCATCCTGTCATGCCCATTTAATGTTAGCAAATGTTATTGCATTTAATCATGACATGATTTGGCCTCATTCCCTGAGCGGAGTCCATCTGACAGCACAATGATAATCACAGGTAATATTTATGTGCACCAATATAGCTATGACAAGGAATTGTATGTAGACTGGGTTTTACTTTTGTGTGTAATGTAAAACATGGACTGTGAGGAACGAGGCTGAGCACTATCAGTGTCTGACTCAGAGTCAGTTTCTAGCTCCTATGGCTCAAACTTGTCAGGCTGGGTCTGTCTGATGCTGCTGCTAGCTTACACTGTTACTGTAGGTTAGGTCCTTGTACAGTACACAGAGGCTCCCCTCCTGCGTGTGGGTGTGGCTCCAGCGCCTCTGTCTGACACGCCCCCAGTGTTTCACAGCAGAGAGAAGTGCTTGTTTATCCATGATTTTGAGACCAAATTTGATATATTTGGCAATTTTTTTAATCTTTCAAATTTGGCTCAGTGGTCAATGACACATGTTTCTGTGGTATGACAAACTCAAAACACAAATTTATTTCTGCTTTACACAGACTTTAATGACGAACAGGCCACACCCACTTTCACCTATCAACATGGCACTCAAGATAGTAGTTTATACTTGCCCCTAGAGCATGCATTCCAAATTTGGTGAAATTCCATCCAATGGTCTTTGAGATACACATGTGTAGCATTCATAGCGCCCCCTATAGGTTGAGCTCAACATTCTCTAATATGCAGATTCCCAGTCCTGTTGTGAATCTACCCACCAAGTTTTGTTATGATAGGGCATAGGGTGTGGAAGTTATGGCCAATCTTTTCTAAGCCCCGGCCATTGCGAAAATACATTGGACCGTGGCGGCTATGTTTTTTTGACCAATCTGGCTCATTTTCATTCCTCGAAGCCATATACCAGATTTGGTGTTGATAGAGTCAGTCTTTCAAAAGTTCTATTAATTTTGCTGTTTTTCACATTATGCAAATTAGCAAACAAGTCAGGCTGACTTTTATGGTCCAAGAGGCTTTTTTGTAGAACACATTGAGCTGGACTTGTGTGTCAAATTTCAAGTCAGTCAGACTTACAGTGTGAGGGGCGTGGCCTTCCCAAAAACGCATTTTCAAGCCTTAATGACAGTGCCACCATCTGGCTGACTGGGCTTTTATTTTAATAAAAGTTGATGCACATCATTTCCAATGTGAAACAACAAAGGTGAGATGTGCACAGAGATTGCCTATAGTGTGCAAGCTAGGTTTTTGTTTTTCAAACATGGAGCACCTGGTGTATTAATTGCATAGGACTTTCTGCTGTTAGCTGGGGGCTGGAGCTAACTTACTAGCAGCTGTGATGAATTCTTACTTTCTTATATACATTATTCTTCATTCACGTTCTTCTCCTCATGCTGTTCTAGTCGCTCTGTGTGCTTCAAGGGACACATGCTGCAGGAGAGTGCAAGCAAGGGCGCAGGGAAAACGTGGACTGGATTTTCAGTGATGTGGCCGTTCTCTAAATGAACAAGTGGAATGGACTGGATTGGAATGGATTGGATAACAACACACTGAAGGGACTTTCTACCTTATGCTGTGAAGTGAAGGGAAACTAGATTTATGAGGTTGTATGAGTATTAATTTAATCCTAAAATATGGCCACTTTATATTGAATTTGTCAGCACTTTTTTGTAAAAAAATAAATAAATAAATGAAATAATAATGGAAATTAAGATGAAAAGTTAATTATTTAATTAATTAATAAAACACCAAATTATTTAGGGGGGCTTTATTAAAATAGGCCTAATGAGTTTCACTCTGGAGGTATGAATGACTAGATGAGCTTTGAATGTGATTGAAAAAGTGTGAAAATTGAGGATTTTTGAAGATTCCGTAATCTGCTTGATTGGGGAAAAAAGGCAGATAAATGTCAAATATCTCTGAAATTATTAATGATATTAATTAGAAAAATAGACGTGATTGATTCCCAATTGAGATGAATATTCTGTGTTTGAATGGAGTGAATCTGTTGAAAAAATGTGGACGGAGTTAAGGGCCAAACTTTCTGACCTGGAAGATATAACTAGAAAATTTTGCATTTCCTGCAAAAATGCAGTGTGAATGCTAAAGGCTGAAATGGTTTTGGAAATCTGCTGAATGTACTGCCGAAAATGCATAAAACTATAGTTTGAATATCTGGGAATTTGCAGAAAAAGCAGAAATTTCAAAAGCTGAAAAGGCAGAAAGGCTTCAAAATAATAGGCTAACAAAGGTGAACATGTTGATAGCTGAACAGTTTATCTAGCTGAATATGAAGCTGAATGTATGAAAAAGCTGGAAAGCAAGAGGGCTGAAAGAGCTTGAAAGGTTTGATAGCTGAATAGTCTCTCTAGCTGGATATGAAGCTGAATGTTTGAAGGAGCTGAAAAGGCAGAAAGATGAACATCTGAAAAGGCAAGAGAGTAAGAGGGCTGGGAGAGCATAAAAAGTTAAACATTTAGATAGCTGAACAGTTTCTTTAGCTTCTCATATAACTGAATGTATGGAAAAAGCTGAAAAGGCAGAAGTTTAAAAAGTAAAAAAAAAAAAGTAAGAGGGCTGAAAGAGCTTAAAATGGTGAACATTTTGATAGCTGAACATAAAGCTGAATGTTTTAAGTAAGGATCGACTGATTATCGGTCGGGCCGATTATCGGCGCCGATATCCGGCATTTTGACGAATATCGGCATCGATCCCATCGTCCCACCCACAGCACCATCTGATTGGTTACAGGCAGAGCGGGTAACAGCCAATCAGTAGTGAAAGCTGTGCATGCACAGCGCTCACACACACAGCGGAGAGGAGAAAAAGTTTAGCCACCACGTAAAACTGGATTCATAGCCCGGCGCTGTTCCTAGGGGCTTGGTTCCGAAGGTAAGCTAAGGCAGCAGACTCTCCCGAAACTGTAATAAACATCCCAGTCCTCCACAACTCACAACTACTAGTAACATTACTGTGAGCCCGTTAACGTTATATAAACATAAGCGGCAGCTCTGCTCGCTTGCAGTCCCTCCGGACGAGCCTGTTAATCACTCGCTAATATCAATATGGAAATAGTCCGTGTGTGTGAGAGAGTAAAAACCAAATAAACTCAATTCAGTCCAGCTTTATTGCAGGGAAGCACGTTGAGGTGAAGGCTGATTAGCTTTTAGCGTAACGTTAACCCACCGGTCCGCTTTCTCCTTCTCTGGCTGTAGACGCTCAGCAGACTGTAGAAACTCTACAACTCACGACTACCAACGTTACTGTGAGGCCCAATACGTCAGCAGCAGCTGTCTGTTCCTATGATAAACACTGATTATTAAACTGAAGATGCTGTAGGCTATTTAGTGTTTTTAACAGTTTAATCACTTGGAACAAGGTTGCAGATCATATTGATAGGGAAAGAATGATAAAAGTAAGAAGTGTGTGTGTGTGTGTGTGAGAGAGAGAGAGAGAGAGAGAGAGAGAGAGTGAGAGAGAGAGAAGAGCACGTTGAAGGGATGGCTAGAGAATAGTGTGTGTGTGTGTGTGTGTGTGTGTGTGTGTGTGTGTGTGTAAGCCACATGAGAAGCTGCAGAAACTGACAGCAAAGCACCGTCTGAGAGGAAACTGTAGGGCAATAATGGCTGTTTAACTACCAAGTTCTTTTACTTGATCTTTTTCTGTGTTGACTGAGAGATTCCATGCAGCAGAAAATGACATATTGTCATCTTGTGTGTCATGAAGCTGTCTTTGACAGTTTCTTGTAGAGAGGAGCAGAATATTGCCGTTCAAGACTTTACACATCATGCAACTGCATCATAAAGCCTACATGAACTGCATGGTGTTCAGGGATGAATAGTCTCTATCGTGCTATTTTTTCAGCTATAGTTACATTCATTGTTAGTAATGTAGCAGCCTAGTTTTGAATGACAGTGTCCCTGCTATCACATGTTGGTAAAATAAAACATTTACATAATAAAATCAACTACAGGCTTCCCAAATGCTGGAGTAAATTAAGCATGATGAGTTGAGCATATGTCAGCATGTGGCCCCACTTTTAAGTCTCTCTCTTTTTGTCAAACCCTTATTGCAGATGGTTAGACTTAAGTCTATGTGTAAAAACACTCAAAGTTAAGTCTTGGAGTTTGTATTATTCAAAATGTTGACGCCAATATTTTCCCTTTTACTGCAAATGAATATCGGCTCCAAATATCAGTTATTGGCCTCCTTGACAACTGATAATCAGTATTGGCCCTGAAAAAAACATATCGGTCTATCTCTAGTTTTAAGGACCTGAAAAGGCAGAAAGATGATTATTTTAACCCCTTGACACCCACCTGTTTTTGGTAATTTTTGCCTATTTAGTATACCAAAATGGAAAAGCTTATAACACAACAACTACAAGTCCCAGATGGATGTATGATACTTCATTCAAAAGCTGAGAACCTCTAGTTTTTGAAAATGTGACTTCAGTTCAAACATGGTTCTAAAACATTTTTTTGTCTTTGAAAAAAATAGGTCATATTTGAATAACAATAACTAGGATATGCTTTATGTAAGGCATATGATACTATACCACATACCTTCTACATCTTGTCAACTACACCTGGATGAAATTTTAGACTTCTAGGCCTAACCTTATGGGAGTTTTTAGTTTGTGGTGTCACTGGCGTCCACAAACCTCTCCAAAACGTCTCCAAATGCCCAAATTGTGCCAAATGCTTTTACTCACTTCTGTGACACTGGAAACATTACTGGAGCATTTTGGTGACTATAAAACCTTCCTCCATGATTCAAAACATAATTTTTTCACACATTTATTTGATGGGTGGTTGGAGGGGTTTCCACGCGCTTCTAGGTGGCCATATTGAGATACTGTAATGTGACAAGACACTACAGAATAGTAACCATCATACAAAAATGACAGACTATACTGAACTGAATTTCAAACAAGGATTTTATTATCTTTTGACATACTAATACTGTATGTATGCATTAGGGGAGGTAGCACTGGTGGATGCAGAAGATGATCGTTGGCACTTCTGATGACCGCCTTCAGCAGGAGAGGGGGTTGGGCGTCTCACTGCCTCACTTTCAGGCTCCCAATCCACGTCACTGTCTTCAGACTGTGTCCTACAAAACACAATGCAATGCACAAATGTTACCAAATATAATGAAAAAATATATAAATTCAATAGGGTGCTATTTCCAGAGGAAACAAATAAGCACAGATATATGATATTACATATTACACAAAAACATCAGGAAAATAACTGTACATAAACAGAATAATTGAATTGGGGGAATATTCCCAGTGTCTGGTCAATGAAAAAGATCTAGTTCAATTTGTTTACAAGCTTGATAAAAAATATAAATAAAAGGGAATTGGAGGCTCAAAAAGAATTACATTACATTATAGAACAGGGGCCCTAACCATTTAGCATCATTTATGAAATGCTAATGTATACTGTACTGTACTGTAAGCATAAGAACTCCTTCCCACTAACTTTCATTAAAATTTCACTCATGGCTAAATAAATAAATCAAACATCATCAAAGATAACGTTACTCACCGAGCTAAGATGTCGTCGAGGCCCTGAGCAAACATCTCCTCTCTCTGAGTCCTTCTCACTGGCTTCAGTTTCATCAGATGATGCCATGATCCATTCCAGGTCTTCTTCTCGGACATATTTAGTTTTTTGTGGCTTTCGCCATTGTAAACTGTGAAAATTGGCGTCAAAAAAATTTAAATGTCCGGTGCGAGTGCGAGTGCGCCTGCTGCGTAAAGTTAGCCCACTAGCTGCCAGACGGAGTGATATTCCTTGGTTCATACTTAACGGACCTGGGCATGCCTACCATCGTTGGAAAGGTAAATAATTGACTAGAAGCCTGAGTGATTGACATGTTGATAGCCAAAACACTATCCCTGTCACTATGTAGTGACAGTCACTTGTCTGAAATCGCCCGCCCGTGGGCGGGTGGGTGTCAACAAGAAGCTGACAAGGCAGAAAAGCTAAAGAGGACTAAAAGAGTTTAAAAAGTTGAACATTTTGATTGCTGAACATAAAGTTGAATGTTTGAAGGAGTTAAAAAGGCTGAAAAGCTGTAGAGCAAAAGGGCATTTGCTCCAAGGTAAGGGTGGCAATGTGCCAGCCTGTCTTTCTAAAATGGTGGCGTAATATTCCTCCTTTTCCAAAAGCCACCTCTGAGGTAGGCGTAAACATGTGACGTGACGTGAAGCTTGAAATTGGGCTGTGAACAATGACGATGAATTTGTCTTCAAAATAAGAGCTTTACATTGCACCCCTTTGGAGTTTAGAACTGGGTTCTTAGCGGGGGGCTTTTAATTTGAAAGTAGCGACCATTTTTAGCTTGCCGACACAACAACAAGTGAACAGAATGAAACAGCTACAGAGACCGAGGAGACACTAGCATCTCCCGGATCTCAGCAGCTGTCCAGTTGCTCATCTTAATGTTTGCGGATGAAGTGATGGAATGACTGCTGTGATCAGCTGTTTCTTGGTTTTAAAACTCATAATCATATCATCGTCATAAATCATATGGATGCTGTTATAATGTGTTGTGATTGAGATACTAACCCACCAAACAAACTGGTAAGTGATAAAGTTTTTTTATTTTTTGCGCTAAATTACATAATTACATAATCACATCAGTAAACTGGACACAGTCTGACTCCCTCACTCACGGGACAGAGGCTGTTTTCTGGGGAATCATGAGTGAGTGACAGCGCGAAATTGATTCACGTCCTCAGCTGGTCGTTCAATGACCGAACTGAGCAACGCGAATCACGTTCGCGAATGTGAGTGAGGGCGCGAACGTGATTCGCATCCTCAGCAGGTCGTTCAATGAATGAGCTGCTTACTCATGAATCGTTCACTCAAAAGATTCCTTCATTCGAACGACACATTTGCGACCGACACAACGCTAGCGGACAAGAATGCCCTTTTAAGAAAATTAGAGTAAGAAATGGAAGCAAGCAATTCCTTGGTTCACCTCAGAGACCTCAAAGTTGCTAAGGGTCACAGATACTAAATGGAGCAAAGCACGTGTCTCTGGCCTGAGGTCTGAATGGCAGGATTTTCATCGACTGAGCAATCAGTGTCTTGCCATGATTCAAAATGCCAAAGCATCTTATTATCTGTCTTCCCTTTCTGATTGTAGTGGAAATCCAGCAATATTTTGAAAAAGACTGTTAGGATGTTATCTAATTGTCACACTCTTCCAAAATTTCTGACAAACAGTAACAGAGTGATGCCTTTAACAAGCACTTTCTTTGAGAAATCTGGTTTGTCAGCGATTGATTCGGTTTGTGATTCTACTACCATCTCAGTTAGCTCTAGACCCTGTAGTTTCTCATTTAGGCCCTTCTCTGGTCACAAAGGATTTGAAGCCCTGTGTGGCGTGGTCCTAAAAATTACACCAGTGCCCATCAGTTGGATCTACAACTTTTACCTCTAGCTGCTCCTGATGCTTTGATGCATATTTTTAATTTAACTTTAATAACTGGAAGTATTCCAACTGTGTGGAAAACTGCTTTCGTTTCTCCATTGCTTGAATGTGGTTCCGTGGATGACTTAAATAACTGTTGGCCAATCTCTAAACTGCCTTGTTTGGCTAAAATATTAGAGTGGCTTGTTAATAGTCAAATGTGAATGTTTTTATTCACGTTTAACATTTTAAATCTTCATCAGTCTGGCTACAGATCTGCACACAACACTTTGACAGCAACTATGTTGTTAACAATATTGTCAATGCTTTAGATAATAAACTGGTTAGCGCTGCTCTTTTTGTTGACTTGTTGTTGATCTAAGGTATTTGACACAGTGGACAGCTCATTACTTTTAAAGCACCTTGAAACCACTGGTTTTGACAGGAAATCCCTTGGTGATTCAAAAACTATTTGCCAGACAGATTTCAAGCCGTGCTAGCTGATGGTTTTACCAGTGACACTCTAATCTATTCAGTCACCCCCTCTGCTTATCCAGCTCTTAAAAACCTACAGTCTGATTTTCACATTATAGAGCAAGGTCTTACTGACCTTACATTACTACTTTATCCCAAAAAGACAAAATGCACATTATTCACAAGATGGTCACCTTCTTTCCTTATTGACAGTAGTATCTCTAGATTGAATGGGACTATTAATTGGGTTTCCAATTACAAATATCTGGGCATCTGGATAAGTTGTATTTTAACATTAAAATCCGCAAACTAAAAAACTAAGAAACCAAAGAGTAGTGTAAATTATCATTCCTATCGTTCCTGTCCTATGTTCCTATCGTAACAGAGCTTGTTTTACTTTAGATTGTAGAAAGCAACTTGTTCAGGCCAATTTTTTACCTGCTCTAGATGCTCTTATGTGGATGTCATCGACATGCATGGTACTCTCTCAGCATTGAAGCCCCTTGATGCAGTGTGTTTTCTTTCTTTTTTTCTTTCTTTCTTTTTTTTTTTTTGGTGGACCCACTGCTGCTGTGACAAAATAATTTCCCAGTCTGGGATCAATAAGTTATTCTATTCTATTCTATTCTATTCTATTCTATTCTATTCTATTCTATTCTATTCTGCACTGTTTTATTACAGGTTATGAGTTTAGAACTAATCACTGTGTTCTTTATGACAAAGTTTGATGGCCGTCTTTATATGTAAAGAGGGAACAGCACTGCATGATTTGTATCTACAAGGCCCTGCTGTGTGTTTTACCAGACTATGTTATGAGTTTAATCTCATTTAGAACATGGAACTTGCACACTTGTTTACAAGAGTCCTTGATTTTAAACATTCCCACTGTAAGCACTGAATTGGGGAATACTGCTTTTCAGGTATATGCCCCTCAGAAATGGAGAGACTTTGGACGTTCTCTTGAACTAAATCATCTAATTTCTTTAGATAGTTAGCCTATTGTTCAATATTCTGCAGTCTGAATGTAACTGTGAATTATGATCATGTGTATCTGGCCTCACCCTGCCACACCCATCCAGATGTGTGTGTATGTACTGTATGTATGTATGTATGTATAATGTACACAATGTAACTTTGCTCACTTGGCTTATTTGTGTGTGTTTAGTCTCATACTCATGTTTCTACTGTTTTTTCTGTCCCAGGATTGATAACTACAACCCCAAGGAAACTAGACCGTGAACAACAAACAGAGCACATTTTAGAGGTGAGGTCAAACTACACTACGTGTGTGTGTGTGTGTGTGTGTGTGCGTGTGTGTGTGTGAGAGAGAGAGATGTGTGACTGAAAAAAATGGGCAGGTAGTCGATCATACAGCAAACATGAAGACCACAACATTGAGGGACACAGCTCTGTCTCTGCTGAAACACATAACAACTAATCCTTGTTTGAAGCAAGGACTATTTCCCTGCCTAACAGTAGGATTAATCTTTATCTGTACAGTTAAGGGACGGTATGGGGCTTTAAGCACACCATTAGTGTCAAGTATGCTGCTGGATACTTGAATTTCTCTCAGGATAAATAAAGTATATATCGATCTATATCTGTTATTTGCTTTTTGGGCTCCACTTGAAAGAGAGATCTACTCAGAGTTTTAACTGACATCCAGTCAATGACCAAACTTTTATTTTCGTTTTCCTTTTATGTTTCAGTGGGTGGTATGGTGATTAGGTGAAAAACCTTTTAGCGCATCACTACTTCAGCACATGTTCAGCTAGAGAAACCGTTCAGCTTTCAAAATGTCCAGCTTTTAAAGTTTGTTCAACCTTGTCCTTTTTAGCGTTCTATCTTTTCAGCTTTCTCAAATATTCAGCATTTTCAAAAAAGAATAACAGTGGAAGTTAATGGGAAAATCTTTCTCAAATCATACTTTGAGATACCATTCCAACTTTTAAAATCTTTCACAGTTTTGAAATCATCACGGTTTTAGTTTTAAGGTAATTTAACTTGTCTTAAGATTTTATAATGGTGTGTATTGTGTGAGCTAGAGTGGGTTCCCATAGACAATGTATACATAGAAATGTAGGAAATCTTGTTCAGATGTAGGACTTCCACTTGGTTATAGAAGCCCTAATCCAAAATGTTAATTTTGGGCTTAAAGTTCTGGAGGAGAGCAGATGGTACAAGTTTTGTCTCTCGCTCCAGTGCCCTCATATTTTATTCTACAGACATAAAAACACATCACGGAGTTCAGCAAAGTCTGCTGTTACTCACTGTATAAATATTTTGACCATAACACTTTTTTCTAGACTTGCAGGAGTTTTTGAGGTATTGTCCCATTCATTCTCACAGGGACATTTTCAACTTTGGTTCTGCTACTGCTTTAGCAGTGTGTTGCAATGCATTATAGTTTTATGCATTTCAGGCAAGTATTTTCTAGTATATTCAGCAGTTTTTCCCAAATTACTTTAGCTGTCAGCATTCACACTGTATTTTCACAGGACATGCAAATGTTTCTAGTTTATTTAAATAATATCAAGATGCAAACAATAATTTTAAATAATTTAACATATATAATTAAACATAATTATGATTATACAGTAAATAATATCATAATTACATAATTATAACATAATTAAACATATTTACTAACATTATTTACTGCTAATTATTTTTTTAGTTTTACTTGACAATTACTGAACACCTTCAAGTTAAAATGGCTCATAACAGTTCCTCAGAAAGAAATATCATCCCGAAAATAATAACATAAACTGGATTAGCTCAAATGAGTCCCTGGCTCCATATATTTGCAAACTCCTTAACCATAAACCTTTTATATTTCAGGAACACCTAGTACTCAAAGGTACAGTCATGGTGAAAAGTGCACGTTCACTTATAAAAAACATGCACATGACTTCATGGCAGTCTTGTTTTCCAATGATTTCCACAGGTCTTATTTTACTGTTTTGAAATGAGATACTACACATACCACTTTGCCACAAAAAGCATTCATGAAGTTAGGTTCAATAATGAATTGAATAAAAATGTGACCAACCTGAGAGTAATTCAAGGAATTCTATCTTACACAGCAGCCTCTAAATCATCGCAGACGTGCTTTTTGGTGATCTACGGATGACTATCCAGTTTTCTGAAAGTTTTTTTTTTTCTTCATGATCGTGGCAGTGACACAACTGTGCCATGCACTGGTATAGATGGATAGATGGATAGAAAGAAAGAAAGAAAGAAAGGAAGAATGAATGCTGCTGTCGAGGCGTGTCATGTACCCGGCCCCACTGGCCAATTTTTGTGTATGCATCTCTTGACTGTCCGTGTTTCGGACAGTGCAGTAAGGGGCTAAATGTCATTTCCTGTGTCAAACATGTGGCGCTGTGACTATGACTGTATATTGGCCTATGTGTTCAGGGCTGGACTCTTATCAAATGTGAAGTTTGGTCCAGATAGGAATGAGGAAGTTATTCCCTACATAAAAGCAAAATGGACTACAGGTGAAAAATCCCTCAAACGAGTTTATGGTGTTGTGTTGTGTTTTGAATAATGATTGGCAGCAATCCTGTCGGAGGGTGTGCTCATCTTTTAATTGCGTGTCATCTTGTAGAGTATGATATGGAGGAAAAAAACCTATGAATGTCATGTAAATAGGATGTTTGTCTGAAGGTGGCACTACAGATATGACACAGTATTGATGCATGGAGGTATTCAGGGCTCCATTGTATACATGTATGATGCATTTGGTGTACATGGGAATTTGTATGTTGAAGTTATAAGGACTCAATGCTTAATGGCGAAGCATGAAAATGGACCACATGATGACACCCACCATGTTTGATGTAGGAGAAAGCTTTTGATACCTTTTTATGTTCAAGGTCTGTGGTGTTCAATCTGTAGGAGGAGTTCATTAAAATACGAGGCATGGAAATGGATCAAAATGGGGGTGAAATGTGAACTTTGAATCAAAGTGGGCGACTTTCGGTTGGAGTGACAGTTTGGTACCCCGATGTTTTTTGTGCGTCTGGTCATGATGCACACCGAATGTGTCAGGTTTGGGGGTTTTAAAGGGGAAAACTATGGAAAGGGAAAGTGGACCCAAACGCAGATACACAGGAAGGCAAGGATCACGGGGACAAAAGGCGAGCTTTAATTAAACAAAAGCTGAATGCAAAAACAAACATGGGACAAAAGGCAAAGTAGCAAAACAAAACCAACAAGACAAAGTAGCAACAAAAGAAAACAGCAAGACAAAGTACAAATCAAAAATCAAAGTTCAACTCAAACATAGAAAACTCAAAACCAAAACATACCAAACAGGGGACAGGAGTTCGAACAGGAGCATGAACAGGAGCATGAACAACTAAGGACAGAATACAAACAGAAAACAAAGACAATGACCGGACAAGGAGTGAAGGAAACACACAGACACTAATGACATGAAGAGGACCAGGTGAGGAGAGAGAGGAGGAAGGAAGCCAGGTGTGATAACGAGGCGGAGGAGCACAGAGGAACAGACCAGGAGGGAACAAGACAACAGACAGAGGGAGCCAGAGGGGAGAACATAGGAGAACTTAAAGGACACATGAGGGCATGGAAAATCAAAACATGAGACACAAGACATGGAAAAACAAAACATAGTACACAACAAGATATGAATCAAATACAAAAAAAACAAACAAACAAACAAACAAAAACAGATACAAGAACAACACAAACAGGAGTCATGACAGAATGTCATTTATGTATGTGCATGTAGGAGGTGGGACTTGGATTTTTAATACTCTAGAGGGCGCTATAGAGTCCCCTGGTAACACCTTTCATCAGCATTTGTCAGGAGGACACTGGCAATAACAACAACAACAACAACAACAATAATAATAATCATAATAATTTGTGTTAATCAGACTTCAATTTAAAGAGCACCACCCAGTGGTAATCAGAGCGCCACCTAGTGGTAATTGGTTGCTACTAAGTATCAACCTGAGTTTCATCAGGTGGACACATCAATTGGACACACCAATGTGGAAATATGCAACACTCTCCTGTTTGGAGTGAAATCTACAGGAAGTTGTTATTTGATAACATGAGTATTGTTTGAAAAATCTAAATTCTTTAAATAACAGTTTGTCAGGAGGGTCCACAGATGCTGTGCGCAAAGTTTCGTGCACATCAGTGAAATCGCCAGGGAGGAGTTCAAGTTTGTACTGAAGTTTTCTCCTGTAGTTTCCTTACTCTCCCTGATGCTTTGTTTAAGTTCTCTCTGAACACGCTTCAGCTGTGCTCAGTCCCCTGACTTGAAGGCCCTCTTTTTCTCATTGTGTCACTGGTAACCCAGGGTTTGTTGTCTGCGTAGCAGCTGACATCTTTAGTTGGGATGGTGTTGTCCATGCAGAACCCAATATATTCAGATGCAGTCAGGTAGGCCATCAATGTCCTTGCCATGTGGTTTGTACAGGACATCCCAGTCAGTGGCTTCCAGGGCACCCTGCAGTGAATTCATGGCCTCAGGAGACTATTACCCTTCCTCACAGTCCACACTGTCACTGGTGCATCTTTACCATATGCATACAGCAGATCTATTGTTTTATTTTCTCTTGTTGTGCATTTGACAAACTGATGAAACGTTAGGAGTGTGGATGAGAGAGAGATGTGGTTGAAGTCACCTGTGATGATAATGAAGGCTGGATGTTTTGTCTGAAGTGGCATGGTCACAGCGTGGATGATGTCACACACGGCTTTGGCGTTGCCAGATGGTGGAGTGTAGACAGTTATGGCAATGACACTTGTAAACTTCTGTGGCAAATAATGTGGACAAAGTCCGATGGCGAAGAGCTCGATGTCTATGTTATGCTGCAGAAGCACGGAAATGTGCCCGAGGTGACACCACCTGTTGTTCATGAGCGCGATGAGCCCTCCTCCTTTCTTCTTGCTGCTAGCGGTGTTGAGGTCTAGAATTTACATCTGGTATGCCACATTTCTGTGAAACACACGATAGTGGACTCTCTGTACTCCCTCCTGGCATCCTGGCAAGCGCTTCCAGTTCATCCATCTTATTTGCCAAGGACCTTATGTTTCCAGTAATAACTGCAGGGATGCAGGAGTTAAACTTCAAGCTCTTTCTTTTCCATTTAACCCCCCGCTCTGCACTGTGGGTCTCTCCCTGGCTAAAAGGGTTTTGGGTCTCAAGGTGATCAGCTGGAGAGACCAAAGGACAAAAAACAGAACCAGGAGATATCCAAACTGCCTTCTGCTATGATAGGCTGCCACTGGCACAGTGCCATCTTTTAAGATGGTGCCATATATATCTGTAAATATATGGATAATGCCCCCAGTCTCCAATGCAAGGAAATGCAGTTCTTTACATAGGGATGGAAATTGATAGCCATGGGTGAAAGGCTAATTTGGTTTGTTTATCACCACCCCCTTAACTACAGGGATTAGAATAGGACCAATAATTTCTGCTAGTAAGCATCATGTTAGCTAAGCTAAATCTGGAGGCAAATTCCAGACTGAAATATTATGGAGGGGAGGAGTTTTGCCGACCCATCAGATATCACAGAGATATTCCCATAGAAATTAATGGACTTGCAGTTGATTTGCCTCCATACACATATGCTTGTGGAAACAAAGTGTCAGTCTGCAAGTCTGGAGGGTGGAGATTCCAATGGAGCCACAATGAGTGCCATGAGTGCCATACTAAGTGTCAGGTATTGAGGCAGGTACTGTTCAAATGGGCTTTGCATCTGACCAATGTAACTGCACTCACCCCCTCCTCCTTGCTGCCTTAATAGCTGGGCCACTAGAGGTTGCTTCGTAACAAGAAATGTAAATATGGGTTATGACAAATTTGAATTGACAACATATTATGTTTGTCAATCAACAAATCATGAATTAATCAATAATGATAAAAAAACAATCTTTATATCATTTGTGTTAGGCTAGTTTATAAAACAAAGAAGCTCATTTACCAAGCCTGCCCATGTTAATCTTTACACAAAGCAAAAAAAAAAAAAAAAAAGTAGGCTGCAATTAGCGATGACCGGGCCCTCGCAACACGCACGTCTGGCTGTAGCACTGTCGGAGGGCACACTCACCTGTTACTTTCATGTCATGTTGTTGTGTTTGATGTGGAGAAAACGTCGTAATGGAGCACATCAAAGCGCCCACTAGGCTAAGCTTTTGATGACTTTTCATATGCGAGGAAGTGGGTCAAAATGGCGACAGAAGTCAAAATCGCTGACTTCCTGTTGGACCGAGGGTATGAATCCAAATAGCTTTTCTGTGCGTCTGGTCACGATAAATGTATACCAAATTTTGCACATTTATATACACGTAGGAAGTGTGATTGATTGATATGAGCCTTACTTCCTTTGTCTAGTGGGTGGGACTATGGATATGACACCGTATTGATGAATGAACTTATTCAGGGTGACACCCTCTACATGTGTGAGAAATTCGGTGTAGATGGGAAATTGTATGTTGAAATTATAAGAACTTGCTTATGGCAACCACACCATGATTTCCACCAGGTAAGATTTTTAGGCAAAAGCTTTTGCTAAATTTTAATCTTCAAGGTCTTAGGATGAGAATGTGAAGTCTGAGGTGTAAAATCTGTTGGAGGAGTTCGTTAAAGTACGAGACATAGAAATGTTTCAAAATGGCAGTAAAAATCAAAAAGGCCGCCGATTTAGTATTGATGCATAGACACATTCAGGGGGACACCCTCTACATGGTGTGAGCAATTTAGTGTAGATGGGAAATTGTGTGTTTTATAGAAAGCATCAAAATGGAGCGCACCACCACACCTACCAGGTATGATGTAGGCGAAAGCTTTTGATAACTTCTCATGTTCAAGGTCTGAGGATGATACTGAGTGAATGGGAAGTCTGTGGTCTTAAATCTGTAGGAGGAGTTTGTTAAAGTACGAGGGGAGAAATGCATCAAAATGGCATCATAAATCAAAGTTGAAATAATGATTGCCTGACACCTACTTTGACTTAAAGGTTTTAGATTTGGCAGAAATGGAATACAATATTGAAAAGTAAGTTTAAATCAGTGTATAATAACCCAAAAATAAGAAGTGTTGTGTTTTCATTACCTTACATAAGGAGTGGGTCCTCCTCCACAGAGCTTGCCATGATGTACTGCCATACTTCTACAGTAGCCCAGAATGGACAAACATGGCTCTAGTGTGAGGGCCTTTCAAGTCTCATGTGGCCACCAGAAATGACTGGGTTGGAAGATGAAGAAAAACAGGGAGTAGCTGTTGTTTCCTGCCAAGAAATTTGTATTGTGAAAAGTTTGAAATCAGAATCGATGGCATAAAATAAAAGGCTTTAGACTTTAGACTTTCATTTCTCCCACATCGGGGAAATTCACTTGTAACATTAGCAGGTAGACAGAGATACAGACATACAATAACTACAAGACTTAAAATACTAAGAAATATGTAAAAAAAAATGAATAAGAGAGAAAAGAGAAAATATAGAAAGTATATAAGTTAAAGAAGAACACGTGAATGCACCATGAATTGGAACACATATTGTGTGTATGTTTTTTAGATGAACCACTCATTCTGTTCTGCACCTGCAGGTGTTGGTGTCTGATGGCGGCCCTAGTCCCAGGCAGAGTACAGTATGGGTGATGGTTCAGGTCCTAGATGAAAATGACAACAAGCCCACATTTCCTGAGAAGGTCTACCAGGTCAAACTTCCAGAGAGAGAGCGGAGAAAGAAGGGGGAGCCCATCTATCGAGTGTTCGCTTATGACCGGGATGACGGGCCAAACAGCGACCTCTCCTACAGCATCGTGGATGGCAATGAGGATGGGAAGTTCTTCATTGACCCAAAGACTGCAGTTGTATCTTCACGCAAGGCTTTCAGTGCTGGAAGCTACGACATCCTGACTGTATGCAAGCCTCCATCAATTTTTAAGCATGTCTGCCAATCAATTTTTAAGACATTTGTAATTATTTGAATTCAAAGTCTTACTCTGTGTTCCACACAATTCAGAAAAAAATTACTGACCCACCAGAACAAGTTCAATTGACCACTCAAAATCCGAATTCCTTCATGAATTCCTTCTAAACTCAGGGCAAATCCATCTACCCTGTGTGGAGATGATAAGATTGGAGGTTGTAAGCTTGGAATTTCAAGTAGGAAAACCAGACCTTCAACTTTGAATAAAACACAGCATAAATCAGTGGATGGATGTTGTGCTTAAATCTTAATCTGAAATGGCTCAATTCATAGGATAAACCGGCCGGATGCCCAACATCAGACTTCTACCTTTATTAGGATATGATGTTTTCTGTTAATCTGGTAACAGGATGAAAATCTTGATAGCTCTGTCAAAGTTATTTCTGTTTTATAGGATGATCAATTTTGAATTATTTGAATACGTTTTAATACATGACAGGTAATTTTTTTTTCCGCAGGGCTAGGGCCCCAGACAACAGGTGTACTGAAAACTGCAGGTTTACTGATTGAAGGTTTAGATTCATTTATTTGAGAATTATTTTGGTAATATAATCAACTGAACCACGGCATCAAGACTAGAAGAGTAAACTTAGTAGAGTATTTGGGGGCAAACTGAAGCGTTTGTTGGTCACTAATTGCTAGTTAAAAGGAGTAAAGTTTCAGTAGTCTATACAGTATCAAACAGGGCAGTCAATTAAATCTTTTTTTTTTTCAAAACACTTTAGTCACCACAACCACGAGTGGTCCTTTTATGTCTGGTTGAGTGAATCATTTCTGTAAGGTGCAAATAGACAACCTTTACAAATTTCCCCCCTGCTAGTATTTCCCTGTGGTATTAGTGTTTGTGCCACTGTCGCAAATACAGCATTAGCACTATGGCTACTGCTAGCAGCCTTTCTACTGTCCAAAGCAAAGAACAACTGTAAGAATCCCAGTTTGATCCAGAAACCCTCATCACAGAGCTTGGGAGGCAGAATAAAACAACTAGTTGTATTAATTATTAGTGAGGTTTTAAAACTTTCTGATCTAGAAGAAAGAATGTTGGTTTTGGACCATCTCAAGTCCTGGTGGTAGAAGGCAACACATATCAACAGGGGAACAGACACTGACACAACACTGGAGTGTTCGCAATCAGAATCAGCCTGTAGTTTCACTTATGTTTTACCTTAGTTTCAATCATTCTTCACCCTCATTGCCTCCTTAATCAACAAGGTTCTTTTTCTTTTGCAGTGTTGTTTACATAGTTATTCTAGTTGTTTCCATGTTACCTGAGGATAGTGGCCAGGGAGAACACTGTACCTTAGTGTTTTGGTTACACAATTTCAGATGCACTTTTTTGTGCCATAGATTGCTCTTAGAAAGCAAAATGAAGAGGGAACCAATCAATGCAAATCTGGTGTCATTTTGCTGTAGCCATTACACAGTGCTATCAATATTTACTTTAGAATGATAAGTGGGAGCAAAAAGTTGTTTATTGCTAGTTTACGGTGATTTATTAATTGTCATTAATTAATGTCAGAATCCAATTTCAAAACATTAATCATTATTTCGGTTTCATACTTATATATTGAATATTCCTAAATATTTAAATTCAATTATGACAGAACAAACCCAGGACCAGGTAGTATGACAGTTTTCAATTATTTTTTTCCCTGTTCTTTTCATTATCTTTCCCTTTTCATTATCTTTTCCCTATTTTACAATCTAACTTGTGTGCTTCACTCTTTAGATCAAAGCAATGGACAATGGACGTCCTCAAAAGTCCTCCACAGCTCGCCTACACATAGAGTGGATCCGTCGACCCCCTCCCTTGACCCTGCCTCTGCTCTTCGATGAGCCACTCTACAATTTCACCATCATGGAGAATGACAAGGTGGCTGAAATTGTGGGTGTGGTGTCACTGCAGCAGAGCTCCACCTCCTTGTGGTTTGACATCACAGGTAAAATCCGCCTATAGGTGAGGACGATCCTGTGCTAGCCAGAGGAGGGCTTTTTGTAGTGTGAGGTAGGGTGTGCCCAGACTCATTGCATGGTGTGTGTATGGCTGACAGTGTTGGTGTAATATGGTGTAATATGCAGCTTAGGTACTTTGGCCTTGCTGCATGATCCGCTATGCTCTGCCCATCTCAGTCACAATGGTGGCAGCTTCTCCAGGTCTATATGCCCTCTAGAGTAATGATAATAGTTAAAGTTAATAGGCAGTTGTAAGAGGATTGATTTAGATTAAGGCAAGATAAAAAACAAACTTCATCATCATATTTGATATGTTGAGGGACTTTCCTATCCTTTCCTGCCGGAAAATGTCCCAGTTTGTTCCATGTGATATCCCTTTCCAGCATTGCTGCTCGCAGCTTTCTCAAGAGCTACCACACACTCGACACTGACTGCTTAGGTTTATTAAGTCTTTACCATTAGCTGACACGTTGTTGTTTCTAACTAGTGCCATTTAAAGATGACTCTCTTCATATGGCTCTGGGCAAAACATACTTTAGGGGCTCCTTCTTGGTTGAAGCAGTTTATCCAGCTAGCCAAACAATCAAATATGATCATAAAGACTCTTACTCCAGAATTCAAATGGTTGCCTCTGTTCTGCGGAAACATGCTCCCTCATCCGTCAGCACCCACCAGTTGCATTTTGAGAGCAGCACAGACAGCTGGAGTTGCAAGTTCGGGGAGTTCCCTTGGTGATTACAGAATCACGCGCAATTGCAATTATACATGAATGCTAGCTTAATAACTTACAAGGTGAATAATTATATTCCACAATCAAATAAATGAATAAAGACTTCTGAATATTAGAAAAAATGCATGGATATGGCCTTCAGTAGCTTCAGTATACAGCATAACGTCCTTCCACAATGCGGAGGAGCAGAGGATGAGAGCAACCAGCAGCACTGGCTATGTGCTCCTCTACTAAAATGGAAGTGAAACTTGTATGGCCTGGTCATAAAAGGGCAACACAAAATAGAATTGTATGTAGGTCTTTATTGCCAGACTGAACTTACAAAATACACAGGAACAGTGTTAATGCTGCAAGTTGAGGATTTCAAGATAATAACAGGTGTTTTAGTACAGGATGGTTGTCTTGACTTAGACTGATAATAATGGTGCACGAAAACCGCTCATTAACAGATATGCACCTTTAAAGTGGACTGTCTGACCAACTACACAATAGTGACCAAAATTAACTTAATAGACAATTCCTAAATACTATAGACAGTACTACAAACAATAGACAATGCTATAAGCAACAGTAATGGCTTGTGTCTAAACAATGAATACAAAAATACAGTCCAAATAACTGACAAAAACTGATTCAGTTATCTCGGAACTTCAGCAAATTGCATTACAGAAGTGGAAATGTACTGTGCATTTATGAACACAATAATGTAAACTATACAGAGCAAATATTTTTACATGACTCCAAAAGAAACTTCATCAAAAATTGATGAATTCACTTTGGCTCCAGTGTGTAGCCTGCACACGAAGACACACATGTGGAACCCAACACAGAATATCTCCTCTCTAAATTTGGCAAAAGCATATAAAATACACACATTTCCTTGAGACAGTTAGCATACAGCACAGTACACTTGGATTTTCACTCACAAGTGTAATAAATCACCACTTATGCTTCTGTGCTGTTTTCTCTTTCCCTCAGCGTGGTGGAGAGATGACATTCAACACATTGTAATGATCTACATAAATCGGCAAGAATACAAAACCATCAATCATCATACTCGTTCAGCAAACTTAAACATCACCTCATCTGCTGAAGCTGTTGACTATTTCACTGTTACATTAATGTTTCCCAGGATATTTTCATTTATATGAACAAAGATACACATCTCTGTGGTCCAAAGTTTTGCGGTCATTTTTTTTTTTTTTTTTCTTAAAGTGAAAGTGTCATCTCAGCAAGAAGTAGCAGCTTTTACAGTAAAAATGCCTCAAGTTGAAAAAAAATAAAAAAAAAAATAAACTCAGTTATTAGTCTCTTGTTCAATTGCCTGCACTTAGGTCTAGACTAAAGCCGCATTGTCACTCTGCCAAAGTGGCAGTATTAAACTGAAAAATCTAGAGCAGATTGATTTATTTCTGAGGATTAGTCATATAGAGGCCATGACACTGTTTTCATTATTGAATAATCTAAAGCCTCATCCATCATTTATTCTAATGAGTATTTGTCCTCTATCAATTCAACAAATAATTCTCCACCAAATAAATATTAAAAAAATGCAGTTAAGATAATTGCTGGCAGTTGTATTTTTTTTTAAAGGAAAATAATTGAAATGATTAGGCAACTACAACAGTCTCAGTAAGTTTATGCCATTTCCTCACTTGTTAAACTATGTAGCAGTTAAAGTAAACATAAGTATATAAATATACATATATATACATATATATATATAAATTACTTTTCACATAGAGGCAACATTTAGATATATTTGGAGTCTATATATACATTTGTATATGTATGTATGTGTTGTATGTATGTGTGTGTGTTTAAATGTATATATGAAGTGAAAAGTGTATGAATAATAAAACAATAAGCAACTGTTAGAATGGTTCAAATATTGCAGCTATGCATCTAATGGTGCTATCTTAGAGGGGTAAAGATCTGTCAGTAAACTAATGCAGTACCATTATTTATGCAGGTACATGCAGCTACCATAGTGGAGAGGTCAAGATCTACTAAATGTTTTCTTATATTGTCAACACTTCCCATCCACTGCATTTCCTTTTGTTCCAAGCAATACACACTTACATATGAAGTCTACTGGATGAATGGTTCTCAAGTTTTTAGAGGGAAATGCATACATACAAACAGATACATTCGTCTAATTTTGTTTTTTTTTCATAAATTTTTGCTTGAAGGAGGTACTGTACACTCTCAATAAGAGCATTTTAAAGCCAGTTTTACATTGCCCTATAAGTGTGATATACCCAGCATGGAACGCTCAAATTAATCACTTTTAGCCACTTGGCAGGCTTAACAGGATAATGTCATGCCTGGTGCACTGAATTGCATTTTTGTGCATTTTGTGTGGTGACAATTCTAATGTGACTCAATAATATTAATTATCAGTACTTTATTTACTTTACTTTACTTTATATCTAGATTGACAGATCCCCAGCTTCGATACATGAACTGTGGGCTCCAGTAAGCCCAAACTAGATGGACAACAGCAACTAGAATGGCTGACGGTTCCATGAATGCACCATCCATCTTTCCTTTTGTTGTATCTGGCCAGTGACAGTCAATGTTCACCAAACTGGAGATACCTTCTGGCTCTTCCATCTGGCTCGCCATACGTTTTCCGCTTCTTCTCTCTTTTTCTGGCATTTTTTTTTTCTTTCTCTGTCTGACATTCTTTCTCACTTCATTTATAATTTGTTGGTGTGTATAGATCCATTCTCTGGAAGCTCACCTATTACAGTCATAATAAGTGTAAAACAAATAAAACAATCACAAGGTATTGTTAAAATGTGTTCATATAGCAAATAGCGTGCAACAGTATAAAAACGATCTAAGTCTAACAGATACAGTACAAGTACAGATACATACAAGTACAGTTTTTTATACTATGAAGAAGAAGTTCATATGCATACTAGTAAAAGATATCAACACATTGGTATAAAAACTTGCTAGATATAAACCAAAATGACTCAAAATTAATATTTTAGTAGACTACACCCCATGGCTCAGGATTATTCAAATAATTTGTCATAGGTTCTGAAGCAGTCCCTTACTAGTCTCATTAGTCTATATCCTCTTCTCCTTTGTTCATCACATTATTCTCCTGTCCTCCTTGTTTACTTCCTTTGG
This sequence comes from Acanthopagrus latus, assembly GCF_904848185.1. NCBI lineage: Eukaryota > Metazoa > Chordata > Actinopteri > Spariformes > Sparidae > Acanthopagrus > Acanthopagrus latus. Next base: position 31,071,762 of record NC_051040.1, on the reverse strand, counting down.
TCCCTTATATCTGTTCTGCCTCACCCTCTCTCTCCTTTCTCTCCTCAATGCTTCATGCCTGGAAGGTCCCAGGTCTTTCCGTGAGATGTTCTATATTCTGCAGAGTGCTTGTGGCAGGAACTGTTCCTCAGAAGGTATCTAGTTTACAACTTCCACTACTCCACTTTGCTGTCTATTTCATTTCCTTTCTTTCTCGTTGTCCCCATTGTTGACGCTCATCATTCACCCCTGTGCTGTTGGCATTACGGTGAGTTGTTGGTTGGAGTTGGGTCAAGGGGAATAAACTGTATAGCAGCTCAGTATGAGTGTACATTTGTCAATTTGTATGTGTGAGTGTGTGTTTCACATTAGTACTACTTTTCATCATAGGTTAAGCGTAAGTCTTTTTATCTGCTCCCATGGCAACCACCCTGGGGTTACCCTGGTGACAGCTCTTACTAATGACCTGCTGTTAGCAGCACCTGTGCACTGTAGGAGATACACTACTTAATAATAAAGGTAATTAATCACTAGTGAATAATTATACACTTGTGAATGGGGCACCACCTCTGTTGTTTTATCTATTTGACTAATCCAAAGGAAATTAGTCAAATCCGACTGGTCAAGTGTAGCTTGAACAGTTCAAATCAATTTCAAATCAATTTATTCAGTTTCAAAATCTATATTCAATCTCATATTCTGAAGCAGTGATTTCCAGATTTCAGTTCCAGACAATGACAAAGTGTTATATATGTTTATTAACTAAGTAATTCAGGGTAAAATAAATGAAATGATAATTTTAGATGAACAACAACAGATTACAGAAAATGTAATGACTGTAATGAGTAAAGAAATAAAGTTAGATGACCATTGGTAGATGGTGAAGTTAAAGCATCCTGTTTTTATATATTGAATATTACGGGAGTAAATTTTAATGCTAACTAATGCTAATCTCAATTTTCTTAATTGTATAAGATAAAAGTCAGAACTTTCGACACCAACTCATTCTCAAGTGTGTGGATCCAGCTGTATGAAGATGTTCAGCCTGCTTTGTCTGGGAGTCAGGAGGCCCTGAAGTTTTGGTTCCTCAAGTGTTCTGGGTTGGACCACGGGCTCGGCGCATCGGTCCAATAGCCAGAGAGAAGGCTGGTTCTCTGTTGAGGAACTCTTGGTCCAAAGCCCAGCAGGATGTCCGCATTGGGAGTGCTGGAGGCAGAGCCGGTCTCGGCTAGGAGCACACAGAGTCTCTTTTTAGTGTGAGACCATTTGTACGGCTTCTGAAGGATACTGTTACGGCAATGTTCTTCATCAAATGATCATCAAGTAGTCCTGAGAAAGACTTTACCTTTGTGGTTTCGAATGGTGCCTCTCAAGTTCTGAACTAATTCAACTTCTTCTGGATCAGTCTGTGATACTTTAACGATATATTATAAATAAAAAAAAGAAAAGAAAAAAAAGAAGAAACTTTGTTCTGTTAAAAACTTTGATAAAAGTGAAGCACTTAAAGTGTAGTTCTTCAGTTTGGTTTTCTTAGAGCTTGTCGCAAAATAAAAATAAAGATTACACTTTAAAAATAAAATAAAAGCAAGAGAAGAATCGATAGATGAGTGAGAAGAAATGGAGTGAGAGTGAGAGAGGAGCAGAGAAGAGCAGAGAGCATGTCCCTTTTATTGACCTGCAGCAGAACCAAAAGGGGGCCGGCTGACAGCGTCACTCCTTCTGTCATATGAGTTTTATATGGAGGTATTATTGGTGCAAAAGTTTAGTTTAACTAAACTGCTGTTTATTTTCGAAATCGTGTTTAACTTTCCCAGAACTTCACCATTTCTAAAAGTGGAATTTTGTCTATGTGAAAAGAATTCAACATGATTAAGATCACTTATCATTCAAAAAGAGTTAAAATGTGATTAAACATAAAAACACACTTCAACATACAATATACAGTAGAACCAAGGACTTATACATATAACTTCTAGTCCTATCTTAACAAAACATATCAGAAACATTTTACTGGTAAATAACAGAAATATTGAACATAAAGAATGTTCTGAGATTTGGTCCCACTCACCAAGGCTCACCGAGAGGGCTGGTTTCTCCCTGACCTCAAACTCATTAAGCAATAAAACTTTATCGTGGCTTAACAATAACATAGAGAAACCTGGAAAGCATCAGTTTTATGGATATATCCTACAGTTTCATTATAAATTTGAATTAAGGAGGCAAGATTCTAGTTTAATAGTTATTCAGAACTTATTGGAGCTTGGATGAGTATAGAGCCTGCAGTGGGATTGGAATGTCACAGACACAGGATCAACCATCATAAATAGCGATTTGACAGGTGGGACAGGGGAGGGGGAAAACTCAGGATGAGTCTCCCCCACTGGACAACGTATACTGTTTCAAAGACAGAGAGACGAAGACATGAGACAAGAGGTGAGAGGGGCTGTTGGGACCCACAGATGAAGTCATTCATTGTGGATTTCAAAATGGACTCTGAACCTAACTCAGTTTCCCAGAATTCCCCATTCTTCACACCTAGGTGCAGAATTCAAGTTTGAGCTACTATTGGTCAGGGTGACAGACCGCCTGCTGATCAGGCAGTCAAAACCCCAGAGCATACATTGTTCTCTCTCTCTCACTCGACACCCTCTGCTTCTTAAAATTACTGTCTTTTCCCTTCTTCAAGGGTGGTGCCCTGAGGTGATCTAATGCAAATTGGGTCATATTATTTATCATAATGAATAATTATCCCAAATAATCATTAATTATTATTGATAGCCCAATTTAACCTAAATTTACCTTTTATTGTTGCATATACACTCCTTAACCAGGCCTTGTGTAATGTGAGGCCTAACAGGGGCTCTCAGGCCCATATGCTGAGAAATAAGTCAATTTGGGTGAGAGATAATTACAGCTGAAACAGGACGTCTGTTAGATGCACAGACTAGAGTACAAATTCCTACAACACATACTCCTGATGCAATGGACAAATGCATTTATATAACACTTTTTACTCATGCAAAGATATCACACACTATTTTTCCTACTCATGAGCTAAGTCTTGCCATCCTGTTGCTAATGCCTTTTAGCATAGGCGAGGGCCTCAACTAGTCTCCATTGGACTTTTTATAGAACTCTCCATATGTGCATAGCTGGCCAATCAGTACAAAACTGCTGTCTGCCAGGGTCAATAGGTAGAGGACCTGCAGTCAAGATAACCAGGGTTATCAACCAGGACAATCCTGTAACCTTCATTCTTTCTAACACAGGCCCTGCCTTCTACTGGAGTCTTCTGGTAGAGTGGTTATGGTTCAAAGAATAGGTTTGTTCAAGATCAGCTAGGCTTGTTCAACATCAGCCACTCAACTAATTATTTTTTTTAATTAGTTGTGGGTTGGCAGTTATGTGAAGTCCAGTCCTGCATTGTGGTTTGTTTCCAGATTGAAGATCCCACACTGGTTTTCCCTTCAAAATATCATCAGTGAGCTCAGATGATCCTTTTGCCGTAAGATACAAGGTTCACCTTTTAATCATTTCACAACAAAAGGTTATACAACAAAATGCAAATAGTAGTCCCTTCTACACTCAAAACAAAATATGCATAAATTAATAAATAATAAAATGTCTTAAAAAACTGTTCTGCTCTGTCGTCTGGTGGTACAGCAGCACGTCCATTTTATTTTCCTGTGACAGGACATTAGCCAGATGTAGGCAGGGTTGTGGAACAAAGTGGGTTTGCTTAGCTCTTGTTCCAGCTCTCTCCCTTCTTCCCTACCTAGTTGTGGTGTTATTTGGTCTGCCAAGATGGTCATTATTTGACACTTCCCTGTGCTTCCTTTGTCAATGCTGATGATTATATTTCAGTATACGGTGTACAGTTTATAATAATAATAATTTTAACAAGTTAATGCAAAAATGTAGTGCTGTGGCTGCTCGCATGGCAAATGCTCATGCTTCGTTGTGCTGCTGTGATCTTGTGCAAGAGTGTGTGGAGCTAATATGTCTGTGTGTGTGGGTGTGTGTGTGTCTCCAGTCATGTCCTGTACTTGCTCAATTCACTAACAGACAGTACACAAACATATGCACATGGCAGGACATTTCTGAACATGGTTGAATGTTTGAAACAGTGTATGTGTGTCTGTGTGTGTTTGTAGGCTATTGTGTATTCATCATAATAGAGTTTGTCTGTTATATTGACACTGGGTGCACCCCCTTCTCCTGTTTGACCTCCCTCCTCTCCTGATCAGGTGGGAACACCGACAGTGTGTTTGATGTAGAGAAAGCTGTGGGTACCATCATAATTGCCAAGCCTCTAGATGCTGAACAGCATTCCTTCTACAACCTGACGGTGCAAGCCACAGATGGGAGCAACACTGCATACACACAGGTACAACATAACCGTTATTTCACTAACTGTTTACTATTTGGTGGTAAACAGTTATAGGTGACCTTACTAACTAACTGTTTATGAACTTCAAATGCTTGCCAACAGTTAAAGTTGTTAGGTTAGGTTACTGTTGTACTGTTTTGTGTTCTTTTGAAAGGTTATAAGCTGTCAGAGGATCTTCTGGCACTAATCTGTAAGAGTTTGAACAAAATTAATTCTCACATGCAGAAATAAGGCCACAGTTGACCTATAACTGCCCTTTTAACTGAAACAATGGGTCATCAAAGAGTCTTACATGGTCCAAATTCAAATTTGACAAGAACATAATCGTCAAGACTGTGTGATGACAAATGAATGGACTCAAATGCACAACTCGACACATAGTTCAGGTTAAAGGAAAGGAAAGGTAAATACTACAAGACAGTACCCCCACCTCTAGGGACAGCACCTGACATCATAGGCTGGTCAGGATGGTGGCAGAGAATGTCCACAATTAGCCTAGGGTCCATAATGTTACTGGTGGAAACCCAGGACCTCTCTTCCAGGCCATATCCCTCCCCGTCCCCTAAGTACTGGTGACCACAACTACGTCGACAAAATGCCAAAAGCAGCTTCACCGTATAAACTGTGCCACCATCAAAGAACTTAGGGGGGTGGTGGGTGTCTGGAGACTGGGACCAGGAAACACTCTTCCACTGGCTTGACCCTGGCCACATGAAATGTTGGGTGCACTCTCAGGGACCTGGGAAGCCTGAGATGCACAGCCACCGGGTCGACCACCCTGGAGATAGGGAACGGACCCCCAAAGCGAGGAGCCAACTTGCGGGCTTCCACTATCGAGGGAAGGTCCTTGGAGGACAGCCACACTTTTTGCCCAGGTCTATGGGAAGAGGCCGGAGTCTCCCGGTGGTCCCGGTGGTCCCGGCGGTCCTGGCGGTCTTGGCGGTCCCGGCGGTTCTCTTGGTTCCTGGCCAAACTTCTAAGCAAGACAAGAGACCAGACGGGCCCCATATCAGATACGGTGACAGCGACGGATGAGGGCCTGGGCTGAAGGGACTCTGACCTCTCCCTCCAGGACTGGACACAGTGGCAGCTGGTAACTGTAGGAACACTGGAAAGGGCAACTTAGGAGAGCAACAGAATGAACCATCTCAGAAAATCTATCCACCACTGTCAGGATGGTCAGGTTACCTTCTAAGGGGGTCAACCCTATAATGTAGTCCAGGGAGATGTCAAGACCAGTGGTGAAGGGGCACCGGAAAAAGGACAAAGGATCCCCGAGAGAATGGCGAGAGACTTTGTTCCACACACACAGGAAAGGTGGACAACTACTCCCAGTGTGCCACAGTGGCACGGTACAGTTACAAAGTTGTAACAAAAATTGTAAAAAAACAAACAAAACAAAACAAAAAAAAAACAGAAGGAGAAGAGACAAAATCTTCCTCCACTCTCTTAACTTGGATTAACCTACAAAATGGAGTACGTGAGCAGCCTATCATCGCAGAATGGACTTCAGGAGATTTGCAATTGGATCCAGAGATAACAGAGTACAAGTATGATTAACCTTTATACCAAACAATGGTGGATTATAATTTGAACATTGGAGTTCTTTCGCTCACTCTGATGGTATGAAGTTTGGACTTCGAAGAAATTTGGGGACCTCAGGCAGGGTTGTGAATGGCCTGAAGGACTTCGGCTTTCAGCAGCAAGGGAAAGGCATATTGGCCATGGCCTGAAAAGTCTTTTATTTACTGAATTATGTTTTTTATCAATAGGTATTCTTGATAATGATTCATAGGAATTGAGATAGGTTTGAGCTGTATGCTTTGCTCTTGCTAAAACTTTGCAATAAACCTTCAACTATAGTTAAAGTAGAAGTTATGGACATAGATTTTATGTCTCTTTAATGGAAGGAAGAAGTAAGTAATAATTGTGCAAAGGTTAGTCCAGCAACAATTTGTCTACCAACAAATGGAAATTTTTCAAAAAGCCCCTGAAATACAACTTAGCACCCTACCAAGTGCACAGATCATTTAGTAGAGATCTAAATACACAACTAGTGAGCACATAGGGTCATATATATATATATATATATATATATATATATGGGCAGCTGTAGCTCAGCGGGTAGAGCAGGTCGACTAGAGGTCGACGAGTTCAAATCCTGGCTCAGGGCAAGGCTGAGCTGCATGTCGAAGTGTCTTTGAGCAAGATACTGAACCCCACATTGCTCATCAGTGAGGGCCCTGCGATGAGCTGGCGACTTGTCCAGGGAGTACCCTGCCCTCGCCCTGAGACAAGGCTGGGATTGGCTCCAGCAGCAACACCCCGTGACCCATGGAAAGGGATAAGCGGTTACGGATAATGATATGACATGACATGACACATATATATAGATAGATAGATAGATAGATAGATAGATAGATAGATAGATAGATAGATATCTAGCACCAGGCCCCGATATGATCCATACATACTGGCTGAAGAAGCTAACTGCACTCCATGAATGCCTAGCAGCACAGATGAACCAGCTGCTGAGGGAATGGACCCACCCAGAGTGCCTAACCCAGGGCAGGACAGTCCCAATTATGAAGGACCCCCAGAAGGGACCCATCCCATCCAACGACTAGCCAATTACCTTTCTCTGCACAACATGGAAGGCCCTGTCAGTCATCATTGCGGCAAATATGAGTAAGCATGTGGCTCAATACATGAGGAAGGCACAGAAAGGAATTGGCAGTAACACCAGAGGAGCCAAGCACCAGCTACTGGTTGATAGAAAAGTCGCCCGAGACTGTAAGAAGAGACAGACCAACCTGTGCACTGTCTGGATTGACTACAAGAATGCCTACAACTCAATGCCGCACACATGGATACTGGAATGTCTGGAACTGTATAAGATCAACAGGAGCCTAAGGGCCTTCATCCAGAATGGAAATGTGGAAGACAACCCTAGAGGCCAATTCAAAGCCAATTGCCCAAGTCAACATCAAGTGTGGCATATACCAAGGAGATGTGCTATCACCACTGCTGTTCTGCATAGGCCTGAACCCCCTCAGTCAGATCATCACGAATACTGGGTACGGGTACCGATTCCATTGTAGGACAACAATCAGCCACCTGCTCTACATGGATGACATCAAGCTATATGCCAGGAGTGAGCGAGAAATAGACGCACTGATCCACACCACCAGGATCTACAGCGATGGCATAGGGATATCATTCGGATTGAACAAGTATGGCCGGATGGTCTCAAAGAGAGGCAAGATGATCAGGACTGAGGGGACTGACCCACCGGAGGGCAACACAGGTGATATCCAAGACAGCTACAAGTACCTTGGCATCCCAGAGACTAATGGAAACCATGAAGAGGCCACAAGGAAGTCAACCACAGCCAAATACCTCCAGAGAGTAAGGCAGGTCCTGAAAAGTCAGCTGAATGGTAAGAACGAGATCCAAGCCATCAATATGTACGCACTACCAGTCATCAGATACCCCGCTGGTATCATAAGCTGGCCAAAGGAGGAGACAGAAGCCACAGATCTCAAGACTAGAAAGCTCCTCACCATGCATGGAGGGTTCCACCCCAAGTCCAGCACCCTGAGGCTATACACTAAGTGGAAAGTGGGAGGCCAAGGGCTAGTGAGCGTCAAGGCCACAGTCCAGGATGAAAATTCGTAAAATCGACCCTGATGGATGAACTGCTAAGTGAATGTCTCAGGCAGCAGAACCCTGATGAGAGTGCAGAGGAGGAGGAGCAGACAACCTGGAGGGACAAGCCCCTACATGGCATGTACCACCGTCAGATAGAAGAAGTGGCTGATATCAAGAAATCCTACCAGTGGCTAGAAAATGCTGGACTAACAGACAGCACAGAGGCACTAATCATGGCAGCACAAGAACAGGCCATAAGCACAAGAGCCATAGAGGCCAGGATCTACCAGAGTAGATCAGACCCAAGATGCAGACTGTGCAAAGAAGCCCCTGAGACAGTCCAGCACATAGTAGCATGGTGTAAGATGCTAGCTGGATCAGCGTACATGGAGAGGCACAACCAAGTGGCTGGGATAGTATACAGGAACATCTGCAACCAGTATGGAATAGAAGTACCCAAATCCCAATGGTGGCTGAGAACAACAGGGCCAAGGTTCTGTGGGACTTCTGTGGGCTTCCAGACTGACAAGCAGCTCCTGGCTAACCAACCGGACATAGTGGTGGTGGACAAAGAGCAGAAGAGGGTGGTGGTGATAGATGTGGCGATCCCAGCTGACGCAAACATCAGGAAGAAGGAACACGAGAAACTTGAGAAGTACCAAGGGTTTAAAAGAGAAGCTGGACTGGATGTGGAAGGTCAAGGCTAGTGTGGTCCCCGTGGTAGTGGGGGCACTCGGGGCAGTAACCCCCAAACTGGGAGAGTGGCTCCAACAGATCCCAGGAACAACATCTGAAGCCTTAGTCCAGAAGAGCGCAGTCCTAGGAACAGCCAAGATACTGCGCAGAACCCTCAAACTCCCAGGAGGAGGACCCGAGCTTGAGGATGACACATACCACCCCACCATATTATATATACACTGCTCACAAAAATTAAAGGAGCACTTTAAAGAAACACATTAGATACATCAGATCTCAATATGAAGTTGGATATCTATACAAATAACGACAGGGCAATGTCTTAGGAACAAAAGGATGCCAAGTCTTTTAATGGAAATAAAAGTTTTCAGCCTACAGAGGGCTCAATTGTGTAGACACCCTAAAATCAGAGTGAAATGAAGATGTGGCAGGCTAGTCCATTTTTTCAAAAACTTAATTTCTGCAACTCAAAATGCTTTTCAGTATCTTGTGTGGCCCCCACGAGCTTGTATGCATGCTTGACAACGTCACGGCATGCTCCTAATGAGACGACGGATGGTGTCTTGTGGCATTTCCTCCCAGATCTGTGTGAGGGCATCCCTGAGCTGTTGTACAGTCTGAGGAGCAACCTGGCGGCGCCTAATGGACCGAAACATAATGTCCCACAGATGTTCTATTGGGTTTAAGTCAGGGGATCGTGAAGGCCATTCAATTGTTTCAATTCCTTCATCCTCCAGGTACTGCCTGCATACTCTTGCCACATGAGGCCGGGCATTGTCGTGCATTAGGAGGAAACCAGGACCTACTGCACCAGCGTAGGGTCTGACAATGGGTTGAAGGATTTCATCTCGATACCTTATGGCAGTCAGAGAACCATTTCCTATGCAGTAGAGGTCTGTGTGTCCCTCCATGGATATGCCTCCCCAGACTATCACTGACCCACCACCAAACCTGTCATGCCGTAGAAGGTCCTCAAGCCATCAGCAAGACCGATACCTGCTCCTTTGTGCAAGGCCGAACAGGCTGAGCACTGCTCGTGCCCTACAGAATGACCTCCAGAGGGCCACTGGTGTGAATGTCTCTACCCAAACAATCAGGAACAGACTTCATGAAGGTGGCCTGAGGGCCCGACGTCCTGTAGTGGGCCCTGTGCTCACTGCCCAGCACCGTGGAGCTCGACTTGCCAATTCTGGTGTTCTTCAGCAAATGCCAGTCGAGCTCCACGGTGCTGGGCAGTGAGCACAGGGCCCACTACAGGACGTCGGGCCCCCAGGCCACCTTCATGAAGTCTGTTCCTGATTGTTTGGGTAGAGACATTCACACCAGTGGCCCTCTGGAGGTCATTCTGTAGGGCACGAGCAGTGCTCAGCCTGTTCGGCCTTGCACAAAGGAGCAGGTATCGGTCTTGCTGATGGCTTGAGGACCTTCTACGGCCCTGTCCAGCTCTCCGAGAATAACCACCAGTCTACTGAAATCTCCTCCATGTTCTGGAGATTGTGCTGGGAGACACATTAAACCTTCTTGCTGCAGCACGTGTGGATGTGCCATCCTGGAGAAGTTGGACAACCTGTGCAACTTCTGTAGGGTTAAGGAATCGCCTCATGCTGCCAGTAGAGATAATCACTCAAGCCAAAACCAGCATGAGTGAAAAATCCGCCAAAAAAGATCAAGAGGGAGAAATTTGAAATGACCTCCACATGTAAAACCAGTCCTGTTTTGAGGGTTTTCTAATTGTTGCCACTGTGGTGCACCTGTTGTTAATTCCATGAACACCAATACAGCTGAAAGTGATTAACGATGCCCTCAGCTGCTTAACCAACCAGAAAATTATCAGACAGGTTTAACTGATTTCATGCCAGGCCCAATAAAAAAAGTGTCCCTTTAATTTTTGTGAGCAGTGTATATATATATATATATATATATATATATATATATATATATATATATATATATATATATATATATATATATATATATATATATATATATATATATAATTGTTATCTATTATCTCCTCAGATAATATGTACTTATTACAAGAATGAAACATCCATCCATCCATCATCTGTACACATTATATGTACGCCGCTTAATCCTCTGCAGGGTCGCGGGGAGAATGAAACATTCCAATTCAAATTTTATTTTTTATGAAACTAGTTCCACTGTATGACATATGGATAGGATATTTGAAGAACTGGCCAGTCTATCCATTGTTCTCAAACACAAGTTGTTCTCACAAGTAGGGATGCACCAATACTGATACTGGCATCGGATACTGGGCCAATACTGCACTCATACTCGTAGTCATACTTGCAAAAATTCACAGATGCCACGCACGATGCTACTTTATTGCATTAGGCCTTAAGTTGTATGAAACTGAAGACTGTAATCGGAGGGTGCCTTGTAATCATTTCAGACAGGCAGACCACTGTCCGAGTCGGGACCCGGGCCTATAGTCAATAAATTACTGAAGTATTTTAAATTTTGACAGGGCACTTCTATTTTGACTCGACTACATACTAAACACACTACACCAAACACTACATAACACACTAACCATACACTCCAAACATGCTCAATGTCACAAATCTCTCAACTCTCAAAACTTGCTATCACTGTCATTGTCTCTATCACTGTCGCTGTCACTCTTTTGCCACAGTCCCTCCCACAACTTCCCCCTGTTCCTCAGCAACCAAATCACGTGGTTTGCCATATAATTGTGTGATTGATTGGTGTGGTGCCATTTCCACCAATAGGAAAGGGTGTAGCACAGGTTGTTTTTGCTTGCAACCACTTCCTGATTGCAGACACTTTCGTGAGAAAAGCCCGTTTTGACCGTTTCTTCCTGCACCAAACACAAAGCAAACTTGATGGCAGTGTTTGCGAAAAAGCATGGCGGACATTATTTATCATAAGTCCGGTTTTACTTGATTCACGGAGGCTTTGTCTTGCTGCTGCGTCATGTTAACTTGGTCCGTTGACTCAAGAGATGGGGCATGGGGGTGGGCTCTGCAGTGAACCTGTGTCGTCTGCATGCAAGACACAGCAGTTAACCACTTCTTTATCATCACTACAAGTATGATGACAGAATTGAACAATTTATTGATGACATTAACATCACATAATTGTAACACTGCACATGTTATTTTTTTAATATACTAACATTGTACTAATGCCTTGTACTTTTTACTTGTTCTTCTTACTCTATGTCGTGTGAATAACCAGATGCTGCTGAAATGTTGTTGTACACTGTGCAATGACAATAAAAGGATCCTGATTCTGATTCTGATCTTTCAGGGTTGTTGCGTTACATGAAGGATTTTCTAGGTTTATTCATGTTGAGTATCCCATAGGTGCGGCCACACAGCTGCTACTTATCTGAAAGTATGTGATTTTTAGGCACTTATGGATATGGCAATTTATCGAAACACACGTCATATATGTCAGCATAGATAAAAGCAATTAGGGCAAAGTCCTGACATCATGAAGGTGGGTCTAGACTTGCGCAGTACCTGGAGAGCAACTGCTCTGCAGCGGCCTTGCTCCCGCGATGTGACATCGAATGCGGAGCAGAAACCACTCCCATCCAGGTCGTCATGGACACATTTTAACCAGCATGCATCACGATTTAGGCACAAGGCTGCGTGATCTTGAACTGGCCTAATGCTTGCAGAATTTGTAAATCCTATATGAAATAATTTATTAATGGTATCATTGTAGTCCAAACAAAACCAACGTTGCACACCCTTAAGCCACGCAGCAGCCATGCTCAGCTCAGGGATGGAGATATAACTTCCTTGTGGGGGCTAACAAGTCACCTTCAACTTATTCAACATGCTTAAATGTGAGTCATATTTCAGAAAAGCTACCATTTGTGCTTGTTAAGCTAGCTGCTTGTTAATGAGAGTTAAGAATAATCTAATATGACAACTGTCTGTGAGGGCTGTTGCAAACATTGCTGTTCCTACTAACATTCACAGTGACAGTCACAGTAGTAATTTCTTGGTTTTTTTCCCACATTTTTAGATGTGTAGCCGGTAGTTCTAGTTTGCACTATCCCTACAATGAATAGCCTAATAATAAACCAGTATTTTATTGATTTTAAGAATTGCAGCTGGATTGCATGTCTTCCAAACCTGATAATGTGACTAAACTCATGTTGACAAAAATTTGTTGACACAAAAGAAATGGCAATTGCACATCATTCACATCTACACAGGATACACAGCTAAGTAGTTAGCTTTCTATTATGACCTCATTACTTTTACAGTAATCTAAATATTGTGTTATTAATGCCTGAAAAATAAATTTGGCTGGTGCTGTGCGCGTGCACATACTTCCCTTTTCTGAGTTTGAGCACCTGCCCCTGTCAAATCATGCACTAGTCCCTGCTGGATTTCACTGTAAGAATAGTTTAGTAACATTATATTATATATATTATGTAAAAATGTTACATAATAATTGCTGTATCTGCCCCTTAAGGGCTTAAGTATTTCATCCTCATAGGGACACAAAGGGTTGTTGCACAACTAATCGACCGATTTTGAGAGTTCAGTAACATTTTCATATGTCAGTCCTGTATGTTTTGACTCACAGAGGCAGTATATTTCTGTGTGCTCTCAGGCTCTTGACGAACTACTTCGTGTCAAGCACAGGATAGCATAACTCATTCACTGATGCCTTCTATTAATCACTTTCCTTCCTTTCTCCTTGTCAATGTTCCAGGTTCATGTCACTGTTATGGACAACAATGACAACCCTCCCATCTTCTCCCAACCGACCTACGATGTCACTATATCTGAAGACACGCCACCAGACACTAAGGTGGTCCAGGTCATGGCAACTGACCGTGATGAGCATCACCGGCTGACCTACTCTCTGCAGAGCTCCATTGACCCCAATAGCATGCGACTTTTCAGCATTCACCCCACCCTGGGTACCATCTACACTGCTCAGAGGCTGGACCATGAGGCCTGTGCCCAGCACATCCTTACTGTCATTGTAAGATGATGTCACTCTCTCTGCCAATACTCATGATTATGATATTGTGGCTGTCTTAGGACACCTCAATTTCCACTGAGTGTGTCCAGTCTTTCCTGCATTCCAATAATAGTCTCATCTAAAAATAATTCCATTTCCTTGGTCATTCACCATGCTGATAGTTCCTAGACTGTTAAGAGGAAGCAAGTGCAAGCTGAAATTCATTCTTGTACTATAGAACAGGTGTACCAGAATTCATGGCTGAATGTGTGTGTGTGTCTAGTACTTGTTCCGTTTTCTTATCCATGAGGGCCGCGGGATGTTACTTTTTTCCCCCTAAGGGGTTGTGGGGCCAAATCCTGTTTACTCAATGGGCGAAGGCCAGGGTACACCCTGGATGAGTCGCCAGCTCATTACTGGGTTCAGTATCTTGCTTAAAGTCTGTGTAAAGCAAATTCAGCCATTTTCATCAAAACACATTAAAAAGGTCAGAAATGTATTTCTTTAAAACATGTAAAAAGCATTCAGCCATTTAGAATTTAATTATGGAGCTAGGCTCACAAACTGTGTTTCAGGATTTTTGTGTTCAGGATTTAATGGCTGGGTCAGAAAAAACCCGATCCTGCTGCGGAAGCCGTATAAATACACTCAGTGCATTAACTTCAGTGGTTTTTCTGCTGGCTCTCCAGTCTTGGATAGCATCTCTTAGAATAGTTTGCAGCTAGCTAACCAGTCAACCAGTCAGCTAAACAGTCATGTCTCCTCCACATCCCTCCTGCATCTTTCCTGGATGCCACAGTGTGCAGAGTAACAACACCGTTAGCTTGTTTAAGTTTCCTAAGGATGACAACATAAGGAAACGGTGGATCGATTTTGTCAAAAGGAGCTACTGTGGAGAGTTAAAAATCAGCACCAACACCTGTCCCTGCAGTGTCCACTTAGTTATATATAGTTAACTACAGCGACTGTCACCAGTTAAAGTCTGGATATCTGAAGAGTCTGTTGACGCTGGTCAGTGGGGTCGAACCGACCCTCTCCGTCCTGGCTTGCATCCTCCTGTCCTGCCGACAGCGCATGCTCTCATCTCTGCCAGCATTATGTGCCCACCTGCGACCGTCCTGCCGACAACAGGTGCTCTCATCCCCGCCACTGGCCAGACTTTAGATTCTCTGCGCTGACCCGAACCGAACCGCGGGCCGGGTCGGGCCGACATTTCCTAGGTTGGGTCAGCACTTGATCAAGCATTTGTGTGTGTGTGTTTTTTTGTAATAACTCAAAATAATGACAGTACTTCCAGCTACAAAAGGCGCATCTCTCTCCTCCCTCCATGTTGTTTGTGCCGCTCCATAGTTTTATACGTGAGTGAGTGTCCTCGTGCAGAAAACGTGACTTCTCAAGCACGTGACGTCACTCCCCAAGATGCAAGAAGAAAAGCTAAAATAAATATTTTTACTGAGGAAAATGACAAAAATAATAGTACCGCACAGTGATTTGAATAAGTAATTTTAATCTGATTAGTGGTTTGGAAATATTACCGCGTTAGATTACTCCTCACTGAAAAAAGTTGTCAGATTAGAGTAACGTGTTACCGGCATCACTGATTGGGTAGTGTAAGTGCAACATGGAGCTTGAGAACGTCCATTATAACAGCCCGCATATTAAAAAAATGTTGGGCTCATAATTACAGTTAATGTGTTGGCCGGGTGGCTCGGACACAACGTGCACGGGCTGGGCTGGGCTGGGCTGGGCTTATTTTTTTGGGCAAGATCTAAGCTCCAAGTGTAAGTGTGTGCGTATGTATGTTATAAATATTGTACATTTTAGCAATTAAATGCATTTTGCTGAAGGTGCAAATCCTGAAAGTGATTTTACATCGTGCATCCTGTCATGCCCATGTAATGTCAGCAAATGTTATTGCATTTAATCATGACATGATTTGGCCTCATTCCCTGAGCGGAATCCATCTGACAGCACAATGATAATCCACAGGTAATATTTTATGTGCACCAATATAGCATATGATATGACAAGGAATTATATGTAGACTGGGGTTTTATGGTTGTGTGTAATGTAAAACATGGACTGTGAGGAACGAGGCTTAGCACTATCAGTGTCTGACTCAGAGTCAGTTACTGGCTCTGATGGCTCAAACAGGCCAGGCTGGGTCCATCTGATGCTGCTGCTAGCTTACATTGTAACTGTAGGGTTATGTCCTTGTATAGTACACAGAGGCTCCCCTCCTGCATGTGGCTCCAGCGCCTCTGTCTGACACGCCCCCAGCGTTTCACAGCAGAGAGAAGTGCTTGTTTTTCCATTTTTTTTCGAGACCTAATTTTATATACTTGGCAATTTTTTTAATCTTTCAAATTTGTCTCAGTGGCCAATGATACATGTTTCTGTGGTATGACAAACTCAAAACACAAATTTATCCACCCACTGAGTACATGTGATTTACCAAAAATTACTGCAAAACCCCTTTGCGACTTGTTCAAGGATGGCGTATAGCCAAAGGTAGGTTTACCTTCAGCTGGCAAGCAGCCACCTGAACAGAAACAGAAACAGTGCAATGGATTATGTTTATGAAAAAGTAACAGATAATTTGAATTAAACAACTAATGTGTTATGTTAACCATTACAACAAAAAAGAAGCCTGAATATTGTAACAGATTACTTTGTAATAAGTGACCCTCAACACTGGATATGAGCTTGGCTTAGGAGTGTGTTTGATTAGAAAAACATGGTGCCAGATTAGAAAAACATGGTTAGTGTCGTGAAGCAGCCTTGAGTCTGTGTGAAACTTTACTAATTTATCTACAAAGCAGTGTGGCAGAGCCAGCTTCCAGTAACATGCCTGCTCAGAAATCAACTTTTGTAAAGTTGTCATTCCAATGTTGAAGTCGAAGGAAACTGGTCACTCCTTTTTGGTTCTTTCAGAGTAAACAGCTTTGTGCTTACTTGCTTTATGTTCTTCCTGCTTGTAAAGTTAGCTGGCAGGCTGGTGTTAACTAACCTTGGGTAGTAGGCAGGCCCTTGTGTCGCAGCTCTAGAAAGAAGCTCATTGTAGCTGCTGGGACTGCAGCTAGAGATTCCAGGAGAGGAGTCTTTTAGGCTTGCATTTCATACAGTATGTAGAGAAGCAGGAGAGCCAGAGGCAATCTGTTATAATTTAGAAATTAAACTAATACCCTTCAGTGAACAGTATCTACCCTATCACAGGAAAGAGGAGCATTTTGTACTGATTTGTGTATGCAACAGTAAACTATTATGGTTAAAAATAGAAATAGAAATTAAAATTTGAGAATTGGTGCTAAATTATGAGTCTTAGTTTGATGTTTATTTTAGTGTTTGTTATACTTTGGATCGTGATGTCCATGGAAACGTTGATTATTTCTCAAGTACATGTAATTTTTTAAGTTATGTGGTCATCATTTTTTTTTCCTCTGTGTGTTTTTTGTTCACAGGTAAAAGACCAAGAGTTCCCATACAGAAAAAACCTGGCTCGTGTGTTAATAGAAGTGGAAGATATAAATGATCATGTACCCATATTTACCAGTTCTCTGTATGAAGGCTTTGTCTATGAGTCAGCAGCAATTGGATCAGCCGTGGTCCAGGTTACTGCCCTGGATAAAGACAAAGGCGAGAATGCAGAGATACACTACTCAATTGAAGCAGGTAGGAACCTCTGACGTCTATTGCAATGTTATGTTAAAAGTTTTGATGCCCAGTAAATAAAACCCCTTAAAATAACTGCTACATCCATGATTGTTTTTTTCAACAGGGAACAATGGAAATGCATTTCATATGGAATCAGTTTTGGGACTCATTACTGTTGCACATGACCTGGACCTGTCCAGCATAGGCCATTATGTTCTCACTGTCAGAGCTACTGATCATGGCTCCCCTCCACTGTCCACCACCACTATAGTGCGGATTGCTGTCACCCTATCAGACAATGCTGGCCCAAAGTTCCCTCAGCCTGAGTACCAAGCTGAGATCGTAGAGAATGCAGCTGTGGGGACCTCTATCACCACAGTCAGTGCGCTCAGCCAGTCAACCCTCACGTATGATATCAAGCAAGGCAACACCAATCGTTTTTTTCAGATAAATCAGTACAGTGGAGTTATTACTACTCAAATGCCTCTAGACTATGAGACTACAGCATCTTTCACCCTTATAGTCCAGGCTATCAACATGGCTGGCATGGCGTCCAATGCTACTCTCCTAATCCAGCTAGTTGATGAGAATGATAACCCACCAGTTTTCCAGCAGCTTCACTATCGTGGCAGCATCAGTGAGGCAGCACCAGTCAACAGTGTGGTCTTAAACCCAGATGACTCTCCTCTTGTAATCAAGGCCACTGATGCTGACCACAACCAAAATGCTTTGTTGGTCTACCAAATTGTTGAGGACACTGCAAAAATGTTCTTCACAATAGACTCTGGAACTGGCTCCATCAGAACCATTGCAAATCTAGACCATGAGACATTTGCCACCTTCTACTTCCATGTCCATGTGAGGGACAGTGGCAGGCCGCAATTGACAGCAGACAGTCCAACTGAAGTCACAATACAAGTGATTGACACTAATGATTCCCCACCACACTTCACCCAGAATACCTATGAAACAATTCTGCTACTCCCCACATATGTGGGAGTAGAAGCATTGCAGGTTTCAGCCACAGATCCTGACAAAGATGTCTCTACAGAGCTTACCTACTCTCTGACTGATGGAGCACTGGAGCATTTTGCCATTAAACCTTCCAGTGGAGTCATCATAGTCAAACATGTTAACTTCTCCAAAGAACGTTTTCGCTTCAGTGTCAAAGTTTCAGATGGGAAATTCTCTAGCACAGCTTTTGTGACCATTCTTGTCCGAGAAGCTCTGGATTCTGGTCTCATATTCACCCATAGCCTTTACTCTTCATCTATTGAAGAGAATGTTTCAAATATCACCAAGGTGGCTGTGGTCAATGCTGTGGGAAACCATCTAAATGAACCATTGAAGTATACCTTGTTGAATGCTGGTACATGCTTCACAATCCGTCCAACTTCTGGCGTGATCCAAACCACGGGTATACCCTTTGATCGTGAAGAGCAAGAGTTCTATGAACTAGTTGTTGAGGCTAGAAGGGAGCATGACCGTCTGCACGTGGCCAGAGTTATGGTTAGAGTCCAAGTTGAGGATGTGAATGATAATGTCCCTGTGTTTGTAGGACTTCCTTATTATGCAGCTGTTCAAGTAGAGGCTGAGCCAGGATCACCCATTTTCAGGGTAATGGCAGTAGACGTCGACAAAGGGATTAATGGAGAGGTGTCTTACTATCTCAAGGATGACCACGGTCACTTTGAAATCAATCAACAGACAGGTAGTCTTATACTCAAGAGAGCTTTTGAGTCTGACTTGTCCAATGTGGAGTACCAGATGGTGATATATGCCAGAGATGGTGGTTATCCATCTCTCTCATCTACTGTAGAGTTCCCCATCACCGTAGTCAACAAAGCCATGCCTGTCTTTGACAAATCATTTTATTCTGTCTTTGTAAATGAGGATGTGGCTGTGCACACCCCTATCCTTGGCATCAATGCCACTAGTCCTGAGGGTCAAAACATCATCTATACCATTGTTGATGGAGATCCATATCTTCAGTTTGACATTGGTTTTGATACTGGAGTTATAAGTGTCATCCACTCTTTGGACTATGAAGCAGTATCCTCTTACCACCTGACTGTTAGAGCCACAGACTATCTGACTGGTGCACGTGCTGAGGTTGATGTAGATGTGGTTGTCCAGGATGCAAATGATAACCCTCCTATCTTCCAGAAAATGTCATACAGAGTAGTTCTGTCTGAAACAGCCATGATTGGAACTCCAGCACTTCAAGTTATTGCCACTGACAAAGACTCGGAGAAGAACAATGTTGTCCGCTACCAGATCTTCTCAGATGTGCATAACAGCACGGACTACTTTCACATTGATAGTAGCAGCGGATTGATCCTCACAGCACGTATGCTAGACCCTGAACTAGTCCAGAGGTATGACTTTATTGTCAGGGCCACCGATAATGGCTTCCCATCATTGAGTAGTGAAGTATCAGTCATAGTTGTGGTGAATGACATGAATGACAATCCTCCAGTTTTCAACCAGCTGCTCTATGAGGCATATGTGAATGAATTAGCACCTAGGGGTCACTTTGTAACCTGTGTCCAGGCCTCAGATGCTGACAGCTCTGATTTTGACAAGTTGGAGTACAGCATTTTATCGGGAAATGAAAAAATGAACTTCGTGATGGACATAAAAACAGGAATTATCACATTGTCTAGCCACCGAAAGCAAAGAATGGACCCTGTCTACAGCCTCAATGTTTCAGTGTCTGATGGGGTGTTCACCAGCACTGCACAGATTCATGTTAAGGTGTTGGGGGCCAACCTGTATAGTCCAGTGTTTGGCCAGACTGTGTATGAAGCTGAGTTAAGAGAGAATGCTCCTGTTGGAACCAAAGTTATACAGGTAGGTGCTGTTTAAATCCATTTCTTTCCCTTTTGTTAATGTTGCAGAAGTTGCAGTGATAAAATAATACGGTAAATATGAAGAACTGATATCTGTACTAAAACATTTTTTAATTGCAGGTTAAGGCAACAGATGCAGACCCTGGAGTGTTTGGTCACATCATTTATTCCTTCATTAATGATATTGGCATGGACAAATTTAACATTGATGCAAGTGGTCAAATCACCACTGTGGAAAAGCTTGATCGTGAGGACCCAGGATATAAGGACATTATCTTGACAGTCGCAGCCAAAGACTCAGGTGGATTTGTCTCTTACTGCACAGTGCAAGTTACTCTGTTGGATGTTAATGATAATGCGCCACACTTCTGCGCAACAGAGTACCGAGCTTCACTCAAATCAGATGTAGCTAACGGTTTTTTGGTGACACAGATTCAGGCTTATGATCCTGATGATGGCATTAACGCTAAAGTGACATATTCCATTTACAGTGAGGCACATGTTCCTGTGATAGATATTCTGGAGATAGACCCTGACAATGGTTGGATGGTGACCAAAGGCAGCTTTAGCCACTTGAGGAACACTGAATTATCTTTTTTTGTGAAGGCTGTGGATGGAGGCAATCCAGTCAGGCATGCTTTAGTATCTGTTTACATCCATGTTCTTTCTCCAGATGCCTTTATTCCTTCTTTTGGCCAACATCAGTACTTATTTAACATACCAGAAGACACCCCCATAGGTTCACCCATAGGGACAGTGCATCTAAGTCCTCCTCCTGGATATGTCTCAGTTTCTGCTACCTTTGCCCTGGTTAATGGAGAGACAGCAGAAAACAACCAAGATGCCATGTTTGTGGTGGAAAAAGATACAGGTTTAATCAAGCTTGATAAGCCCTTGGACCATGAAATGATCAAAAGATACCACTTCAAAATCACTGCCACTGTACAGCAGGCTATACTGGATTCTGTGACTTCTATTGATGTTGAAGTCAAAGTGTTGGATCTCAATGACAACAAACCCATCTTTGAGGCCAACTCCTATGAGGCCACAGTTATGGAGGGAACTTCAGTTGGAACCAGAATCGTTCAAGTCCAAGCCCTCGATACAGACTCAGGGGCCAATGGTCAGGTTATATACAGTCTTGGGGTTTTAATACAGCCAGAAGGGGATTTAGACACACTGGTTGGCACCTTTAGCATTGACAGCAACACAGCCTGGATCTCCACAAGCAAGGATGTGGACCATGAGACCAATCCATCCTACACATTCACAGTGGTGGCTTCAGACCTTGGGGAGACCCGGTCTCTTTCCAGTACGACCACAGTGACCGTTGCAGTGTCAGACATCAATGACAACCCACCAAGGTTTTTGGAGCAACACTACTTCGGTTCAGTTCAGGAGAGTGACCCACCAGGTGAGGTTGTGGCTGTGCTGAACACCAGGGATGATGACAGCTCTGCTGTTAACCGACAAGTCAGCTACCACATCACAGGTGAGTACTACTGTATGTCAATCATTGAATTGCAACTGTATCACTATCAGTGTTTCTGTTTTTTCATCCTGCGTCAGTGTTTTTAAAATTCTTGCTTTCCACAATACCTGCATGGCCGACCTGTTCTCACTCTCAACTTGTCAGAGGCAGCTTGTTCAGTGGCTTTAAGCTTCAAACTATGATGCTCTACTTACTCCTGTAGCACTAGTATTGCATGTGACGGGCACTGCAGTCAATTCAGCAATAATATGTGAAATGCCATGACTGGTTAGATTTTCAAAACAATTCATAATATGCAACCTTGTGTTGGGTTCAAGCAAAGATTTCACACAGTATGACATATGGTCAGTTGTGGACAGTAGTCAGAGTTTGATTAAGTTTATGTACCACGACTGCTTTTAGTCTAGGTGAAAACAACACTCTAAATGAGTGCTTCAAGGGGCAAAGGCAAAAGAGGACCAGATAAGAAAATGTACTGTAAACAGTTCTTTATGAATCCATCTATGTTTTTTTTTTTGTTTTTTTGTTCATATACAAGGTCAAATATGTATACAAATCCATTTTAAACACTTCTGCAGTCCACATATTTTCTATATACAGAAACTGTTTACAAGTTGGGAGAGAGAAGCTGTGCGTAATGAATAAATAGATAAATAAATAAAAAAGAAAAAATACAAGACACAAGTGAATAAAAGTAAATAGATAAAAGGGTAGACAGGAGATTTATGAGAAGGTAAGACAGGTACATTTTGCTAGAAACAAGCAGCATAGCAGGGTCTTTCAAAACTCCACGAAATCTGGCTGTAAAGGTTTTACATATTTAGTCCATTTAGTCCAAAATTGAGTAGGGATGCACCGATGCATTGGTTGAACATCGGTATCGGCCGATGTTTGCCTCGTTAACTGCCATCGGCCATCGACAAATGAATATGACATTCACCAGTGGCCGATGATTATATGTTAATTTAGGCGTTGCGTGAATGCTGTGCTCAGGAGAAACCATTCTTTTTTTCTCTTTTTTTTTTGGCGCCGTAACTGCCGAGACGAAAGAGGGTGCCCGCGCAAAGAAGATGGCGGTCGTGTGGCAATACTTTACAGTCTCTGAGAATGATCCACGTTATGCAGTTTGCAATACATGTTCTGTTGATATCTCAAGAGGGGGAACTGTAAAAAAGTCATTTAACACAACAAATCTCATTGCACATTTGAAAAACAGGCACAAAGCGGTGTACAGGGATTACGTGCAAGCTGACCAGAAAAGGAAAAATGAAGCCACCAAGAAAGCGCAAACAGGCACCGGTAAGACTCAGACGTTAATTGACACAGCGTTTGAGAAAGCCAAACAGCTGCCTACAGACAGTGCCAAAACAAAACAAATAACCAGCAAGGTTATGGAGTTCATCGCCTTAGATGACCAGCCTTTCTCTGTAGTGGAAGACGTGGGGTTTCGGAGTCTGATGAAGTTTATGGAGCCACGCTACACCCTGCCCAGCCGACGGACACTTTGCCGAGGTCTGTCTCCCCGAAATCCACAACATTGTGGCCACACACATTCATGAGCTACTGGCCCGTGACATCGCTGCAATCAGTTTTACCACCGATATATGGAGTTCAGATGACAGCCCCGTGAGCATGCTTAGCCTCACGGCACAGTGGATTGACAAGGACTTGAACCTGATAAAGGCAGTGTTACACTCCTAGGAGTTCACAGGTACCCACTCAGCATCTGCCATCTCAGGGGCATTTGAGACAATGTTCCAGAAGTGGAAAATCGACAAAACCAGAGTGCATGCTGTCGTAAGGGATAAAACTAGGAATATGACGAAAGCTATGCCAGATAGTGGTCTGGCTAGTTTTGGCTGCATGGCACACACACTGCAACTGGCAGTCCATGATGGTGTTTTTAGCCAGCGCAGCATTACAGATATTTGCTGAAAAATAGTCGGCCACTTTAAACACTCGACTATTCGCGTCTTCAGGCTGTGCAGATCCAGTTGGGGATGAAACCAAAAAGGCTACAGCAAGATGTTTCCACTCGTTGGAACAGTACCTTTTACAGGATGGAGAGCTTGTTGGAACAAAAGCGCGCACTTGCTACATATGCTGCACACTATGACCCCCTCGGCACTCTCAGTGCACACCAGTGGCAATTAATTGAAAACTTTATAACACTCCTCTCCCCGTTTGAGCAATTGAGAAAAGAAGTTAGCTCATCAGAGTCATCAGCTGCCGACATCATGCCCTCTGTGACAGCCCTGAGACGTCTTCTGAGCAAGCAGGCTGATACACAACACAGCGTTAAAACAGCAAAGACCGCATTATTAGAGGCTGTAAATAAACGCTTCAATCTACTCGAGTATGATCCCATGTTCTGCATTGCTACGTTATTGGATCCCAGATACAAAGATCGCTACTTTGATAAGGATGTTAAACAACATGCACGAGCAATACTTGAGGCGCACCTGTTGCCTGCTGCCGGTGCTGAGGATGGGGTGTGTGATGGAGTGAGCACAGATCACCCACAGCGCAAGAGGCAATGACCTGACGGAGCAGAGCCCTCCCTGCATGATATGTTTGAGGAGATTCTGGAGGAAAACGGACCAGAGAGGCCAAGTACCTTTGTATCCCAATAACTGGATATTTTCTTGGCAGAGTCCCCTTTTCCCAGAGATGAGACTGCACTCAGCTATTAGAGAAATAATCACCCGCGTTTTCCAGAACTAGCACAAATGGCACGCAAATACCTTTGTGCACCATGCACCAGCACAGAGCGTGAGCGGCTGTTTAGCTCTGTATCTCATATCTTGGATGGAAAGAGAAATAGACTTTGCTGCGGCAAAGCAGAGATGCTTATCTTTGTAAAGAAACACATGCATCTTACTAAGAAGTAGGCGAGAGATATAGCAGGTGATTTATGTATCATTAATGTTCAGAAGAGGAGGCCCACTGTATGGGACTGTTTTTCCTGAGGCCAATTTTGTTTTATAAAGATGTCCCATGTTCCAGCTTGTGAGTTCTGAAACAGTGTAATGTTTCATTCTGTATAAAATACACAAGATGAAAGATACCCCTATTTATGTTTGTATTTATTAATAACATATTTTATTTATTTTCCAATTGTTTTTACACTTACTTGATGTATTTTTATTTTTCACAAAATATATTGGGCAATCTTCTCATTGAGTAAGTTTTTGTTTATCAGGCTAAACCCACTGAAATGATTTTGTTGGGCAATGTACATACTGAAAAAATCATTTCATTGATTAGTTAGCAGTCTAAGAGGCCTTTTGAAAGTTATTTTTCAGAAAAGTATCTTAAATGTCAACAAAAAATGGACATTAAAGGTTGTTTTGTTTCATAAATTTGTCTGATTGAATTTGTGCTCATTCAAGGATAGTATGATGAAGAGCAGAAAGACTTATAGTTCTGTAATGTTTCCGTGGCACAAAAGAGGGAGTAAATAACAAAAAGAAAAAACATCAGCCAAGTAGTTATTTTAAACATCTGTATCGGTATCGGCCCAGAATTTCATAATCGGTGCATCCCTAAAATTGAGTGAACAGTCCTTTCTGAAGACGAAGGGAGAAAGTGATCCTTTCCATGACATAAATGCTGTTCACTATGTCAGTCCATTCCTGTATTGTGGGCAGTTCAGGAAGTAGCCAGCGCCTGGTTATAGCTTTTTTCAGGCTGAAATCAAAATACAATACATATACTTATTGGTGCACCTTGTCAGAAGGTCAGAAGGTCAACATTTCTTAGGAATAATACGGTAAATTCCAAGGGTAGGTCAGTGTTAAGTATGTTTTTGAGTGCTTTGTGAAACTCCACCCAAAAGGGTTTTATCACTGCACAATCCCAAAATATATGCCAGTGACTGGCATCTTGAGAACCACTCCGA
Organism: Acanthopagrus latus; assembly: GCF_904848185.1. Lineage (NCBI taxonomy): Eukaryota > Metazoa > Chordata > Actinopteri > Spariformes > Sparidae > Acanthopagrus > Acanthopagrus latus. The sequence goes on along the minus strand of NC_051040.1, from coordinate 31,046,167 downwards.
CACTCAGAATTCCTTCCAGAAAAATGTGCCTTCTGTCATGGTGCTATGAGGAAGCGAATAAGACATTTCCAAACAAATTCCCGCCAGATGTTAGAATTAGTGCATTGGAGTCTGCACATATCAAGCCAACTTCCACTTGAGATTGACAAATTAAGCACAAGCATAAGCACACCAATGAATCATTTGTAGTTTATCTTCTAGTTTATACTCGTCTCTAACAGTGTTCCAGATTTTTAGTTGAGCTTTGAGAAATGGGTTCTTTACGTCATGTATGAATCCTGCCAAGTTTTTGTGTGGTAGTACTGCACTAATTGGAGGGTCATTTATAAGGGAAAGTTCAATGTCCTTCCATCTAGCCTGGTACGTCGGGGTACATATGTTGATTAATGGTTTAATTTGGGCAGCAGAATAATAAGCTTTTAATTTGGGTAGAACCATTCCTCCTTCCTCTTTTGGGAGTTTTACATATATTCCTATTTTTTTCCCCTGCCAAATGAATCTGGAAATTATTTTATTCAATTCAGAAAAATGTTTTGAGGGAACTTCCACAGGAAGGGCTTGAAACAGAAAAAGATATTGTGGAAATATGATAATTTTGACACAATCAATTCTATGACTGAGGCCAAGAAAGGAAACAGAGTTCCATCTATGTATGTCATCTTTGATTTTTGTTAGTAATTTATCTCAGCCAGTGTTGCAGTGGTTTTTGGTAGGTTTATCCCTAGAAATTTCAATGATTTTTGATCCCGCTTTAATTTAAATTTCTCCCTAAGGTGTTTTGAAGGCGTATATTTAAATGACATGATTTGTGTTTTTTGTATATTTAATTTATACCCTGCGTATCTACCAAATGTGTCAAGAAGATTCATAAGGTTAGAGAAGGATTCAGATTAAATAAATCAAAATATCATCCGCATACAGCACCACCTTGTGGTCTTCCTCATTAAAGGGACATTCTGGTGTAAATTTAATCCATGGTCTAACACACCTTGACACCGAGTACAACCCTCCTCGAGAGATAAAGTTTGCGGACTGCTAGCTTACAGAGTTTTAGCATCCTCAGACGACCGCACAACAACAAGATTCCTCTGTCGACCTGATTTACAAGATAATAATAATATAATACCCTTGAGAATCCCATTCTTTTTAATTTTTCATGCTCTCATGGGGGGTGAGGTATGTCTCTTGCAGAAGTACAATTTGTGCATTTTCCTCTTTCATTTTGGATAAAATTCTGCTTCTCTGTGTGGGGTTTAGAATCCCCTTTACATTATAAGATAAGAGATAACACAACATAAGAGATAACCTTAAGGACTTGGTTATTCATAGTCTTGTAAAATTTTCCAAAACAAAGTCTCTCCTAGCATTCCTAGTAACATAAAGTCTACACAGTGATAATCTCTCTCACAGAGAGCAATTATAAAACAACATCAAACAGAGAACGGCATTTAACAGAACTTCGTGGAAAAACGAAAGAACAGTTGGTTCCAATGAAGAGGCTCGGTATAAAAGAGCCTTGCGGGGCTTTGCAAAGTCAAAGCCCCCATAAGGGAGCATCCCACATCAGGTCAGTGGAGAGGCCATCCAGTGTGGCCGCATGTAGGCCAATGTCCGAACAACCCCCTAAGGTGTGGTCTGCTTAGAATGGCCCACTGCTTCCTGGTTCTCCTGGAAGGCACTGAGAAGATAAACAAAAATCAGTGCAGGGTCTGAAAGTTTTACAAGGTTTACCAACCAGCACACACGGGGAAGTCCAGCTAGAGCAGGATGGCTCAGCAATCTTGTGCTCTAACATGTATGTCACCTCTGCCTCCAGCTGAGTTTGTTTCTCTTGAGGGAACCGGTAAAAACTCTGACGAATCGATGCTGCATCGCCCACTTCAATATCGTGCTCTATGAGGTGGGTCCACGTGGGAGTATCTGAGAACAAAACAGGAAATGATAAAATGAGTTCAGACAGCTCCTTTCCCTGTGCTGCCTGCAAATGTCCCAACAATCTATCCAAATTTCTCAGGGACTCTGAATTTTAAAGCCTGCCCTGCAACACACCAACATCTGGACTCTCAATCTTCTCCTCTCCACCATCCAAAGGTGGAGAGACCGAAGCCACCGGCTTCACTTCCCCCCAACTAGCACATGGAAAATAGGGTATCAGCATATTAACATGACACAACTGTGTAGTCTTCGGTCTGTCAGGAGTGGAAATCAGATAATTTAAATCTGTAACCTGTCGAACAACAGAATAAGGCCCCCCAAACCTAGCCTGAAAAGGAGATCCCACCACTGGGAGGTTGGCCAGGACCTGATCCCTGGGGCAAAAGACATGCACTTCAGCCTGGCGATCATACAGTCGCTTCATCTTACCTTGAGATTTTTCTAAATGTATTTTTGCCATCTTTACTGACTCATACAACCGTCTCTTGAACCCATTTACATAATTTGTTAGTTCTTCCGGAGGAGGAGATGTGTAGTCATCAGGGTCTGCCTCATTGTCTCCACTGGAGCTTGCAAAGGAGTTGCTCAGGAATCTTCATAATGAGAAGTTGAATGCACAAACTTCACATTACATTTGACCAAACAAGCTACTGTTTCAAAGGGTGTGGGAGAGCTGAGCACAAAAACAGTGGAAATCATTAAAATGAGAATCAACAATTTAACAGATATAGCTACTTGTCTCAGATTCTCAGAACACATTGGAATAGAATAGACTGTACAAATGAATATGATGCTCTAAGCAACTTAACATCAGGATTGGAGTCTTGGGGCATCAAATCTAGCAATGTCTCACTAGAAAATATAGGAGTATTTAAGGCACCTAAAGCACACACCTCCACAATATCGGGAATGCAGGTAATGGTGGAAAAGATCAAATAATATTCAGTGTATCTAACTTTTTTTTTTCTTATTCCTGCAAGTAAACTAACAAAGATGTGTGCACTATACAAATGTAGCACAATATACATACAGCTGTACTGCGTACAGTGCTGCGTACAGTGCTGAGAGGACAGGGAGATGTTCAGCTTAGCTTGCAGTGATCACTACGAGCTCATTTGCTCAGTGTACCAGGAATACACAGACATAATTTGAAAAACAGCTGTTTTATTGTAGCTTGATCTAGCTATATACACAAGGTACAAATTGAGATTTGATTCCAGTCGTAGGCATACAAGGTTTAAGGGCTACTGTACAAATGCACAAAACAGTTTGCATTTTGTTGATGGTCTGGAATGCTGTTAGAATAAAACTAATAATTATTGGTTCTCCACTTAAAATTACATAGAGAAACATTTGAACTCTGTATCAGAACCCTCTGACCAGGATATTTCAGCTGGCAGTCAAAAGTTCAGCCTGCTTTTCATACTCAGTCACATATTAACTCTGTGGCTGATAGAGACACACCAGTCAATCAGATAGCATACACTGGATGTTATGTTACAATCACCTGCACATATCCAATTGTAGAGGTGGGTAAATCGATCAGTGCATTGCAACATATTTTTTCCCAATTCAATATTGATTCAGAAAATCCTATGAATCTATTCAGGCAAGCAGCGGCCCCCAACCACCCGCTGTGCCTCGCCCGACACCTCTCAGTCCCCGCCTCCAGCAGCTGGAAGCGCCTCACCCACGACCTCGCTTGAGGGTTGGAGGATGACACGCTGCGGAAACACCGTCAGAGCTGCGGAGGCGGGTATCCAATTTCTGATGCACTGCTATATCAGAGACTGTAAACTACCAGCGAAGCCGGTCTCACCCTGGCTGCTGCACCGTGTGCCCGTGGGTAGCACTCTCCTCCGGGGAGAGAGGGGGGTTAAGACAGGATGTGCGAGCATCTAAAGGGTCTGGTAGTACCGTCGCAGTGCAGGAAGGCTCTGCACAACAGAGAGTAGTGACAGCTGTGATGCGGTGGTTGCATGGGTGGTTGGGGTCAGGCCAGGGTGGCCAATAAGGTGGCCAGGATTCAGCGTGAGGTGGCCATGGCCACCCCCTGCCACTCCACCCCTCCGCTAGTGCAAACGTGAGGACACAGGCCAACTTCTGAGCCGTGGTATTTGCTGTAATGGGAAGTGCACCTGAAGTGCAAAAGGCTGAATGTACGGTGATGTGGATTTGTTGTAGTAAATCACACCCATATTGACCAGTTATGACCACCTTCAGGATATGGCCTCAGGATTGGCGTGACCTATATCAGAAAACCCAGCTGTGGTCAGGGATCATATGGATATAAGGTTTGCAAATGTGTTATTTGAAATGTTGAAGTTACAGGCAAAAACGTGATTGCATCCATTATAGTGCCAGCTAGTGGAGTACATGTGCAATTTGTGGTATCAAAGAACTGTGTCCTATTGTATATGGACCATATAAATTTCAAAGCTCTCAGCATAATTGTTTGCCTGAAATTAAGCCACGCCCACATTGACCAGTCATGACCACCTTCAGGATCTGGCCTCAGAATTGGCCCTACATCACACTGACCAAATTTGGCAAAAATTGGTGTGGCCGTTTAAGAGATATAAACTTCCCATATTTTTAGCGCCTCCTAGAGGCCAAAATTCGCCAAATTTGGCTCATCCCTTCCCAGTTTCATGGCAACCAAGGACCTAAAATTTAGTGTTAATAGCATTTAGTTTGTCCGAGATATCAAACAGTTTAAATTTTTATAGCTAGCTACAGAAATTTGTTTGTTAATAATTTGCACATTTTTTGACTAAGCAAAATTCTTTTGATAACTTAAGATCAAGTCCAGCTGAAGAGTGTATGTGCCAAGTTTCACGCAGGTTGGACAAATTCCCAAGGAGGAGTTTGAAAAAGTATGTTTTCCAGTTTTTGCGGTTTACCGAAAAAACTTTCTAGGTGGAAGTGGGCGTTGCCAATTGTTAAGTGATTCTGCTCCATTCAGGGAATCTGGGGATATAAGGTTTTTAAATGAGTGACATACGGTGTAGGAGTTATAAGCAAAAACGCGTTGGTCTAGGTTATAGCGCCCCCTGCAGGCAGATATTTGTAGTTTTTTGTGTCTGAGATATTTGCAGGAGTCTGGACCAACCCTCCAAATTGCACCGCCCTCACTTGCGCAGTTTAGCCTGCAGCACCACTTAGAATTACAATAGGGTTCCTAGCACCGCTGGTCCTAGGAAACGTGTATGTACGCCTACGCGTTTCCTTAAAAATAAAGAATCATTTGAAAAACAATAGGGTCCTTGCAGGTTCCCTGCTTGGGCCTTAATAATAATAAAAACAAATAATCCTTTGAAAACCAATAGGGACCTCGCAGGCTCCCTGCTTGGGCCCTAAAAATCCTTACAATTACAACAGGGTTCCTAGCACTGCTGGTCCTAGGAAACGTGTATGTAAGCATACGTGTTTCCCCTCGGGCTTGCGCGTGGTAGCGGTGCTTTGCCTGTGTTGTGGCCGCAAATAGTTCCAGATATAAATTGGTCTAGTAAATCCCTTCGTGTTAATTTGCATTTATATGTGTACTCGATATGAATGTATAGGTCACGAGAAATAATTACAAAAAATCTTGAGTTATTTGATTCACTTTTGCAACAACATGCTAGCTGGACACTCCGGATTACAGCGACTACGCTAAGCTAAAGCTAACCGCGGCGTTTCTAGATTAGGACAATGGCTGGGTCGGCTAAAAAACGCTTTGGCTCACTCATCCAACTCTAGGGACTGCGGGGAGTGACTCAGTTTCACCTAGGGGTGGCGTACTCCTTTAAACACACAGTATGTAATTCCTGCTGCTAGGGGTCTCTCAACAAGAGACAGAAACAACTATTGCCAGTGAAAATCTAAATGAAAATCGATAAAAAAACTAAGCAATACACAGAAAATTCCAGAGAGAATTTAAATCTATACATTAACCTAATCTAAAATAGTAGTTTTTAATCATTAGGGGGCCAATCCCGAGGGGCCGTATGCAAGCATACACGTTTCCTAGGACCCTATTGTAACCCTACTGTAATTGTAAGGATTTTTAGGGCCTGAGCAGGGAGTTGTTTTTCTAATGACTCTTTATTTTTAGGGGGCCAAGCCAGAGGGGCGGAGGGAACACGTATGCAAGCATATTCGTTTCCTAGGACCAGCGGTGCTAGGAACCCTGTTGTAATTGTAAAGATTTTTAGGGCCCAAGCAGGGAACCTGCGAGATCCCTTTTGTTTTTCAAAGGATTATTTGTTTTTTATTATTATTAGGGGCAGAGCAGGGAACCTGCAAGGACCCCATTGTTTATCAAATAACTCTTTATCCCTTCGTGTTAATTTGCATTTATATGTGTACTCGATATGAATGTATAGGTCATGAGAAATAATTACAAAAAATCTTGAGTTATTTGATTCACTTTTGCAACAACATGCTAGCTGGACACTCCGGATTACAGCGACTACGCTAAGCTAAAGCTAACCGCGGCGTTTCTAGATTAGGACAATGGCTGGGTCGGCTAAAAAACGCTTTGGCTCACTCATCCAACTCTAGGGACTGCGGGGAGTGACTCAATTTCACCTGGGGGTGGCGTACTCCTTTAATGATATAGAGGGTGATCAAATAAATTACTTTGCTGGAAAGGATCTTCCCTGAACAGCAATGTAATTAGTATATTACAGCTGAAGAGAAAGGAGAGACAAAATGGGCCACTTCAAAAGCACAAGAAGACAAAGTTTAAAAGATATTGTAGACAACAGAAATATCTGAAAAAAAGAGCTGTCAAAAATGCAATGCAACATGTGACCTTTCTCACTTCTCACTTCCAAAAGAGAATCATTTTATGTTATTTAGTATCACAGTGCTGCAGCAAATCAAGAAAGAATGTAGAGGGACATCAAAAAAATATGTTTCATTCATAATATATAGTATAGTACAGTTTAGTATTTATATATGTTGACTGACAGAAGGGAAAATATTTAACAGCCAGAATTCATTAGTGCACATTAGCCGTAAGGTTGTTTGTGCCCATGTGTCTGTGTTCAATTTTGCCAATAACTAAAGCCAGCACTCATCAGAAACACTGTTCTTTCTGTTATCCTCCAGTGTCTTTTCTTTTCTAGTCCTCCATTTTCCTGTATGTTCATTTTATAAAGAACACATCCCCCTCATTCAGCAATATATAGATAACAAAAGGTAATTAACATTACAGTCAGTTACATTACAGTGAACTTGGGAATCTCTGAGGCCTGTTCCCGCAGACATGTTTGGGAGCAATGATGAAGAGGAATCCACTTTTTTTTAATCCCAAAACTCATTGATTTGATCAATAAGATCATGCTATTTTTTAGGAAATCAGTAATAAACCTCGACTTACATGTCCAAAATTTTCCTAACCGATCATGTATCTCACTAAACATGTCCCTCTGCCTGTTTGTTGTCCAGGTGGGAACTATCGTGGTGTCTTTGCACTGGGTCTGGTTCAGGGTGAATGGAAGATGTATGTGAAGTGGCCACTGGACAGGGAGGAGTGCAGCCTTTACATAATCAATGTAACCGCTAGTGATGGACTCTTCGTTTCCCAAGCAACGGTGGAGGTGACAGTGTTAGACACCAATGACAACAGCCCCATTTGTAACCAGGTGAGGAATAAAGCTGCATGTTGTTCTGTTGCAACCATAGCGACAGTTAAAGACAATGGCAAATGGCAGTACTTGTATTTGACTCAGCTTGCTGATCTTGTAAACATACATCTATTGATGCCTCTGGACACATCTCCAGTGATGTTCTTGGAATCATCTGGTGTTTCGGGTCATTCAACACCATACACCATACACCCTCATCCAGACCCAGCCAGGGCTGATCAGGGCCCAGCTTGTGTCCAGATGTTTAGCTACTCTGACTCCATGGCTCTACTCTTTTAAGCCATAGCCATCTTGTATCTAGAACGGGTTGCAAAACCCCTGCACCCAACTTCCAATGGGATACACTTTGTTTTCCATCCTGCTGACAGTTGCTGACCAGTCCTTCATATTTGGAGTCTTTTCTTTTCAAAGGCCTCTTTCAACTGGTCATCCAATGGGACTGTTAGGTGACTATGCTATGCCCCATGTGTGCAGATTTAATCAGTTTGGTAGCACATCATACACTGCTGTAGCAATTGTCAAAGATTTCAAATAGTCACTTAATTCCATTGACTGGGTCTCTATATCTTTGCTGTTTATGTGTATCTACAGGCTGTGTACACTGCCTCTATTCCAGAGGACATCCCAGTCAGCAGTGTGCTGCTGAGGGTTGGAGCTACCGATGCAGATATAGGCATCAATGCATGGATCAAGTACTCCTTACATGGTCCTGGATCCCAGGACTTCAGCATGGACGTGGACACTGGTATGGTTTTGAAAACTCACCCTTACAGTACATTTCTATTAGAAAAATACTTTGTACATAACCCTTTTTCAGTGAATTATGCAAATTGACACTTGACATCAGTGAAATATATCCCCATATGGCTCCATTTCACATTTGTTTTCTAACTTGCCCAGGTGAGGTGAAGTCATCTGCGATTCTTGACCATGAAATTACACCCAGCTACAGGCTGGTTGCCCAGGCAACTGATGGTGGTGGGAGAGGGTGCCGTGCTGAGGTGCAGCTAACAGTGACTGATGTGAATGACAATCCACCAATCTTCACTCAGTCACAGTACACTGCAAGCGTCTATGAAGACACAGCCACCAAAGCCCTGCTGACTCGAATCCAGGCTATAGACCCTGATGAAGGTGATACTAAAACTACTAGTAGTGCTACTTGCTACCACTACTTGCAGTAGTGGTACAAATGCTACTATACTATATTTATTCAAAAGAGGCTTTCAGTGGACAGTGTTAAGTTCAGAACAATAAATGAGTTAAGATTATACTGTCTCAACTGTAGCATTAAATTAAATCTGAAGCAGATACGAAAAACAAGGTCATCAAGTAAAGAAAGCAAAAGTAAGGGGAAATAAACAATAAATTCAGTGTGGTGCAAAATAAATTTGAATGACTTCATTACTCCACCCCACTTCCAGCAACCCATAAGCCTGATGTCATAGACTCCTTCTGACCCACTCTCCCCTTATTTCTGCCCAACAATGATGACAACTAGGGATGTCCCAATCTGATCACGAGATCAGAAATCAGGCCGATCTCGTGGTTTCAGACTCAGTCGGAATCGGACGTTACATCCTGATCAGGGATTATATATACACTATATTACCAAAAGTATTCGCTCACCCATTCAAATGATCAGAATCAGGTGTTCTAATCACTTGGCCTGGCCCCAGGTGTATAAATTCAAGCACTCAGGCATGCAGACAGTGAAACAAGACATTTGTGAAAGAATGGGCCGCTCTCAGGAGCTCAGTGAATTCCAGCGTGGAACTGTCATAGGATGCCACTTGTGCAACAAATCCAGTCGTGAAATTTCCTCGCTCCTAAATATTCCACAGTCAACTGTCAGCTCTATTATAACAAAATGGAAGCGTTTGGGAACAACAGCAACTCAGCCACGAAGTGGTAGGCCACGTAAAGTGACGGAGAGGGGTCAGCGGATGCTGAAGCGCATAGTGCAAAGAGGTCGCCGACTTTCTGCACAGTCAATTGCTAGAGAGCTACAAACTTCATGTGACCTTCAGATTAGCCCAAGTACAGTACGCAGAGAGCTTCATGGAATGGGTTTCCATGGCCGAGCAGCTGCAGCCAAGCCACACATCACCAAGTGCAATGCAAGGCGTCGGATGCAGTGGTGTAAAGCACGCCGTCACTGGCCTCTAGAGCAGTGGAGACGCGTTCTCTGGAGTGATGAATCACGCTTTTCCATCTGGCAATCTGATGGACGAGTCTGGGTTTGGAGGTTGCCAGGAGAACGGTACATTTCAGATTGCATTGTGCCAACTGTGAAATTTGGTGGAGGAGGAATTATGGTATGGGGTTGTTTTTCAGGAGCTGGGCTTGGCCCCTTAGTTCCAGTGAAAGGAACATTGAATGCTTCAGGATACCAAAACATTTTGGACAATTCCATGCTCCCAACCTTGTGGGAACAGTTTGGAGCGGGCCCCTTCCTCTTCCAACATGACTGTGCACCAGTGCACAAAGCAAGGTCCATAAAGACGTGGATGACAGAGTCTGGTGTGGATGAACTTGACTGGCCTGCACAGAGTCCTGACCTGAACCCGATAGAACACCTTTGGGATGAATTAGAGCGGAGACTGAGAGCCAGGCCTTCTCGACCAACATCAGTGTGTGACCTCACCAATGCGCTTTTGGAAGAATGGTCAAAAATTCCTATAAACACTCTCCTCAACCTTGTGGACAGTCTTCCCAGAAGAGTTGAAGCTGTAATAGCTGCAAAAGGTGGACCGACATCATATTGAATTCTATGAGTTAGGAATGGGATGGCACTTCAGTTCATAGAATGAGTAAAGGCAGGTGAGCGAATACTTTTGGTAATATAGTGTATATATATGTATATTTATTCTCATTATTTTTATCAGACCATTTCGCGGGGAGGGTAGTGTTATGAAAGAGCTGCATTTGATACTACACATTTGATATGGCAAATAAAAATCAAACGCTTAAAGAATACAACAAGTAATACAGGCAAAGACACCAAAGCAAAAAACACTCGCGGATACTTTCAAAAGGACAGAGAAATATTGACAGCGACATGGCCAAAAAATATTACAGAGTGGGTAATTAAATTAATCGCTCTGGATAACCAGCTCATGGCTCTGTGGTAGAGGATCAGGGTTTTCTTCGTCACCTGCAGTTTTTTTAATCCCCGGTGTGCCTTACTATCTCTGCATTACACTACATTGACTTCACTTTCAAGTTACAGCTCTGGTATGCGCAGCAGTTTTGTGGGTCTCATACAGCAGAGCATGTAAAACAGGCGACCCAGGAGATGCTGAACGCGTGTGAAATAGACAAGCAAACACATTCATGTCATTTTACATGATAACGTAAGGAATATGTAAAAAGCAATGATGATATGGAGGGACCAAGCATGGGCTGCATTTCACACACTTCAGCTGGCTGTACACAAGGTTCTGCTATCACAGTGCAGCATCACAAACTCACCAGCTATCACAGCCAATGTTGGAATAGCATATGCAGAATAAGAAAGAGCCATATGAAAGTGTCACGACCCGGCTCAAGGCAGGACAAATACGATGAAGCGTACGGGTAGAATAAAAAGTTAATAGTTTTATTCACCAAAAGAAGATCTCAACCCAAAAATAAGCAACCAAAAGAACACAAAGAAACCACGAGGCACTGAGACAGAGCTGCGCCCAGCTCCGCCACTGGAACGGAGTGACGAAGAGAGAGAGCGACCGGAAGAGGCCGACACCCTCTTGTAGCCTACACCTGGCAAATTCCTAAAGAACGGGGACCAAACCCCGAGACCACAACCAAAAAGAAAAGGTTACTTTTTTTTTTTTGTTAGACAGCTATAATATTTTTTCTACCAGAGGGCTAAAGGAACACCCCAGCTGTCGATGGTCATCCATTCCTCCACCTTGCTTGTCCTCGACATCCAACACCTCACCAACGTGGTACCAAAAGGAAGCACTTTAAGAGGAGAGCGGGTAAGAAGACAAAAGGGAGAGAGAAGGAGAACAAAACATGCAGCAATACATTGTTGCACACAGACTTATCCTTGTGGGGCTCTGGAAAGTGCATCCACTACAACATTTTCAGAGCCTTTGATATGTCTAATGTCAAGCCAATGAGACTGCAAGAACAACGACCATCTTACTAACCGCTGGTTTGGACACTGTAAGGAGTTCAAAAATGCAAGTGGATTGTGGTCAGTGTAAACCACTACAGGTACCACACCTGAGCCCAAGTACACCTCAAAATATTGGAGCACCCAAACTAGAGCAAGTGCCTCCTTCTCAACTGTTGAATAATTCAACTGGTATGAGTTAAACTTTTTTGAGAAAAAACTCACTGGTTTCTCCAAACCCAGATCATCCATCTGTAACAGAACTGCACCCACTCCCACATGACTAGCATCCACCTGGAGGGCAAAGGGACTGTCAAACCTTGGAGCTGCCAGGACAGGTGCTGCACACAGAAGTGACTTTACTCTTTCAAAAGCTTGTTGACAAGAGGAGGACCAAACAAAGGTAACACGCATCTTAAGTCAGTCAGTCAGTGGTGCCACGACCTCTGAGAAGTTTCTGCAAAAACCTCTATAATACCCCACCAAACCCAGGAAATGCATTAACTCCTTGGTGGTGGGTGGAGGGTAACACTGGACAGCTCTCACTTTTTCTGCAATAGGCCGAACTTTCCCCTGACCTACAATCCGACCAAGATAGGTCACTGTAGCCTGTGCAAACTCACACTTGGCAAGGTTGATAGTCAGGCACGCCTCAGCCAACCGCATAAACAAAGCACGGACGCGCTCAACATGAGAGGACCATGTATCTGAACACACCACTACGTTGTCCAAATAGACAGTGCACCCCTCTAAATCCCCAAAGACCCTTGTCATAAGCCTCTGAAAAGTGGCTGGAGCGTTTCACAATCCAAACGGCATAATATTATATGCGTAAAGTCCATTTGGTGTAATAAATGCAGAAAGCTCACGAGCATGCTCAGACAACGGGACCTGCCAATAACCTTTTAGTAGGTCAAACTTGCTTACTTTGGTGGTCGGAAGTAGCGCCAAGACCCAGTCCCCTTCACTGAACACACGCTGCTCAGCCCGCCGGTCATACAAGGTTTTCATCTTGCCCTGTGCCGAAACCAAATTTTCTTTGGCCAATAACCCTGCAGCATACAATCTATGGCAGAAACCATTGACATAATCAATCAGATTTCCCGGCGGGTCCGCGTCCTTCCACTGTTCATACAGTAGGTTTAAAGGGCCCCGTACTGTGTGTCCGAACACTAGCTCGCTAGGGCTAAACCCTGTGCTCTCTTGGGTCACTTCTCTCAGTGCCAAGAGTAACCAGGGAAGCCCCTCCTCCCAGTCTCTATCCATCTGCACACAGTAAGATCTTAACAGTGATTTTAAGGACTGATGAAACGCTCCAGGGTCCCCTGACTTTGAGCGTGATATGCAGACGCTTTATTGTGTTTTACACATAACTGTCGCAGTACCTGCGCAAACAAGTGAGAGGTGAAATTCGAGCCTTGGCCACTTTGGATAATCTTCGGGATACCGAATATAGCAATGAACTGCGTCAGGGGCCCGCTTCAGCACTGTCTCATGGAGCCTGGAAGGCACGACAACCTGAAGGACGGGGTCCCCAACAAACTCATCCCCATGCGGCACCCCCTTCCTCATCAGCAGCCCCTTAAGCAGAAAATAACAATGAGAATCATTCTTGACCTCATGTGTGGGCAATGCAACGTCAAACACCCCATTCAGGGACGCATCTGCACGCTGCTCACTCTCTAGTTCCTTCTGCGTGACCGAGAGAGAGCCATCAGACAGGGAGAAACACAACCCCTCTGCTTCCTCACCATCGCATCATGCATAGGCACTGCTGGAGGTGAATTTTGGGCCATGGAATGCATCACAGTGCACGAAGTAAACACTTAAGGGAAACTAACCTCATCATTATTGGGCTGCTTCCTCATCAGCGGAACTGGAGAAACCACCGGCGGCGGCGATGCGCCACCCCACACACGCTCACCTGCAGCACCCTTCCCCAAGATTAGAGTGACCCCCTCAACATGCAGCGCAGGCCTCACACCAACTGTTAACTCGCCCTGGAAAAGATCAGACTGTAATACAACTTTGTGGAGCGGAACCTGTAACACCTTCATTTCCATACCCACAATAGGCACCCAACAACCTGTGTGACTCTCATTGGAAAAGGGTAACATTGAAGCCTGAATGAAGGAATCAAAAGCCGTTTGAGTTTCTCTCAGTATTTTAACCAGCACCTTCAAACTGTCCCCCACGAGAGAAACATAACCATCAGAAATAAACGGCAGGAAAACTGCAGGCACGGACTCACTCTGATCTGTCACACTCACTGCTGGCCCGCTATGCAGAGAGACGGTGCAACAGGCACCCTTCGGTTGCCCCGCGGAACTCCCCTGGGAAGTCCTCACCTTAAGCGCATAACATAACATGCCCCCTCTTATGACAATAACTACACGTTTTCTCAAAACCTCTCCCATTACGTTCTTTAGGGTCAGTTTTACCAAAACGACCCACATAACTCCCCAGAGTCCCCTCAAGACGCTCTCCAAAATTGTCTCTAAAATTTCCACGAGTGCCACCATGGGCGCGCCACTCACCAAAGGAGCGTTTATGTGTCAGCACATAATCATCTGCCAGTGAAGCCGCCTCAGTCACACTTGTTACTTTGAGGTCATTGATGTGTTGCGCAATACTGTCAGGTATTGAATTTTTAAATTGCTCCAACACAATTAACTCTGACAGATCCTCAAACGTCTCTACCTTTAATGCGGAACACCAAAGCATAAAATGACCAAAGCAAACAATCTATATCCCATAATCTTACCCATACGATTTAACACAAAACGTGGCGAACGACACACACACTTGCGGCTTCACAGTCCCCACACTACACTATAGTAACACCGGCGGTGCAATTCCATTCATAAACTTTCCTGAATTCATTCACAAATGTGAGCATCTAGCCAGTGCGTAGACAGACAACGAGCCCCCACATTTTGTCACAGTCCGGCTCTAGGCAGGACAAATACGATGAAGCGTACGGGTAGAATAAAAAGTTAATAGTTTTATTCACCAAAAGAAGATCTCAACCCAAAAATAAGCAACCAAAAGAACACAAAGAAACCACGAGGCGCTGAGACGAAGCTGCACCCAGCTCTACCACTGGAACAGAGTGACGAAGAGAGGGAGTGACCGGAAGAGGCCGACACCCTCTTGTAGCCTACACCTGGGGACTGGCCAGGCCCTCACAGGTGACAAAGCACCAACCACCAGCGACCTGCAAACAGACAAACAGATACAAGCAAAGACAGGACAACCATGCAAACATCCAACAGGCACCACCGGCAGGAGGCCGTCACAAAAGTATATAAATTGTTTCAACAGAATTAAATAAACAACTATTAAGGAATGCAGGTACTATTTTTCTTTATGTTGCTGTATTATCCAGGAAAATATTAGTATCGGATCGGGACTCAGTATTGGCAGATACTCAATATTAACGGACTCGGATCAAGATCAGGGTAAAAAAAAAATAAAAATTTGATCAGGAACATCCCTAATGACAACACCATGTTAGTACCCTTGTAGAAAAAAGTAATTACAGGGCCAGGGGAAGCGGTAATAATCAGAAAGAGGGCATCAAAGGTTTCTCTAGGAGACAAATTTTGCACAAGTTGGTATAATTGTAGGATTGTTAAAAATGTAAAAGAAATTGTCAGAAGCAGTTATCACTGTGTTCATACTGAGGGCTTTAACTCTCTAATGTGTACCTCTCTCTGTTCTGCAGCAGGCCCTGGCCGTATAGTGATATACTCACTGGCTGACTCTGCAGGAGGTTCTTTCTCCATTGATAAGTCCTCAGGCATTGTGATCCTTGAACGCATTCTTGACCGTGAGGTTCAGCCCGCTTACCAAATAACAGTCCTTGCGTCTGACTTGGGTTCACCGCAGCCCCTCTCCTCATTGGTCAATGTCACAATCACTGTGCTGGACATCAATGACAACCCACCTGTGTTTGAGCGCCGTGATCAACTGGCGACAGTGCCGGAAGATGTAGGAGTCGGAACAGAGGTTCTGAGAGTTTATGCTGCCAGCAAGGACATCGGAACCAACGCTGAGATCACTTACAGCATTCGATCAGGCAATGAGCATGGGAAATTCCACATCAACCCACTGACTGGTGAGTGTGCTAATCTACAGTAGCTATCCCTCATTTTATATATATTCAATGTACATTACCCACACCCAAGTATCTCAGATGCCTTCAGTCACTTAAGTCATATTCACTATGAGTGCTCAATTCCTGAGTTGTTTATTTCTATTGTGATATTACCACAACATCCCAGCAGGGAACCTGCAAGGACCCTATTGTTTGTGAAAGGATTCTTTATATATTTTTTTTTATTTTTATTTTTTTCCTTCGGATGAAATGATTGCATTTTTCACTGCCTGGACATACCCCAAAACTCACCAAACTTGGAATATAATCTATTGTCACTAGGTGGTGCTGTTATTAAGGAAAGTGCGTTTTGGCTAATAACTCCCATATACGTTGTCGCATATTCAAAAACCTTATATCCACAAGTTCAGGGAATTGTCCTGAGTCTCATGGTATAGGCCACGCCCATTTCCGCCCACCGTTTTTTTTTCGCTACGTCACAAAATGTCGAAAACCTACTTTTTCGAACTTGTCCCAGGCAATTTCACCGATTTGCACAAAACTTGGCACACAGCATCTGTGGACCCTCCTTACAAAAAGTTATTAAAATAATTTTGATAGGCCAAACAGTACTCAAGTTATTAAATAACAACTTCCTGCAGATTTCCTTCCAAACAAGAAGTGTTGGATATCTCCACAACGGTGAGTTCAAATGACATGAAACTTAAGACAATACTTTGAAATAGTATTGTCTATACCACCCCTATGAATTTCATTTCCATAAGTGTTAAGGTGTGGGCACAGGGCCAAATATAAAATTCAACTGGCACCAGAGCGCCACCTAGTGGCCGATTGATAGGTACTTTGTCAGATATCCTCAAGAGGGCAGTGGCAATTATTATACCAAGTTTCGTGTCAATCCACCCAACTGATGTGGAGATTTGAATTTAAAGAGCGCCACCTTGTGGTCATTGCCGAAACTTTTGGACACCTCCTCAGGAACTCATGTCAAAGTATTATGTCAAGTTTCATGTCATTTGGACACACCATTGTGGAGATATCCAACACTTCCTGTTTGGAAGGAAATCTGCAGGAAGTTGTTATTCAATAACTTGAGTATTGTTTGGCCTATCAAAATTCTTTTAATAACCTTTTGTCAGGATGGTCCACAGATGCTGTGTGCCAACTTTCGTGCAAATGGGTGAAATTGCCTGGGACGAGTTCGAACAAGTAAGTTTTCGACATTTTGCGACATAGCAAAAGAAAAACGGCAGGTGGAAACGGGCGTGGCCTATACCACGAGACTCAGCACAATTCACTGAACGCGTGGATGTAAGGTTTTTGAATGTGCGACAAAGTGTATGGGAGTTATTAGCCAAAACGCACTTTCCTTAATAACAGCGCCACCTACAAAACAAAAATAAAGAATCCTTTCAAAAACAATAGGGTCCTCACAGGTTCCCTGCTCGGGCCCTAATAAAAAATCCTTTGAAAAACAATAGGGTCCTCGCAGGTTCCCCGCTCGGGCTCTAAATAAAGAATCCTTTGAAAAACAATAGGGTCCTTGCAGGTTCCCCTGAAAAAGGCAAGAATTCCTGGCCAAACTGAAAAAAAGAGGGAAGAGACCCCTGAACAGCCATGACCGTCGCATCCGGGGAATCCTCCCAACTAAAGCTGCCTAACCCAAAACTACTAACCTATCAAGGGAAAAACAGAGATATGAAAACAGGACTACCTGGATCTCAAACCCAAATTAAAACAACAAAGCCCTGGTGCTCTAACAGGCCAGGGAACTGAACCCAAACTCAAATCAGCAACAAAGAAGAAAACTGCAAAAGACTGTGAGGCCAGCGCAGCCTCCCTCCTCCTGCAAAACACCTGTAATGAGAGAGAGCGAGAGCAAGTGCGAGAGAGAGAGAGAGACGCCCTGCTGCTGCCTCCTTTTACCTGAGCTCAGGTGTGGGCAATCACCTGAGCTCAGGAAGGCAGGGCAGGGCAGAGACAAATGACACACATGTCCACACACTTGGCCACATGTAACACACCCCTATGAATTTGATTTTGTGTTATGGTGTGGGCACAGTGTCAGATATTAAATTAGTTTCATGTTAACCAATGTGGAGATGTAAAATACTTCTATTTAAAGAGCGCCATCTTGTGGTCATCACCTAAAATTTTGCACAGAGCCTCAGGGGCTCATGGGGAAGTAGTTACGTGAGTTTCATGGCATTTGGACACACCATTGTGGAGATATGCAACACTTCACATTTTGAATGAAATCTACAGGAAAATGTTATTTAATAACTTGAGTACTGTTTGGACAGTCTAAAAAAAGGTAGGCAGAAATGGGTGTGGCCTATACTACGAGACTCAGCAGAGGTTTTTGAATGTGCAAAAAAGTATATGGGAGTTATAAGCCAAAATGCACTTTCCTTGATTATAGCGCCACCTAGTAATAGTAATAATAATCATTAGAAAAACCAAAAGGACCTCGCAGGTCGTTACCTGCCCGGGCCCTAATAGGGGCAAACATAGAAACAGTAAGAAACAATAATGTACTATATACAATATGCAAAAAACAATATATATAATAAAATGCTTAAGCATGTACAAAATACGATAAATTACTGAGGTAAATAAAATAAAATGCTAACCTAAGTGGAACTTTAGGTGCAGTTTGATTTACAGGGATAATCATGTAAAGCGGGTTAAAAAGACAAGTTATTGTAAAGACCATAAAAGACTTTCTTTAACTTGGTACAGTTTTTTTTTACTATATAAGTAAACTAATAAAGACACTTTTTTGTTACAGGAATTTTATAAATTTTTCTCAAGTTAAATATCTGATCTGGAACAAACTTTAACTTTCAATTAGACAGTTTTCCTCCTTTTTTTTTTTTTTAACTTTGATCCAACACATATTTTTACTTTAGAATAGACTCTAATTTGTTACATGTAATTTTATCAATTAAAAAAAATATAATACAGTTAAATATTTGATTCAGCACAACTAAACTAAGTTTTTTAATTCTATCTTAATCAATATATTTTCTATAGACACACACCATGTTTCTTAATATAGCTCAATATAACAACACTTTTTGCTTTATTACAACTTACATTTTCCCATAGACAAGAGACCTTACTCTTTATTGTGAAACATGCATCACCTTTTTAGTTATACCAACAACAAAAAACACTAATGTTATCATTTCCACAATATTATACCACAGAGAGAGTTCTGTTAACAAGAGAAAATCTGAAATTGTAGCCAGTAATGAATTCAAGTCTGTTTCTCTCTTATTTACATTCAACAGTTACCCTTTATATTATCCTCTGATGTATTTGAATACAAGCTATGAAACAGAACAAAAACATGCTGTAGCCAAATGTTTTTCTTTGAGTAATCTAACATTTAGAGCTTGCCACTCAGACTGTACACTTTCTGCAGTGCTTCAAAAGTGTATCTGAGATCACTTGGATAGCTCAAGTTTAGGGCATAGATGGTGCCAAATAACATAGCAAATGCATCATTCAGAACTTTCACACCTTCAATGACAATCCCAATGTCACCTGCTGGTTTGAGAGGATCCTCGTCCTCCCTGATGATGAACACTGCCATTGTACACGTCTCAGGCTCTGTTTCAGCTTCCGCCATCCGAACAACCTGGTAAATGACAAGAAATTTATTAGAAAGTTATTCTGATGAAACATGTAATGTGCTAATAACAATTCTCCCATCTATCTTAATTAAAAAAAAAAAAAGTGATGCAAAAAGTAATGACTTGCAAACTCCTGCATAAAGTTAATATGACTATGACAGTCAATCACTACAGTATTGGCAAACCTGACAGCAAATTCTGGTTTAGTCTTAGTCTTTTGAATCACATACCATTTAGTTTTAGTCATATTTTAGTCATCTGAAATCTTTTAGTCTTAGTCTAGTTTTAGCCGACTAGATATAAGAGTTTTAGTCTTAGTCTAGTCTTAAGTCAAGACGTCGCTTCTTCATTTTCGTCATGGACCTAGCTGACATTTCTTTTGTTCATGAGGCATACCGTTGCCCTCGGACTGGGTGCACCGTTAACGCTAGCGTCTTGCTAACGAGCAAGTCAGCTGAAATCCGCGAAAGCTGTGCAAATTAATATCACGTCCATGAAACTGTGTGAAGTTCTGCAAACTCATCTTTGTTCTCTTTCTGTGTAAGTGCTGCTGCCTTTGTTTAGCTTGCCGCAGCTTTTTAAAATGACTCTGCTGCTTCTGCATAGGTCAACATACCCTCAAAAGATTTGCTCTGATTGGATCTCTTCTCCATTCGTACCTCCCTAACATTTTCGTCTTGTTTTTATTTGTCAAAGTGTCAGTTATATTTCGCCACAGTCTTTGTCATCACATCTGACTTTTTATTTAGTTTTGATTTAGTTTTCACCTGTGAAAAAGGTTCGTTGATGAATATTTTTCGTCATAGTTTTCATCGAAGAAATTAACACTGCCTGACACAAAGCAAGACATAGTGCATTTGGTGTGGACTGTTATCATCAGTGGAATAAAGCACTTTTGGTGCTCCATGCAGTGACCATTTGGAGCAGCAGGACTGTATATGAGTCAAAATAAACTACACGGTGTGTAACAAAGGAACATGTGGTTGATGAAGTTTTTGGGCTGTTGTATGAGGCTCTGGATAGACATGCGCAATACTTGTTTGTTGATCAAGTCTATGTTTGGCTGTTTTCATAGGATTTGTTGACTAATGAAAATATAGATGATTATTAGACCTTTAGCTCCTTCAGGTTATACAAATGTGAATGTAGATTCAGTCAAAATTATGATTTGTATTTGACAGTCGACATTTTCTATTCTCGCCCTCATAATTAGCCTTAAAATGTTCTCTTTTTTTTAAATGTTCTGTTCTGTTCCCACTCTGTCCTCATGTTCCCCAGGTGCCATTGTAGTTGCCCAGTCTCTGGACTATGAGACATGCAGGGACTACTTCCTGACAGTGGAGGCTTGTGATGGCGGCACACCACCACTGAGTGCCATCACCACAGTGAACATAAATGTGACAGATGTCAATGACAATGCACCCATGTTTAGCTCTGACCTTTACACTGCGGTTGTGTCAGAGGACGCTATTATTGGAGAGTCTGTCGTCCAGGTAGGTTCCAATGAAAGCTTTACCTACATGTTTGTGAGGCCTGAGGAATTGGTCTCAAAAAAACATACAGTAAAATTTGCTATGGATGTTCATAGTCAAAAGAAAATCCCCTTGATCATCACTTTTTCTAATGGCCTAGTATTAACTTTCTTTGTATAAAAGAGTTATATATTTTAATGTGGTAGTTTTTTTGAACAGACATTATGGTATCACATATTCATTGTATTACTTTTTTTCCTAATCTTTGAATTCCATTTCTGTTTTTTCTATTTTTAAGAATTGCATCAATTCTGTTTGTGATATTCATGGACACTATTACAAAGTGCAGACATGGGAGGACAATTTTGGGGACTAACGAATTGTGTCTCTGCTCTTTGCAGATGATGTGGTTCTGTTGGCTTTAATAGTGTGACACATTAAAATAGGCAGTGGGGTGGTTGGCAGCTTAGTGTGAAGTGGCTGGCATGAGATTCAGCATCTCGAAATGCAGATTACTAGCTTCAATGAAAAGGAATTGCATTTGCATTAGACAAGTAAGGATTTTGTAGTAGTTTCGCAAATTGGCGTAGCATCAACGAAGATGAAGAATGAAGATGTTGTACAAGAACATTGTGGTGAAAAGAGAGCTGAGTAAAAGTGCAAAACTTTCAGTTTACCAGTCAATCTATGTTACAACCCTCAGCTATGGTCATAAGCTGTGAATGAGATCACAGATACAAGATGCCAACATATTTTTCTTCTGTAGGGGTGTTGTAGATACGGTGAGGAGCTTAGACATCCAGACAAAGCTCAGAGTAGATTCACCGGGATGGATGGATGGATGGATGGATGGATGGATGGATGGATGGATGGATGGATGGAATAAGTATACAGTGGTCACACCAGTTTATTTTGGTGTGAGCACATAGATTGTTTTGATCATTTTTGATAACATCAAAGTCTGTACATAGAAACCTGTATGTCCTGGAAATTTGAAAGAGGAGACATCTGGAACAGAGGAAGGCTCATATTTGTACAGATTATAGGGAACCAATGCTAAATGAATCAAATTAGAAAATGTTTTTTTTAATTGCATTAACATTGTTTTATTATATTTTTAAAATGTATGTTTAGTCCAGTATAGGACAGGGATAAATAATGAAAATGTGTGACTGACTCATTTCAATTGAAACACTCACTAACCCTGCCTATGTATGTGTGTGTCTGCAGTTGGTAGCAGAGGATGTTGACAGTCAGCTGAATGGAGCCATCCTTTACTCCATCATCAGCGGAGACCGAGGCAACCAGTTTTTCATTGACCCACTCCACGGGGTCATCAAAGTCAACAAGCAGCTGGATCGTGAGACAGTGAGGAGCACACATACATACACAGACACACACACACACACACACACACACACACACACACAGATACAGAGAGTTTAATCTCTCAAAAAAAACTGTAGAAAAAGTTGAACAGTGACACTTGAATGTAGCAGTGAAGTGCAACTTTGTATAAGGCTTCATATACAACTGGATACTATAGCAGAACTAGAACTTATTTATTACAGCTAATTTAATCTGCAGCCAGCAACAGTTGGGATTTAATAGTGGAAGTAATGTTCAAACTGACAAAATAATTTGCACATTATACCTTGGTCCATTAAATAATAATTTCATAGCCTATTAGTTGTTAGAATTTGTATATTTTATCAACCTGGACTATGAACCATCAGAACCTAAAGTAACGTAATAATTTTTCATGAAATATTTGCAGGAAGATAAGCTCTTATAACCTACCTGTTCAAAAGTGCAGCAAAAAGAATAGCCTCTTACTTTGTTTTAAGTGACAGAGGGTGGGGAAGTGGTACCAGCCGGCTAGCAGATGTAGATGAGTGAAGTGCTCTCGCTGGGGCGTGTGGTCTGACCAGTCTTTGGAGGTAGATGGGTGCAGTTCTGTTGACAGCCTTGTGACACCAGTACCATCGTCTTGAACCAGATGTGGGCCGCAACAGGAAGCCAGTGGAGGTCATCGAGGAGGGGGGGTCACATGGGAGAATTTGGGTAGATTGTAGACAAGGAGCGGAAGTTGAGGAAGTTGCAGTAGTCCAGGCAGGAGACGACCATGATTGGACTGGGAGTTGCATTGCGTCTTTTGTGAGGAATGACCAAATCCTGTGGATGTTGTAGAGGGAAAATCTGCAGGATCAGGCCACAGCAATGAGGTGGGGGGCACAGGACAGCCTGTTGTGGAGGATTACGACCAGGTTCCTCACCGTCAATGACAGTGACTGACAGGTCCATGCGAGGGCAGTCTTTCCCTGGGGTGAAGAGGAGTTAAGTTTGACTAAGGTTGAATTTGAGATGATGCACAACTGTCCAAGCGGAGATGTCTGCCAAACATTCGGAGATGGAGGAGGATTTGGGAAAGGAGCGGAACTGTTGGGCTATTAATTAGTCTGTATCATATGTAACTGTATCAATCAAGTTTAGTATAATTATAACATACAATCATAGTGAAATTGCTGTTGAGCATTTCCATGCAGGCATATGAACTGCTGTAATGTTTCTTCTCTGAGTAGATACCTGTATCTGTGAGCTCTTATGGTTGTCCATCTTTGATGGAAAGAAGGAGCCTTTTAGCCGCTGGCAGGCTCACTGTGTGCTGGTCTGCTACAAGATGGATGCATGACCAGATGGCTGCTCATCACACCTGATGATGGGAACAACACAGAGAGCAACTCTGATTATGAGCACATCAATCTGAAGCAGGAAAAAAGATGGAAGGCAAGGCCCTGCATTTCTCCGCCCTCCCCTAACTTGATGGTGCTTGAGAACTTCAGAAATGTTCATATTCCCTTCTTGAAGTATTCATGAATGCAGTTGATGAGCTGTCAATGTGCTCAGAAAAAGAGTGCATGGGCGTGTGGAGGATCTAAGCTTTTGGCTGTTGAAAAGTGTGTTTGGCGTGATCATACAATGAGCAGCAGCTTTCCCTCTGTGTCAGTCAGTCAGTCAGTGTGTGTGCAATGCTAATGTGCCTATGCATTAATACTTGTGTGTATTTGTGTATTTAACCATTAATCGCCCCTCTGACAACTTGAGGAGAATTCTGGGCGGAGATCTTCCGAAGGTTTAGCCCAGATTATCTGGTATTGTGAATGGTGTATAGATCCAGTCTTAACCTCCCAAACTGATCCAGACCCATTTGCGCCAATAAATAATAAATGCCACATATGCATGTAGGTGGCACTATTCTAGTTAAGTATGTTACAGTGTGACACTTTACGGCAATGTGTATATGTGGATGGGCTGTAAATAAAGCTGAGTTACACCATAAATTCAATGCTCGATCATTCTACAATAAACACGTTAGATATTTAGGATTCAAAATCTGGATGGCTGCAATTGTCATTACATCAGAGAGATATCCTGGAGCAGCTGACTAGCCCTTTAGACTAGCTTTAGCATCCTACTGTTGACAGATAATACAACTGACAGTTTAAGTCTCATCTCATCTCTCAGTCAACCAATTTTTATTTGTATAGCGCCAATGCACAATAAAAGTCAGCTCATGAAATGTTCCAAATTGGAGTCATGTGACTGGCTGGACAAGATGGCAGCTTAGGCTTTTTGCGCTTCCCCTAATCTCTCAGTTTTTAACTAGTTTATCCCTTCAAGTGTAATTTTATGCTGATATTTGTGGTGCTTTTAATAACAAAAATTAATGAATCTGGGAAAAAGAACAGTGCAGGTGGAGCCTCCGCGAAGTCGAACAAAGGAACTTGTGCTACTGAACTGGATGCTATTGTAGACATGCTAATGGAGAGACAACGTGAATGTCTAGAGCCTCAGTTCGCCCAACTTTGCGAAATGGGTAAAGGCACAGAGGCTAAATTGAATGCGATTAAGTCTGATCTGGCCTCACTCTCAGCAAGTATTGGTGTGGTGAAAGCAGATATTTCGGCTCTGAAGAGCACTGTCAAAGAAAACTTAAGGGCAGATGGAGGACAGGAATAGGCGCTGCAGTGTTCGTATCATCAGCTTGAAAGAGGGGGTCAAGGGGTCGAACAGTGTGCAATATCTAAACAGCGCACTGCCAGCGTGGTTCCTGTCTCTCCAGTCTGACCAGCCAGAGATAATGGATCTACAATGGACGACCTGCCCGAGACTGGCCCTGCACTCTCATCTTCAACGTCCTCTGCTACATGATGTGGCAGGCTATTGTCCAAGCTGCGAAGAAGGATCCGGTCACCAATGATGGCAAGAGAGTGAGATTTGCCTCTGATTATAGTAACCACACAGTCAAGCACTGACAGGCTTTCACCCAGGCGATGGACACCGCGCGAGAAAGAGGAGTTGAATTTTTTCTCCTTTACCCGGCGACCCTGAAAGTCAAAGATGGGGTGGACTATCGTGTCTGCAACAACCCCAGAGAAGCAGAGGATTTCCTCAACTCCTGACTGATGACAATGTAGGAGAGGTCCCTGTGGGTTCTGGCTGGCGAGGTGGTCAGCCGGCACACCCGGGCCAACACCTCAGAGGCGGTGGCGGAGGACCCATAACAGCCCCTGATTGTACCCCTGATGCAAAACTACAGCTAATGGATGGACATGTATCTATCTATCATGTCAACTTATAATCTTCCTGGAGTAAGTTAGTCCATGGACTGATTAAGATGTCATTTTCTCTTTCACCCTTGAAGTCACCACGGACTATCTTCACACCTGGCATTCAGCAGCTTTTCCTGTATGAGGCATGCCACAACGGATTACAGTGGATGATCTTTCCTTTCTCTTCCACACTCAATTATTGTTCCTGACTTTAAGTGCCTGCTAGAGTTGTGGACGTTATAATGAATGCTGAAACAAGGTAACATGTACTTAACACTTTACTGCCTTTTTTGACTGTTTAGTCTCAGGTCTGGGTATCTTCCTAGAATTAGGTGATGAGCATTTCTGTTTTTACATGCTAAGAGCTTTCCTCACACTGTGGGGTAGACTCACACTTGAAATCACAGTTATACCATGCTTTGTGTTGTATATCTCTGACATAGTATAAATGACAAATAGTTTATTCTTAGACCCTTACTGCATGGTTTTTGCAGGGTTAATAGTAAGGGCATGTTTTTGCTCTCTTGGGGGGCTGGGTTGGGTGGGGGTGTGTTTAAACATACATTTTTAAAATGTTTAATTTTTAATTGTTTTTCATTTTTGTTGTCTTCTTTTTTCTTCTTCTTTCTATTTGTTTTAATGTGGAGCAGCTCACATTGTGGATTTTGTGTTTACTTTCTTTTTGTATGGAGGGAGAGGGGCTCGATTGGATTAAATTGTATACGTGTCTGTCTGGGTCAGTTTTTTCAGATCGCCGCAGGTTCTGTCTTCATGTCTCTGTCAGCATTAACTATAGAGGCCAACACCCTAAATTATGCCTGAACTTAATATTTTGAGCTGGAATGCAAGTGGTTTCAATAGCCCCCACAAAAGGATTAGCACTCTAGGTTTATTATACAGGATGAGAATTAATGTTGCATTAGTACAAGAGACGCATCTCTTGGCTGCTGATATTAGACGTCTTGCGGATAAACATTATCATGTGATAGCTTCCTCCACATCTGGTTCAAAGACCAAGGCTGTGGCTATTGTAGCCAGGTGTAGCTTTAGAATTAAAATTCAGGACACATGGTTTGATGCAGAAGGCAGGCTGACAATTGTTAAGACAGAAATTAATAACAGGAAAATAGCCTTCATATCGGTGTATGCACCAAACTGTTTTGATAGTTTTTTTACGACAGTAAAAAAACAGTGCCACAGGGGCACATTAAAAGATGGAAACAAATGATATTTAAACATTAAATACTTTAATTTTTCATTACATTAAAATTAGACAAAAGATTATTTTGTACATGTTGAGTGAACTGATTGAAACAATGAGGTAGGGCCATTAAAAATCAGAAATTAAATACAGTAGGACAATGGTGGGCATGGACCCCTGACCCCCTCATACAAGTTTGGCCCAAAGCTCCATCTCCTGCCCCCATCAAAGTGGTTGGGGGTATGTTCAACTTCGGCTGTCCTGCTACATCGTTCTTGGACTTGCTGATATCTGTGGAAAGATGCACAGTAAATATGGGGCACAACTATAAACAACATTTATTTACAGTTGCATGCATTTATTTTAAAACATAGGCCAAGTATTTGTTTATTTTTTAACATAATAATCACATATCAATGACGCAAAAAAGAATTTATGGCAGAAAGCACCATTTTATGGACATACTTTCCTATTAGTTGTAATGACACTGCTTTGCAAATAGCCTGAACAAGAACACCTTTTCTACATCACAAACCTAATGGTGCATTACTTGATCCACATTGATCCACTTGCCCTTCTGGCTGTTCCTGTATGTTTTTTTTCTCCTCACCCTCTTCTTCATCCTCACCCTCTGGAGTGTCCCTCTCTGTGTCAGTACCCTCATTTTCATTACCTGCCTTCTCTCCAACCTCCACCAACTCCTCCGGCTCTCCCTCTTCTAGCTCCTTAGCTCTCTCAATACCTTGATATTTTTCTCTCACTTTTTTATTGACTGGGGCAAAAAAAGCCCGCAATGTTGCTTCCTCATTTCATGATAACTACTAGAAGTAGAAACACAACGTAGAGGCATACATCTATATCCACAAGTAACATCCCTCCCTACTTAACACAGGTTGATACTATTGATTACTTTACTCAGTAAACATATTAATTACTGAAATGCAATAGGGTTTTTTGCAACTTGGTTAACGTCACAACATTGTGTAGAATTAGCTAGGGTACTGACATTTGCATACTAGCTTCTGCTTTGGTGAGTTTGCCTTGATATTTAAGTATAGTGAGAAAAGACATTTACAAACTTGATTTTCTTATCGGAGTGAGGAGCAACAGTAACATGGTTACGTGCAACAAATCACTCTATGAGATTAAATCATTTAGCTTACCTTCGCCTCTTGCACCAACACATTTGTAGTTCCTTCTCTTCAAAACTTGTTACTGCCTTTCTCTTTCTCATCCCGCACCCGGCAACGCAGTGTTTGGGTGCGTCGCTCTAATTACTCCGTGTAGAACGCTGAGTCACATTAGTTCCACTTTTGCCGCTAGCGCATAAAATTGTAATAACTTAATTAATTTTTTAACATTTTATTATTAAGTCAGCTCAGAGGGGGCCACAGCGAGGGCCAGGGACATATTTACAGGGGCACTGGCCCCTGCAGGCCCCCGAGTAGAACCGCCACTGGCGGGGGGAGACTTTAACGCGGTTTGGAGACTAGCTAATCTGGACAGGTAAATCTGAGACAAGCGATCAGAAACTGGTGTCTGCAGCTTTACAGGCTTGGGCTAACAGCCTGGGGCTCACAGATTTGTGATGTTCGACGAATCCATCAATCAGTGACTATGACTTTTTCTCTGCTCGACACCAATCTTGCTCAAGAATCGACTACATATTTGCATCCCCTAAACTCTTTCAAAATATTCACAATATATCTCTTCTTCCCGTAGTCCTCGCAGATCATAAAGGTGTGCTTTGCTCAGCGATGCTCAACAGCGCTTAGCTAAGCATAGCTAATGACTTAGCAAAACCGATTTCTCTTTGAGAACTTAAAAAGGCTGTGCTCAGTATGCAAAGGGGCAAATCACCCGGGCTCAACAGCTTACCACCAGAATTTTACACAGCCTTTTGGGACTTCCTTGGCCCGTTGCTTCTCAATATGATCCAGTTTTCAATACAGAAAGGTGTTTTCTCTAGGGATGTCACTATAGCTGTAATAACCTTACTACTGAAGAAAGATAAAAACCCAACAGAATGTGGTAATTATAGGCCCCTGTTTTATAGTCTGTTGAACGCTGATGTTATATGCCAAGGCAATCTCCCGCTGCCTGCAACCTCATGTATCTTCACTAGTTCACTGTGACCAGACTGGCTTAATAAAACTGCGTCTGGCCTCTGACAATGTCTGCCAATTGCTGCATGTAACTGATGCAGCAACAGACGTCAAAACTCTGGCAGCTGTTTTATCCCTGGACACAATGGAGGCGTTTGACCACCTTGAGTGGTCTTTTTTGTGGTTGTGGTTGGTTTTGCGGGCGATGGGCTTTGGAGAAGGCTTTATAAAAATGATACAGTTGTTATATTCAAACCCCTCTGCAATGGTTCTTACAGGGAACATTTGTTCCACTCTGTTCCCTGTATCTATCTATCATCTCGCCAAGGTTGCCCCTTGAGCCCGACACTGTTTGCTCTGTCGCTTGAACCCTTGGTACAAATTATCTGGTTATTGTTGGTTATTAAACCCATAACTGTTCATAACACACACCACCACCTGGCACTTTACGCTGAAGACATTTTAGTCTTTCTGTGAGACTTATTGCAGTTTGTCCCCCACCTTTTATCAATGTTGGATGAGTTTGGTGCGCTATCAGCATTCCAAATCAATTGGTTAAATCAGCTTTGCTGCCTTTGAATGAAGCAGCCAAGACCTCTGCTTTGCCTTCCAATAGTCCCTTGGTTACACATTTTAAATACATGGGCATTGACATATTTTCCTCTCTACATCTTATTGTGAAGCACAATTATACTGAGATACTGAACAAAGTCTTGGGTGATTTAGAAAGATGGGCCAGCCTGCCCAACTCACTCCAGGCATGTATCTCTATTGTCAAAATGAATGTGGTTCCCAGAATAAATTTTGTCAGTTCCATGGTCCCCCTCTCTCCCCCTGCTGGATACTGGGGTAAGCTTCATGCGGCTGTTTTAAAATTCATGTGGAATGGGAAGAGACCCTGCCTTAGATCTGCCACTGTCAAGCGCAGGAGATTAGATGGGGGATTAGCAGTGCCCAACTTTAAACTTTACCTCTAGTCCTTCAATCTTAGACCTCTTGTCACATGGTTTGACTCTCAGACGACAGGTTCTTGGCATACAATGGAAGAAAGAATGGTGTACCTGTGGTCTTTGGCAGTCAGTTTATTTGCAAATAGATCTATAAGGCAGAGTCAATTACGTTGCAGCCCTATTGTGACCTATCTGATCCAGGTTTGGTGCTCAGTGGAAAGGTTTTGTGAAATATCTTGCAGATGGCACCTGCAGTCTCCAATTTTTAATAATAAAGGTTTACTGATCGGGGGGAGACCTGTCACCTATTATCAGTGGGAAAAGGGAGGGATACGCCCACTGTGCAGAGAGACGTCCAAACAATGTCTTTTCTAAGTCATTTTTGCATGTCACTTACCATCCCATGGCAATGGGAAGGTTCACCTTCCACTCTCAGTCTGTGAATCTGCACCACAAGGTATGTTTTAGAAATAACCAAATGACAAAACTGTCAACAGATTTGTGCTACGTTAGAAGAGAAATAATAAATCTGTAATATTGTAACGAATTGTAACGAACATCAATGCTACTGACTGAAGTGTTTTGATAAAAATTGCGGTCTTAAGACAACTCACTAGGCCTTGGTGTGTAATGGGGGGCTGGTGCGATCACATCTGGACCTGGACCTGAAGACATCTCTGTTGCTGCCGGATTTGTGGCGACATTTAGAGGCGTCTCTGTTGCTGCCGGATCTGTGGCAACGTTTAGAGGCGTCTCTGTTGCTGCCAGATCTGTGGCGATGTTTAGAGGCGTCTTTGTTGCTGCTGGATCTGTGGCGATGTTTTGTCACATCACTGTTGCTGTGGCGATGTCTTGTGACATCACTGTTGCTGCCAGATCTGTGGCAATATCTGGAGTCATCACTGTTGCTGCCAGATCTGAGGCAATATCTGGAGTCATCACTGTTGCTGCCAGATCTGAGGCAATGTCTGGAGGCGTGTCTGTGCTGGGACTTGGACCTGGACTTGTATTGGGAGCCATTGTTGCATTGGTTGCTGGATCCATTACTGGATGTAGTCCCATTCAAATTTTAATCATTCTGCAATTTTGTAACTGACACAATATACCATGTCATGCCCTATCTTGTTTCTTTACCTGCGATGGCCAACAATGACATGACCTTTGGCTGCATGTCGAGACCCTGAAAAACACAATGAATGTCCTTAAATTGCACATGGCCTGATAAAATAGCAAAGTGATGAGATGAACACTTACTGGGTGTCGACAGGTGAGTGTTAAAATAATTCTGCGATAATTTAGAACTGGAGGAAGGAGATCGGAATCAGCTCAAGGTTCAAACGAGGTTTTGATCTTGTACAAGAGGAGCATTCACAGAGCAACAGGCAGGTCTGTTACAAAGTGAAGACTCAATATGTGAAGAGAAAAGCATGGTATTTATCCCTCTCTGTGGATGTGTTTTTCACTACAATAGTTCCTAATTTATGACCTGCACTTAAAGGGATACTTCACAGAGAAGGAAGTGATAAGCTCCAGTGGTCACTCAATACCAGACATAGGTAATAAAACGGACTAAAACAAGTTACAGGTCATGTTAAACAGCTACATTGAACATTCCTGTGTAAGACTTCAGTTCACATCTCTGTTTTAAGTACAAAATTTCCATCACAGTGAGAGCCTAAAAAAGACAAAGAATGTTCAGAGATGGAAAATCATTGAAACGTAAAAAAAAAAAAAAAAAAAGGGTTACTTAAAGAGCGTTACTTCTGATAAATATTTATCTGGTGTTGACGTTTCCCTTCCCCCAGATCCACTGGCACACTCCACCAGACCAGGCAAGGCTGAAACATGTGATTGAGCCTATAACTACTGTCTTGTGTGTAAAGAATATGTGTATAGTCAATATTGCAAAGGGAGAAGTAAATATTCTTGAAGAGTGGGCATTTCCCTTCCATGGGAGCTGTCCCCACGCTCCGCTTGTACGGACATGTCTTCATCTCTAGAGGCTGAAATACATCCAAATCAGTTAGTAACTATCATGTTGTCAATACAACACATTAACATGTTTCATAAGTTGTCATCAGTACTCACAAACATCGACTAGAATAGCTGTGCCCTGAATGGGCTGCAGCTTTTTCGGTGGAGCAGTGTAGTTGGGCAGCTCGATACCTAGAAGTTAGTAGAACAAAAAAAATAAGCATGCTCATCTCCAACATTTTTTATCAAATTTAAGAGTTTTGAAACTGGAATTTCAAATTCATTGTAGAAAAATATTACCCCTGACACTCTTCCTCATCTGAATCTGTTAACACTGCAAAAAATGGTTAGAAACATTGATATGTGAAATTAGAGGCCACATTTCTGTAAACAGATTTTATATTAATGTATCAATTACTTGAGAATGAGAAAACATACCATTTCTTACAAAACCCTCTGGAATTGCTTTTTTGGTGTGGTTCCTCAATGTCATCACAACCTCCTCCCTCTCCTCATCATCATCATCCTGCTCTGCCTGACTGGTCATGTTGTAGTTCTGACATTCTCTCCGGACAGCTAGAAGTAAGACAATTAAACATTTAAAACATTTCAACCTTCAAACTTTCAAGTATATTTAGACTTGGACATATAAGTCATTTTCTTTTCATCAAAACAGTACTTGCCTGATGTCATTTTTGTCTTTATTATTGGGAATGTCATCCAGTCGTCCCAGGGGTTTGATTTCTCCTTTATAGCCTTTTCTGTTTTGGTGGTGCTCATTTGTGGCCATCTAACAATTCTTTTTGTCCTACCGATCCAGTTCTCTGGAACTACACCCTCCTCCTCGATTTCACCCTGCTTCCAAACTGCCCTCGCACACATGACCTGAAAAGGACAACATATGCATGTTGATTTAAGTTACACGTCTTTATTTAGCCTAAGCATTGAGTAGACCAATGGTTCTCAAACTTTTACATTTTTTAATATTTGATGAAACACAGTTACAGACCTGTATTACCTAAATTTCAAACCTAGGGGCTCTGGAAGCCATTTTGAGAACCACTGTAGCAGACATTTTATATGAACTGAATTGGAAATATCAGAAATTAATATGCATATATATTCCCAATTCTAAATGTAAATTGCACCCAGTTAAGTTAGTGGATAAAGCAATAGAGTTGAGGTTGAGAGCGTTTGGATATGTGTGGAGGGGGGATGAGGGTTACAAAAAAGATGTTTTGACAAGAGGAGAGAGGCCAGAGCAGGTTGCAGTGAGAAAGGACATGCAGGTGGGGGATTATCAGAGGATGAAACTAACAGATGGATGGGATATAGCTTTAAGCTTTAAAAATTGAACCTTTAATATTTGTGTTCCAGACCATGGCGAAGAGGTATAAGCACAGCACCACCAGATTCTTGTGGGAGGTTGGCAACCTTGCAGACAGATCCTTTTCACGCAGCAGCCCATTTTTCATCCTGACCTGACCATTTCCTAAGCAGACTATATTTACAAGTCCAGAGCTACATGGTTGGTGAAATGATGGTGAGGTGTGACGCTGGTGCAGGGTTTGACAAGCCAAGGTACCATCTGCATTGGTGAACAAAAGCAAATCTGTGCATTTTGCTCATGTTCACTTCTGAATGGTCAGAGGATTTCTCCCACTCCTCATATGTTTTTCGATTTGTTGCAAGTGGTTTTTAAATGGAAAACAGGAAATGCCATTTAAGGAGCAGTTGAAGTGGCTGGCATCTTCATGGAGATGATTTAGTCCATGTACATTGTATACAGGAAATGTCTTGCCATACAGGACAGCACAGCTGGGGACAAAGTGTTTGATGAGTTCATGAGCATATTGGAGATAGGCATTTCGAATCCTATCATCTGACTCTAGCAGTATCGACATGGCTGCTGTTAAGGACAAGAGATGCTTGTACCTTTCAGGGGACACAACAGTTTTTAATACCACGGGTCCTGTGTATAGCAGAAACTGACAAAGTTCAGTGGCTTTCCACCTATCCATTTCATGTAGACCACGTCGTTGCAGAGCAAATTCACTAGGCATCCTTCCTCTCTATTAGTTTTTGAGAAATTGCATCCTGCATTCTTTTGCCTCACAGATAAAAGATTTTTGGGTCATGAGTCAAGTAACTACTCCCAAGCAGACCATATGCATGTAATCGAACACAAATGAACAGATACAAGGAATTCCTGCAGCAATGAAGGGGCTGACATCAGTTTGGTGGTTCCTGTACTCCACTCTAGAGAAACAGTCATCTTTTCGATGGTATTCCTGCTCACTGAATACCATTCTTCCCTCCACACGAGTAGCTCTGATTATACATCTCTCACAACTGCACATCATTACTATCCATCAGACTTAAGTAACGACAGATTCCCTTTTCTAAGCTGTAATACTTGTAGTGCCCCCCACATTTTTTGTCTTGGTGTAGCAAGGAGTGTCCGCCAGTCCACAGGCAATAGGTGCCCTTGCTTTCTCAACGTGGACAGTAAGCTGTGTTAGATCTCCAGCTTTACCCCTGTCCAGGAGGTACTCGACCAGCTCTCCGTGATAAAGGGTTACATCCCTAAACCTACAAAAAGGCTGCTAAAAAGTGAGAATTTAGATAGGGATTTTTAGCTGGTAAGAAGGAGACTCGCCTAGCTTCTAACTACCTGAATCCAAGCGTCTACCCTGCTTCCTGGCACCTGACATGAATAGCCCTCGAGTCAGATACAGCCACCAGACACGCCCGTGTTGGTATGGTGCTAGGTTGGATTTTAAGGGCTTTTTGTAGACCCTAAGGGAATGTTTCAATTTGGTTGGCTAGAGTAACCTATGTAACCTATAAGAACCCTTAAGATATTATGCACACTTATCCCCTGACCTTTACTTCCATCAAAGAGATACAAAATCAGTGTCCACTACTTTAACTTTAACTATATTATGTTTGTTTTATTGCTTTAGCAAGGGCAAAGCATACAGCTTAATACTCATGTCAATTACAGTCAATCATTATCCAGAAATATTTCTAAAGTCTAAACCTGGTAAATAATAGATCATAATAGATAATAGAGAAGTTAAGAGCTGAGGTCGGTTAAATCACTTGATTTGATCCGAGACGAAGAGGGGTTGGTCGATCCATGGCTTGTCTCTCCCTTCCTGCTGAAAGCTCCCAATCTTGAGGTAAATCACCACCCCCGGCTGAAGGTCTTGAAAATCCCTCGAAGTTGAGACTCCCTCCCAGCAGAGTGAACAAAAGTATTCCAATGCTAAATTATAATCCACAGCTTGTTGGTAAAAATGGTTAATCCGTTTTGCTCCAATTTAGAATCCACAGCTTGTTGGAAAAATGGTTAATCCATTTCTGCTCTTATTCCCTTGGTTTCTTGCTGCTGAAGATTTCTTGTAATCCTTTTTGCGACGTCCAGGCTCTTCACGTAATCTGTCTCAGGTGTTGTCTCAAGGCTGGAGCGAGTGGACGAACGGATTTTAGTCCGTGCTCCTCTGGTCTTATACACTCTTGCTTCCGATAATAGCTTGGTCTTGTGCCCTTATCCTGACAATTTTTCAGCATCCCTCCATCCACTGGCTGATCACTCCTTGATTATGATTTCGTAATACTTTAACATGCGCCGATCACGTTCTGACTTGTCTCCATTCCAACTATATATAGACAGCTGGGTCACTCACTTCTGGGGGAGAGAGGGGGAAGCTGCAGTGAAAACCATGTTACTAATGAGATATTATTATTACACTACTAAAAGTATAATAATGATAATGATAATAATAGAAGTCAAGCAGGACCACAGCAGTAGGACCACCATCCAAGATAAGAGAGCACAGAGACTCTGGGGTGGAAGTCAATTTAGTAACATGTATTAATGCGACATGAATGTGTACATATAATAATAATAATAATAATAATAATAATAATAATAATAATACGTTTAATTTTTATAGCGCCTTTCAGGGTACGCATGGACACTTAACAAAATGGAACAAACAAAACAAAGAATAAATTTGGCTGGGGTTTTTAAGTCTCTTTTGAAAGTCTCCAGAGAAGTCTGTTTGCGGATTTCAGCTGGGAGTGTGTTCCAGAGAGTCAGGGCTGTCACGCAGAAGGCTCTGTCGCCAAAGGTTTGTAGTTTGGTGTGAGGGATGGAGAGCTAGTGTGTGCCTGATGAGCGCAGTGTCTGAGACTGGGTATAGGGGTGGAGGAGGTCAGACAGATATTGGGGGGCGAGGGAATGGAGAGATTTATAGGTCAGGAGGAGAATTTTGTAGGTGATGCATGATTTAACTGGGAGCCAGTGAAGGCGGATGAGAGTGGGGGTGATGTGTTGCCACGGCTTGGTGCAGATGAGGACCCTGGCAACAGAGTTCTGCACATACTGGAGCCTATCCAGGGTTTTGGAAGGGAGCCTAGACAGGACTCCATTGCAGTAGTCCAGGCATGAGGTGATGAAGGCATGGATGAGGGTCTCAGCCACAGTTTCAGAGAGGGAGGCCCAGATGTTTTTGAGATGGTAAGAAGCTGATTTTGTAATGGATTTTATGTGTGATTGGAAAGATAGTGTGGAATCAAGGGGAGATAGAATGGAATGGAATTTCTGACCATTACCACCCGCATGTGTGTTACACTCCCGCCCACTCCCGCAAAACTCTGAGAATTTATGCCCGCACAATAATAGAGATGCATTAATTTTGTGTCTTCTCCTGTCCTGCAGGAGAAAACACGTCATTTTAAAGGCTATTAATGAAGAGACTCATGGGGTTGTTTGTTTCGTTTCCCTGGGCTGCGTGTCTTTGACGCACTGGTCAGGAATAGCGCTCCTATTTCGTTGTTTTCATGTAGTTTAAATGAAATTAAGGCTGTTTCAGATTCTATTCTCCTCCTCTGTATTTTATTTGTATTTTTCTACCTTTATATAATCACGCAGTGATTGAGGTTAAGGTCTCTTTTCTAAGACAGACCTGAATAAGGAACAATAATGAGAACACAATCAGCAGATAGACAACGGTACACAATAAATTCAAATATCACTTTGTTTAATCAAAACTTTGCACCGTCACACAGCACATCTACTGCTTTGCAAAAACAACACGAACAACATGAAAAACAGCAGTTTTAAAATTAGTGGCCAGATGTGGCATTCCGTTTGAAAAAATAATAAGAATAAAAACATTCAAAAGTAGGCAGCCATATGCTCAATAACACATCATCAGCCTATGACCTAATTAACAAAAAAAAACAATGAGAGTAGGCTTTGAGTATGTCAAATAACACTAATAAATAACATAAAATAAACAAAGTCAACGAATGAAACAAATTAATTTAACAAATGAATCACTTGGCCATAATATTGCCGTGGAGGAAGAGAACGCTGCTGACCGTCTGTGGTCCCAATCCCATGCGTCTCTCCTCCAAAATGCGCCCACAGACACTAAAGGCCCGCTCTGAAGGCGCACTGGATGCGGGGATACTGAAGATGAAACGCACCAGCTTTGAGAGTGCTGGGAAGCGGTCTTTGTTGAACTTCCACCATTGAAGCATGTTGTCTGGGTCTGGGTTATCAGAGACAGAGAGCTGGGAGCTGAGCTATTCAGTCATTTCATCATCGACAGGCTTTGGCGCTGAAGTCATCTTGCCAGTCTGCGAATCGGTCTGTGAGTGTGCTTTGCTTTTTGGCTGGTGGCTCATCCACTGCTATGTCCGGGACCAGGTCAAACTGCATCTTCTGGATGATTTCCTTTGCGCCTTTGGATAACATTTGATTTATATATCAATAAATATGTATTTATAGAATGGCTCATGCTGTTATTCATTTAGTATAGTATGTATATAGCACCTATGATTTTTATTTATTGTCTTTTATCTCCGTCTGTATTTTTTGACTGTATTTCACTTATTCGAAATAGTGATGCTCTGGGAGTGGAGCTGTCGGACTCTAGGTCATTAGTAGCATCCTTGAATAACTTAAGGAACGCAACTACTATTTTCTAAGTGTTCGCATTGATCTGCACAATTCTTTCATACTGATTGTTGCTCAGCAGTAAGGTGGAGATCTCCTCATGTTGCTGCACTATTGAATCCAGCAAGTCATAATTTGAATTCCATCGGGTCTCGATGGATTGCTTGAGGGATTTCTTCAAGCTGTTTTACAGACCTGAATGTTTGAAATATTTCACCAGATTTTTTGCATTGGTCAACAGTTCAGACAGCTCAGGAGTTTCAGCCAACACGCCTGGTGCAAACGCACTTGACAAGGTGTGCAGTTCAGCCTGGTGTATCCCCGCAGGGCGGCGACTATGTTGGCTCCACGGTCAGTGGCAAACACAACACGGCCAGATAGAAGTGACATATCAATTCCAAATTCGTGGAGTTTCAGGAACAACAGTCTCCTGATATTATCCCCTGTTTTGGATACACCACTCTCGAAGGGAGCCGCGAATAACACCCTGGAAATGAGCTTGAAGTCATTGTCTGTATAATGGATGGTGCCGGATATGAATGAAGTTTTATGGTAATCCTCGGACCATATATCTGTTGTGATGGCACATCCATATGTTTCGATGATGGGCTTTATCTTCGCTGCCAGTGATGCCTGCAGTGCGTGTGCTCGCCCCTCAACATGTCTGGATACAGTGGCTGGATGAGGTAAAATGTCTTTTAGATCAAATTAGCCATATTTAGCAGCAACATCAACAAAGTGTTGCACTATGTCAACAAAGCCTTTCCCGGCTACAAAGTCATATGGACGTATGTCTAGGCAGCACACTTCCACACATTTCTCAGTAGTTTCTTGTTTAATGTGTGTAGGGAGAAGTTGTTTATCCTTGAAAAGCAGCTTTTTAGGATCTGGAAAGACCACTCACAACTTAAATTCTTCAGGACTTCTGGTTGGGGAATAATCTTTTTGTCTTTGTGATCACCAAATCATCAACCTATTTGCTAGTGTATGTATCAGTGAAGATGCATATTCCTCTAAACATTTGACTGTCTGTGCATTCAAAACAAGCCTGTTGAGTTGCTGTGGCTTTTGCCTTTTCATCAGCTGTTGGCAAAAGAGGGCTTTAGCTGCCTAGAATGTTTGTGTACGCATGTTCCAGGGTAATGTGTCCCCAGTTTGAGGTGTGGACCTGCTGGAATTCAGGTAAACCAGTTCTGGGGCCTGTTTGATTAAAACCAACTGCTCCAAACAAAATTCCATGCTATTGTTGCTGATGACTTCATGTAGTTTATGTATTGCATTTTTTAAATTTACATTCCAACAAATGTACACAGCAACAACTGACAAACAAGTAAATTCTCTGGACAGATAATATGGATGATAAACCTTAATAAGGCAACGTCTGAGAAAACATTGTCCATCCACTTTGACTGCATTTGAGCAACAAGCATCATTGATGAAACACATTAAAACAAAAATGTAGCGAAGTTTGAAGGAGTATTGTCCACCACCAATATCATTTAAACAGTGATATGGTAGAAACTATGAGATCATACCAAGCACAAGGTGAAATTTATGTTTTTTATATAACATAAAATGAAACAGAAAAAATGTCATGAGCAGTAGAATGCATTTAGATTTCAGGATAAAGTTTACATTTTCACCACAAGAAAGGACTGACTGAACGGTAAATTCATAATTCTGTTATTGTCTAGCACTATTTAAAACAGGCATGTCCAAACTATTGCAGGTTTTTGTTCCAACCAGTCAAGAGCACACAGTTTGACCAATCAAGTTTCTGAAGACTGAGATCAGTTGATTAAATGAGTCAGGTCTGGTGTGCTGCTGCTCGGTTGAAAAGAAAACTTGCAGCCACATTGGCCCTTTGTGGAACAGTTTGGACATGGCTGATTTAAAAGGTGCGATATAATGAACATGACATCTCCCTATCTGTACATACAACCTCAGCCCTAACAGAGACAACTTTACTTTAATCAAATCTTCATTATCTGGCCACACTAAGTGCCATGACGGCCAAAATGCACCTTTTCAGAAACCTATGGGTGACATCAAAGACACATGATCATGATATATGATGATTTATTCGACCGATTCTTTGTTTTGTTTTTTTCATACTTTTTGTATTTTCCGTTGTGTCTTGCCTTCAAGGTTCCCAGCTACTCTTTGGCCATCAGAGCTCTAGATAGTGGAATCCCACCCATGTCCTCCACCGTGATGGTCAACATAGATATCTCTGACATCAATGACAACCCACCCATCTTCTCTCCGGCCAATCTCACTGCTGTCACACAGGTAAATCGACATGCTAATACATTTATCACAAACACAAGAACGCAGTATTTTACTAAAAAAACAAAACAAAAAAAAAGCTGACAAAAATTCAGTGACTCATTGTTTGGTAGGAATAATTCTAACTGTGGTGTTGCCACACTAAAATCTTGGGCCTATTCATAAGCAGCCTTAGTAGGTCTGCGTAGTAGTAAAGTTTAAGTATAATACTACTAATTGTTGTCAACCCCATTAAAGTAACAGATTTTCAGGTGTTTGTAAATTCACACAAATAAAAATTCAGTCATTATCTACTCATATCCATGCCAATGGCAAGTTGGGAGAAATTTCGTAGGTCACAAAATGTTTTTGGATCTTTAAAGCAAAACAGCGTTGCATTACTCTCGTTGAAACTGAAGTGGCTCTCTTGGCATCTCCCAAACAGATTTGAAAGAACATTATTTTACAGCTGAGCTCATGCACCCTCTTTAGATACAGTGGGTGATAGTGCGTTTGGTTGAGTTTGACACTGAAGATATCTGCTTAAAATTAGTGTATACCATGTATTTTAAAGTCATCTTGAGTTTTTCTGGGGTTCGGAAGACTTGGATTATGCCAGACTAGCTGTATGAAGCCATTTTATGTTTTTTCTGTTGCTTTTTCATGCTTTAAAAAATGTTTCCAGCTTAGTTGTTTAGTAGAATTCTTCAACACAAATGAAGCTCCAGAAATGTTCTGGGGACTACAAAATTTTACCCGTCTTCTATACACATGAGGCTGAGTAGATAACGACTGCATTTTCATTTCAGGGTGAACTGACCTTTTACACAAAAGTCCCCAGTGACACATTGATTTTTGCTCAATATAATCGTCCTCATGTTCTTACTCGAATTTGAGAGAGCCCTTGCTAAAACCAATTCAAGAAAAGAGAAGAATTACCAAATAATATTGCTATACACTAACATATCTGGCTGTCCAAATGTATTTTCAGGGTACTAAAAATTTTAATTACTATTCAGTACTTTGAATGCATCATCTTGCTGAAACATAAAGCACCCCACAAAATGTATCCACTGACAGTTAGGTCATTCTAATGATGTATCTCCACCTCTAGGAAAACAAGCCAATTGGCACCAGTATCCTGCAGTTGTCCATCACAGATCAGGACTCCTCCCACAATGGTCCACCCTTTGACCTCCACATCCTGTCAGGAAACGAAGGTGGAGAGTTTGTACTGGAGAAAGATGGAACACTGGTGGCCAATCAAGTGCTCAGGAGGGACCTGGCAACTGAATATGTCATTCAGATACAGGTAGAGTCATACTGGTCTTTAACATTGCTGCTGTTGGTGGTCTCTAGCATCACATGATTTTAAAAAATGATGTCAATCACTTAATTCCTTTTAGAATAAAACATGCAAGAAGTTCACGATAACATAAGATCTCGGCCTACACTGATGATGTTATATTATTTATTTCAGACCCCAAAGCCTCTATATATCCACCGCTGCAGTTAATAAATAAATGTGGCTCTTTTTTCAGGATACAAGATAAATTGGGGGAAAAGTGAATTAATACCATTGTCAAATTTAGTAGATATGACATTCCTCATGACAACTCCAAATAGAATTGTATCAGATAAGTTCACAAGTCTGGGTATTATAGTCACAAGGAAGCTGAGTCAGCTACTGCGACATAACTGGTATGAGAAAATTGATCAGTTGGAGAGGAATATACAGTTCTGGAACACTTTACCTGTGTCAATGGTAGGGCGTATTAACAGCATCAAAATGGTGGTCTTGCCAAGGTTCCTTTATATTTTTCAATCAATCCCAGTATGCATCCCTCAAAAGCACTTCAGACAGCTGGATTCAATTGTATCATCATTTATTTGGTCTGGCAAAATACCTAGGATCTCGAAGAAACATCTTATTAAAAGTCGGTCCGAGGGAGGTTTCGGCCTGCTCAATTTAGATCCTATTATTTGGCTGCACCTTTCAATATTTTTTTGTTTTGGTTGGGGTGTTTACCAGGCAATACCACTCTACCAGCACTCATTAATAGCCCAGTAAAGATTAAGAAGCACTTGTATAATGGCAACCCGATAATTTATAATTCTTTAAAGATATGGAAGCAGGT
Organism: Acanthopagrus latus; assembly: GCF_904848185.1. Taxonomy (NCBI): domain Eukaryota; kingdom Metazoa; phylum Chordata; class Actinopteri; order Spariformes; family Sparidae; genus Acanthopagrus; species Acanthopagrus latus. The sequence goes on along the minus strand of NC_051040.1, from coordinate 31,004,017 downwards.
AATAACTTCTCTCAAATCACAAAAAGTTTATTTGGATTCTCCTATTTGCTGCAACCATGCATTTAAACCTGTACTGGATGATGACTGTAGGAAATGGAAAAAATGAGAAACTGGAAGCTGGAATGCCTGCTGTAACTTCTCAAAGTAATAATACCCTTCTCTCTCCAGTTTGGGAAAACTACAGTTGAGACATTTTGTGAGAACTTGTGTTCCACAATATGAACACAAACCTCAGCACATAGCATTAGATAGTTTTTTTTCAAATCAAACCGTATATGTATGGGGCTATTGCTAAACTCTGTGGAATCATACAGAATGTGAATAACACAATGTCAGACCCATTTAAAGAGGCTCTGGGGAGAGAATTGAATAGGGAAATCTCAGATGAGGTGTGGGAGAATTGTATTAAGAACATCCATGATAGCTCAATCAATGCAATACATAATTTGATACAACTCAAGTTAGTACATAGACTACACTATTCTCCCTCCAGATTGCAGAAGATATTTGCGGATGTGTCATCCCAGTCTATCAAGTGTCGAAGTGAAGAAGGAACACTATCTCACTTATTCTTGTCATGTCATAAGCTACAATCATTCTGTTGCTCCTTGTTTGAGTTTTTCACTAAGGCGTTATATCATCCATGTAACCCAGACCAATTCAACATATTGTTTAGGGTGGCCAATCCAGATAGTGTGAAAAGTAGCTGCAAAGCTAAGGCTTTCAACACTGTTTGCCAGAAAGCTAATCTTACAATCCTGGAAATCTTAAAAGGTCTCATACATTTGAAATGTGGCTGAGAGAGCTGGGAAATGTATTATGCTTAGAGAAAATCAGGTACCTTATGTCTGCTGAAGAGGAATTCTTTCTTAAAATCTGGCAACCTTTTCTTGATTTAATGTCTAAAAACTGACTAGTGCTATTCTGTCGCTGTGCCATTATCTTTGTCCTGTGTCCTGTTTGCTGCATATCAAAAACCCCTGCACTGTTCTGTGTAGCACCACCAACTATTGTTAACATGTACCCAGTTCTTTGTTACAAAAACAATAACAATAAATACACAAAAAGAAGTTCAGAGTAACATCTATTAGCATAAACAATCATATCTTGCTCATAATGCACAAATGGAAACTCTCACAGTAGGTCTATACAAATACTTTTGTAGTGTGCTTTTTTGTAGTAATACTTTCAGAATTGAGCAGATTTGGTTCTAAAGCAATGCTGTAAAAGCAACTACACACAAAGAGATGGAGGACTTAATCCACTGTCCTTGGGTATGTACAGCCTAAGATAATGAGAATTCAACAATCTGTTTTAGATCAATCAACTGGGTATCTTCAACAATTTGAATTTCCCCTTACACATTCCTTTTCTTGTCTTTTCTAGGATGGGGTTAAGTTATTTCTCATTTTAACCACAGACTACCACAGACTTCATTTTACAAATATGAATTTGAATTCATTAGCAAATACACTGCTCAAATCTATATTTTGAGAGGTTTTGTTTTGTTGTATTGCTCACCTGGTTGAGTGTGTGCCCCTATGGTTGTTTCCAAACTACAGTGTCCATTCCTTAGCTGGCTCTGCTGCATGTAAAATCCCTGCAATTCAACTAAACTTCTGTGTTTCTGTAAAATGTCACATTGTGAAGTCTACACATGAACCAACGAGTTATTAGATTAGATGAGAACTAGGAGTTTCCCATAATGTCCTTGTTATTGCAGTAAATGAAGAGCTGCTGCTGCATCTAACTCAAAAAACTGTGTCTGCCTCACTCACATAAATTTTTGGTATCCATTTATATATGACATAAGAGTAAGTCCGGATCAAGTTGGACACCAATTTTGCTGACATGCATTGTAACAACTGGGTTATTTCAAATAAGTATAATGTAACTCTTCATGTACCACCTCTACAGATGGACTACCTGATCAAATAAAGATCATCAAGGGATGTCACCAATTAGAGATGGTATCAAGTCTCTCCCCTGCCCTCTCCACTTGTGTATTTTTTCCTGTCTTGTATCATGATCTCTTTTTCTATCCCTGTTTTCCCTTCTCCTCCCAGGTGACAGATTCAGGGAAGCCTCGTCTTTCTTCGTCTTCCATCCTTACTATTAGGGTGATTGAGGAGAGCCTCCATCGGCCAGTGGCTTTGCCACTCCAAGTTCATATCGTCACTATGGAGGATGAGTTTCCTGGTGGTGTGATTGGCCAGCTGCACGCCACTGACGCTGACCCCTATGATGCACTGACCTTTGGCCATGCCCCCCCATCACAGCGCAGTCTCTTCAAGATCAGTCCTCGTGATGGCAAGATCATCGCCCTTGGAGGGCTGGATGCAGGCAGGTACTCCCTCAATGCCAGCGTTAGTGATGGCCGCTTTGCTGTACCTGTACCTGTAAGTGTGCACGTGGAGCAGGCAACACCAGAGATGTTGCATGAGGCGGTGACGGTACGCTTTGAGAGCGTGGCTCCACAAGACTTTGTGGCATTGCACTTGAAGAGCATGTTGAAGGTGCTGCAACAGGCTGCTGCTTCGCAACAGCAGGACACAGTCCACCTGCTCAGTCTGCAACCAGTCGGTGGGACCCAACAGTTGGACATGCTTATTGCCGTGGAAAAAGCAGGGGATGGGTACTACAAGGCAGCATACCTCACCCAGAAACTCAGTGCATCACGGCGGCAGCTCGAGGAAGTCCTCCGAGTGTCAGCCATCCTGGATAAGAACTGCTCGGGACTGGAATGCCGCGGGGCACAGTGTGAACAGAGCATCATCCTGGACTCACACAACCTGGCTACATATAGCACCCCACGTGTCAGCTTTGTCTCACCACGCTTCCACCGGACCTCACGCTGCACATGCACTGGTGAGTGACTACATACACAATATATGTACTTATGTACTTATTATACACTAAGAATTTCACTGTAAAATAATAGTAAAATACGGGCAGCAGGGAGGATACTGTTGTAAATCCCCCATAAATATACAGCAATTCGCTACATTGTATGTAATCAGTAGTCTATGAAACAGTCTGTATTATTAGAACCTCCATGCCAGTCTAGAAATGTAACAATGGTAACTACTGCCAAAAATGAATTAATTTACAAAATTTAAGTGAAATCTTACTTATACACTTACATTTGAGTGTTACCAACCTTAGGCCTGAGCTGGCTTGGTGGCTGGCCATCACTGTCTGTAACATTGTTGTTTTTGTCATTATAGGATATTTATGTCAAGATATTATCTAGCGTTAGCCTACTTGAAAATAGAATGCATTTCACATAATATTTTCTATACTAAGGATTTGGACATACTATAGAGTTTACATGATTTTAGTATACTAAATGGCATGTTAGTGGAAGTTTTTGAGTGAAATCAGAGTTAGCATCCATAAAAAAGTCTTTCACTTCACATATCAGAATAAAAAATTGTGTTTTAAAAAAAAATCAGTCTTTTTGTTTTTGGGGGCTATCACAGCGCAGGTTATGTCCTGGGTTTTTTCTATATGAATGAAGCAAAGTTATGACACTGCAAGTATATGTTTTTTTATGGGAGTTGTGCACACTAAATAAATAATGTTTAAGATCACAAAAATTTGTTTTCGAATCAAAAAATTATAATATAATCTAAAAAATGCAAAAAAATACATTAAAACAGAGAATGCAAGTGGATGTTCATTTATCTATGGAAATATATGGAAAACAAACCACACGAATATGCTTCATTTCACTTCAGTCTAGCCTGCACATGACATCATGACTCCTAAGGTTTGAAAATAAAAAAGAAGATGATTGGGGTCTAATATAGCTCGACTAGCTTCACTCATGCTATTCTCACACAGAATGCATCGTGACCTTCCAAGTTTGTGTATCATCGAATATATTTGACACTGCCCTCTGAAGAAAATGAATTTGACAGCTTGCACTAATGATCCTTCATCCTATTTACCTTTACCCAAAGAAATCAAGAAATTTGTCTGTGGTTAAAATAATCTGACCAGTCAGATTCACATTAAACAAAACACACTAGCATTTTTTTTTACTCAACATTAAGTAGCTATTTTGACCACCACCTTTATTTCTGATTGAGTAGGCTTACTTGTTTTTATAAAGAAATGGTACTTGAGTGCAGTTTTTGGCTACTCTACCCACTGATTCCTTCGCTGTCTCTGTATATTAAACTAACAACTCTCAATAACGCAGCTGTTTGTCTTGATTATTGATTTAATTTCAATAATTATTATCAATAACTGCCCTACCGTCAATTCCCAACACTGTGTAGGAGAGACTAAAGGAGATGAGGAAAAACCTCACCGTGGATCTTTTTTCATGATTGATAAGACAACAGAGTCAGGTATAACCGCTATTGCTGAGAGCAAGCAAAGTTTGCTCAGTGAAGTCAGGGCTCTTCTCTGTTTTTGCGCCTCAGTGGTGGAATGAACCCCCGATCACTGTCAGGACAGCAGAGTCACTCGCCATCTTCCTCAAAAGACTCACTTGTTCAGACTTCACCTCGACCCGTATAGCAAGTTTTTTTCATTCTTACTCTATTGACAGTGATATGTGTGCGTGTTTGTGTGCAGATGCCAGCTGTACTGTCCTATCAGGACAGTGTGAGGGCAATCCGTGCCCAGCAGACATGCAGTGTGTTTCCATTGAGGCCACCAGAGGGACCTATGCATGCCAGTGTCCATCAGGGAAACTTGGAGAATGTGCAGGTTTGTGTCCATCAGGCAGAAATAAATCACAAGTCTGTGTTAAGATGTTTGATTCTAGAAAATAAAACATGCAATGACTACATCTCAATATAAAAGCATTTTTTTAATGTTTTTACAATGTGAATTTTAAGTACTTGGACTATTAAGTACTAATAATTTGAAAATCATCTATCCATAAATAAATATTGGTGTGTGTGTTTGTGTGTTTGTGTGTGTGTGCGTGCATGTGCGTGTGTGTGTGTGTGTGTGTTTGATGTCTGTGTATGTATTGGGTGGGGGTGCAGGCCATTCATCTCTGAGTTTCTCAGGTAACAGTTACATCAAGTACAGACTGTCTGATCGGCTGCAGACAGAGCTGAAACTCAACCTTAGGATCAGAACACTTCAGAGCCAAGGAATCATCATGTATACGCACACTGAACCCTGCATCATGCTAAAGGTACACATGCAAGCACACATGCTGGTCTCTGCTCAAACCATTTTCAGGGTTAATTACTGCTCAATTACAGAGTGCATAAAAGCTGTTACTCTCCTCTCTGCAGGCAGACTGAAGGTAGACTAAGTTAAGAAACCCATAAGTATAACCGTGTAATTTGAAATATTAAAATGTATGAAAATACTGTATATGGAAAATATTTTTATTAGAAAACAGTTTTTCTTAACGTTCAAAACATTTGAGATGATCATTATTTTTATTTTGTCCAAATGCCCCATTATGATAATTCTCCCCACTTTTTTCAACATTCAGTTTTATGATGAAACATGAGACAAGACAACTGAGGATCTTTGCAAAGCTGCAAAAGAGTCTTGATTATGTACTTTATATGAACAGCCATAGTTGCTAATTGATATTCAAAGAAAACACAGAATTCTTTTTCAATGAAAATGATCCTAACAAGAGGTTTAATAATGTTTATTAAATGTGTGTTTTTAATTCTGTGTGTGAGCAGTTGGAGGAGGGGAAGCTGTGGTTCCAGCTGGCCTGTGGCCTAGACGGTGATGATGACACTCCTGACATGTTGGGCATCTCTGGCCGTCGCATCAATGATGGCAGCTGGCACACATTGGCCCTGGAGTTAGATCGCAACTTCAGCAGCTTGGCGCTAGATGACAGCTACATTGAGCGACGCCGTGGACCACCATTCATACGACCACTTGGGCTTGACAGAACCATCTACTTTGGAGCACTGGTCAGTCCATGAGTAGTTGTAGCGGCTAAAGTAGGGTTTCAGATGACACCACAGTGGTGGCAACTTTAGCGCTTCTCAGTTTTGGAGAACATCAGTATATTTGAACATACTAAAAGCTGTTTTTAACTGGTTGTGAAATAATCTTAACGTGATATTGATGCCTCTATATGACCTACATAAGAACATGAGCAACACACTTCACATTTAGGATAACGTGCATAAGCCATATCCCAAAGTACAAAACTGGTATATGCTGTACATACATACCAACACAAGTTCATACAAAAACACAAGAATGATGCAGGCACAATTAATACAGAACACAGACCTACATAAATGTGTGGTCACCTCTGCATTTGAAATGCCAAAAACACAACAAAAACAAAAAGGCCCAGATAAGGTGATTGGACAGTAGGACTGCTAGAATAAGGGCTTAGTAATTCTGTATGTATGCATGTACCAGGCCATGCAGGACCTTGTATGTAATTAATAGAACTTTGAAAGTCATTCCGTGTTCCACTGGAGGCCAGTGAAATGAAGCAAAACTTAGTTATTAGAGTTCAATGGGATGACTAACATTATATGCTGCATTTTGGACAGATGGAAGACAGGTTACGAAGTATTGTCTGTGAAGGGAGTTAAAGTAGTCTATACGAGAAAAGGTTAAGGTGTGTAGTAGATGTTCCATGTGATTGGCTGTTGGTTGGCTGTTGATTGGTGATTTTGTTTCTCAACTGAAAGATGCTGCAATGAACAAGTTTTGTAATGTAAGGTCAAATGGAATTCAAAGATTTTTAGTAGACATTATTATTATTGATTGATTATTGATATTGTTGGCTAGAGGCCCGATGTAATAAATTACCTCCTTACTGAAACAATCAAGACCAATCACAAGGACCTTGGTTTTATGAGGATTGAGATGGAGCCAATTTTGTGACATCCAATTAGTAAAAAAGGCTAGACAGCCATTGAGGGTGGTAAGATTGATAAGGTTATTTGTCTTAAATAAGAAGTACGGCTGCGTATCATCAGCGTAACCATGGTAGGAGGTATCACAGGCAGAGCGAACCAGATCACGTAGAGGTAGCATATATAAGGAGAACAAGATGGGATCCAAAATTGACCCTTACAGGATGCCAAATAAGAGGGAAGCAGAGGAAGACACATAGTTGTTGTAATGTGGTAATATGAACATTAAAGTATCTCTCAGACAGGTATGAAGTGAACAATTTGAGTACATAGCCAGCCAACCCAGTTCGATAATCTGGCAATTAAACGACATGATCAATAGTGTCAAAGGCAGTAGAAATATCTTATTACAGTAAAATGGAGAATTCACCTTTTGTTACTTTGAGCAGAGTTGTCTCAGTACTCTGTTTTTGACGGAATCCAGAGTTGGTAATCAATTGGCCAGTCAGAGTTATTTTATGTGCAGATTTTGTTGTTGCTGCTATTAATACAAACAACTTAGGGTACTAGTACTAACAATACAGGCCCCGACATCCACCAAAGTAGACCTGGTGAAAGTAAACACACAGACTAGAGTGAAACGTATCAGCTCTGCTGCTGTGGCAGAGCCATGATGGAGCAGAGCCTGACCGGACACGTATCTGATGGAATTGAGGGGTCTGCTGATTGAGTCTGCTGCTGAAAGAGCTGCTTGAGGCTTCCACAGTCTGGTGCGGGGGGTGGGAGATGCTGTCCCTGATTGACATCAGCTTGGCTGACATCCTTTTCTCAGCCACCACCTCTATGGAGTCCAGCAGACAGTCCAGGATGGGGTGGTCCACTGAACCAGTTTGTTTAGTCTCTTCCTGTCCCTGTCTGTGCTCCTACCTCCCCAGCAGACCACTGCATAAAATGTGTGAAGTAATGTCCTCTGCACCCCAAAGGTATTTGTATTTTGCCACCATCTCTATGTCCAAACCCTGGATGTTCACTGATGTGATCTGTGGTGTCTTCCTGTTTTACTGGTGTTTATATTCAGGTGGTTGCATTCACACCTGTAACAAAGTCACTGATGACCCCCCTATATTCCCAGGTGTGTCTTTCTAAAACCGAGGCATAATATCCCTCCATTTCCAAAAGCTGCCGCTGAGGTAGGCGTAAACATGTGATGTGCATAAAGCACAAAGTTGGGCAGTGAATAGTGACAAAGAATTTGTCTTCAAAATAAGAGCTTTACATTGCATCCCATTGGAGTTTAGAACTGGGTTCTTAGCGGGGGGCTTTTAAATTGAAAGTAGCGACCGTCCTTAGCTTGCCGACACAACAACAAGCTAACACAACCAAACAGCTACAGAGACCGAGGAGATGCTGCATCTCCTGGATCTCAGCAGCTGTCCAGTTGCTCATCCTGATGTCTGAAGATGAAGTGATGGACTGACTGCTGTGATCAGCTGTTTCCTGGTTTTAAAATCCCCGGCTGTGGGTCACACAACAGTGCACGTTATTGACACCTCTGCCCATCTCATGCAGTGGCTTGCACATTGATGCCTCAGATTTAGATAACTGTCGAGGAGGAAATAAGTGTACCCTCCGAGGTGGCAAATTGGCTGACCAAAACAGACCCCCAGTTTACTGACCTCTGTCTAAATCTGCGGGCCAAACAGCAAAAACGATGGCCAAATTGGCAGCTTGCTGCCCAGTATAAAAATAGCTAATGGCTGTGTCATCGGAGAACATTTGGAGGTGACAGTTCACAGTGTAGTGTGTGCAGTCCGAAGTGTAGAGGGTGAAAAGTAGAGGAGAGAGCACCATACACTGAATCTACAGTCCATGCTATAGACATATATACATAGTTGCCTTACTGAGCGGGTTGGCCCATTTCTGCAATACGTTTGCGTGTCGGCAAGGCTGGGTTAAGAATTCAGAGGCCCTTGGGCCAGACTCCTAGAGGCCCTTACACGTGCACACACACACACACACACACACACACACACACACACACACACACACACACACACACACACACACACACACACACACACGTATGTGCACCAACAAAACAGACAACTAGTTTACTAGTGCACAAGTGTGAATGTAGTAGTTGTTGGAAACTCCTGTACTTGCACAGGATTCACACTGACTGATAAATTCAACACAAGACTCTCAGCACATGCAGTGTATGTGTGTATTATCAAAACAGTCTACAATCAGACATGCAGAAATACTTCGAAGAATAGCAAACAACCTGTTTTTAGAATCGCCACAATATCAAACATCCCAACAACAAATGTTTTCCAAGTAAAAAAAAAAAATGCACATTAACAACACTTGGGAGGCAAGAATAGACACACATTAGAGTAGCTACCTTATGCAATGACCTTTTTCCTGGCCTTTCTCCTAGCAAAGAATCTACAACTGTAGATAAATTCAACACAAGTCTCTCAGCACATACAGTGTATGTGTGTATTATCAAAACAGTCTACACTCTAAAGTGGCGTTTTTTACCTCCAATAGTTCTGTCCCTGGCAGAGGCTGGGTAGGTCGACCTGCAATTATGAAATTCTGCAGTACCTCTTTGAATAAGAATGGTCTTTGCCCTATTGGTGCTTGTGTCTTCCACAATGCCGGATCCGTAGTACCACTCCTGTGTTTCTGGTTCAGCTTCGGGGGCCGCCGGTCTCAGCTGTGTTGTCACTGGCAGGTCCCTGCTGTCATCCAGGGCATCATCCACAGCATTGTCCGAGGGATCACTCACAGGATCATCTGTGGTATCATTGGCCTCACCACGGCTGTCAGGCGGGCTCTCAGGCTGGTCACAGATATGGGTGGGGCCGCCAATGAACAGGTGACTGTCACTGTCTCAGTCGAGGGCGAGGCACCCTGCTGTGGATGAGCTGGTGAAGTGGAGGCATCTGCCGGGTAGCAGTCCTGCTCTTCACTGTCGCTGATGCCATCAACATTCTCATCCTCTACTGCTGGCTCTCCACTAACGTTTAAGCTCCCTCAAGACTTAAAGTTAGATGCGATGAAAAATCTTGAGATGTTCGGAATGCTCTGCTGGAGTTGCAAATGTCTTTTATCCCTCTCCTGTTTTGCTTTTAATTTAGAAGCTCCTCTCTCCCACCGCTTTAATTTTTTTCTCTTGTCTTGTCTTTTTATCTGTCATTTGTCATCCGTGTGTGCGTGTGAACGCGTGCGTGTACGTGTATACGTGTGTGTGTGTACGTCCCATAGACTGTATATAAAAGAGGTGCGTATGTCCCCGTCATCATCACCTGGACACAAACGGCAAAACAATCAGTCATATATTTTTTTTGCAAATAAATCGGGCAGGCTATAACTTTGTAATTCATCACACACTTAATGAGGTCTACTCACAAGAGAAAAAAAAAACACTAAGTGATGGAGCCCTCTGGGAGCTCAAGGCCCCCGGGCTGCAGACCAGACAGCCAGGTTCGGGATCCGGGCTTGCGTGTCGGCCATATTATATGTGGCAGATCTGCACTGTGAACTAACACAAGTCAACGGGGTGAACTTTATAATGCGCACTTCTCCAAAGTGCAATAAGTTAATGCCTCTCATGTACCCATTCACACAGGTACGAATATATTTGGGAAACAGATAGGTACCAAAAACAACGTCTGTAACGTTCTCTGATGATTATAAACGTTAACTACTCCTTAAATGTTTCGTATATAGGTAGGCACCAAACCCACTTATGTATTTTTCTAACGCTTTTATGAGTGTTTAAAGCTGCCAATGTTACTGAGATGATAAATGACAGTTAAATATTGAATCTGTCTATAATAACCATATCCTGACATGTCAATGTGAAATCTGTGGGAATAAACAGTACCAACATTTACATGTAACTGATTTTGGTCAATTGATTTTGTTTTCATAAATACAGTGACTTTTGATAAGCTAAGTATTGATAATAACAAGCATGGAGACAAAAAAATTAACAGTCTGCAAATCAAGATGAGAAACTGCAACTGGCAGTGAGCCTGCTTTGTTTTCTGTTAGCAGTGAAGTGATATACTCCATGACAGAACATTATAAAATATGATATTGTATACAACAACATTTTATAATAAAAAGTAAAGATGCTGTAGGCTGCTATTATGCATTAGTGCAACTGGGCTTTCATGAGCGGCAAAATATAGTGTGAGGCTCTGTTGCTGGACGAGGGGTTTACTTTCGATAAAAACGAAACTTCACAATTTCAGACCGTAGAACCTCCGTATCCCTACACATTAGTGCAACTGCGTAGGGATACAGAGGTTCTATGGTTGAGAAAATGTTCTGCCAAAAGAAAGGCAGGTCTGACAGCGATGTAAAGCGGTGTGAATTTTCTCTATACAACATACACTTGAACTGTAATAGATTTTTTTTAGGTGAGCCTTGTTTTATGTGCTTCAGATTCTCTTTGCATCTGGGCACTGTTCACTGTAATACAAAGCTGAGCGTCTGGGCTGGAGCGGCTCTGTACTTCTCCAAACTGAGGCTGCACTGATCGGTGATTACAGTAGGGAACAGATCGACTATAGATATGTAATTTACATGACCCCACTTCAAAAAACACGAACTATCCCTTTAATTAATTTCTCTTTACATTATTATTGAAACCAAAATAATTCCATCACACTGTAATTTATCGTCTGCTACATTGAGCAGATTTTTTCATTTTCTTTGTAACAATTAAAATAAAAACTGAGTGAAGCACAAATCCATTTAAAATGTGTCAAATCAAACTATGAGGCTTTTCCTTCACATGCCTTTATTAGTTGTTGGGTGCTGTTTACTCTTCATACAAACGCCTTTGAAACAGGAATTTCACAATTTGCACTAAACACATTTTAATCCAAATTTTCAATAAAGGTAATATGTTTCTATTTCTTGATACAGAATTGGCATTTTTCCAGATCTAAGAGACATTTATGTAGTATTCCAATGACATTGTCAGTATAAGTCACTTATCCCCTCCTCCTTTTCAAACTCACACACACACACACACACACACACACACACACACACACACATATACGCTTGCATGCAAACTTACTTAGGTCAAGCTTGGGGATATTACACGGGCTTACATTTATATCCCAGAGACCTAACAAAACTGTAATGATAGTGAGTCATTGTAGTCTCTCTAGCCTCTAAAGCTGTCCCTTCTTGCAATAATATCTATTGGCCTGAGGGGAAATAGTAAGTAACTGTAGCCTCCAGTGTACTGCAGGAGAATATGAAAAAGTGGAGCCGGCTGGAGGGACCAACAGCAGAGATGTTGGAACAGCCTCAATTCAGAACACAAACTCCAGAAATAATTACTTTTATCATCATCTCAAACAACTGAAAAGACTGGATATCCATGGCAGAGAAAAGATGCAACGTAAAAAGAAGCTAAACAGAAGTACTTATTGTCAAATTTTTCGAACAGTGGAGACAGCTGTGGATGCGTAAAGAGCTGAACTTGCAACATTTTCTTAGACCAGTAAGTAGCATCTAATGTTGTCTGCTTACCAAAACACATCTCTAGTTAATATTAGTTAACACAAACTGTAACAGTCAGGGTGATGCTGTCAGTTGCCTTTATTTATAACAGCTGACTTTAAATTTCTATTGTTTTGACCCCCTACTAGACCAAATACTGTCATTCAATTCATTATACTGTAACAACTTGGCATCACGGTAATGAGACTGTTATGTGCCTGGTAAATCATTAACTTTTTGCTCCAGGAAAGAACAAGGTGCATCTCTGGCTTCTACTTTCATGAAGAAACGACCAGGCCTGCAGAGCTGAAGATCCTGCTGTTTCGAGTATTGGATCGAGTGACTGTCACAAGTAAGTCTAAAGTGGCTGAAGGTCTCTGAACATGGTTGTAAACCATGTGCCCTGTGAAAAACATGGGGCTCTCTAATGATTTTTTCCAACACCTCTTGTCTGATCTGTTCGGCAGAAAAGTTGCATTGCACATATCGCTTCGACGTGCTGCCAACTCCACAGTAGCGTATATGTTCTGCGCTTGCGCGAGATACAATAAGCCTAGTCTCGTGCCAGTACTCCAAAACATGAAAACAGGAAATGACGGAACGGAGTATATAGAAAAACAATGTGCACACAGTATTCCGCCCCTCTGACACAACATGCTGATTCGCTAGCATACTGCCAATCAGAATGGTCATACAGCTAGCATGCAACCAGTCAAGGAATCCAATGGCTCAGATGGCCAACATCCAACCTTCTCAGACTTCACATGTTGAATTAGAACAGATGCTGTCCGCGCAGTTACAAAAGCTTCCACCACAGCTGAACACACTGAAAAGATTGGTTCCCAAACTCATCCGAGTCGCCCCAAATGCTTCAGATGGCCAATGGTTGGCCCGGCGTGTTTCAGGCTTAAAACTACATTTAAGATCTGACTAATCATATTCTACATGTATAGGGGGCTTTACAAAAAACATTCAAATCATCGTGGAGTTCACACTGTATATATCCGAGCCTGATCACATCACCATTCACACTGTATAATAAACACAGTATGGACATGTTCTCATAAAGACAATGTGTCTAAACTAATCTGACTGCCCTGCCCTTACCTTAACCCTAACCGTTTGTCTTTTTAGGAGCAGAATTCCAGTCCAGCCACCCCCAGTGATGAATTACCATCCTGCCCTTCATTCTCGTCTGCAGCTGGTCTCATCAACACGCCCACCCAGTGGACTTCTGTCTTTATACATTACATCAGCTGAAATCTTTGACCATCATCCCACAACAAATATTGTCTGTACTGGAAATGTTTGCTCATCCTATGATGAAGATGTTTGCACAAAAGCTTTGCTAGTCTAAAACATAGACTTGCTATAAACACTTTGTAATTTTTGTATTCTATATTTATGATCTTGACTGTTGCAATATTTAGCCTTCATTTTTATGTGCCAGACACCAAGGATAATTCCTTCTTCTCAAAAAGAGTGGTATTTTAGTGTTCACTACTGCACTGATGTTATTGTACATTTTTTAAACTTTGTAATAAATGACAAAACATGAAAGACTGTTTGTGTTGACAATAACTGAAATTAAACAGTCACACCTGCTGGAAAGGCATTTGTGCCAGCTTTATTAAAATATAGGTTACAGTGATTGTTCAGAATGCCAAATACGCAGACCTGTGTTTGTTACAGTATTAGAATGAGATGTTCTCAGAATACAGTATCATTGTATACTGCCAAAAGTTCTATTTAGCACTTATGGCGCAACAAAAGAATGCAACTGAGCAATGTGTATATGGGTACATAAATACACAGTAGTAATTATTTCAGTCTTTGCAATTGTAACAGTCAATTAAATGTATAAAATAAATGTCAAAAAGAGTCTGAACTAAATCTTGAAAAAGGAGGATAGGCCCTTTAACCACTGACCCCAAAATCATTCGCAAGATCACGGAACAATAGCATAGGCATTCACAAGACAAATCTTACAGCATACCTCAGGGGTAGAAGTAGCAGCATTGCAGCATTGTGAGATCACTACCGATAATTTCTAAATATCTGGTTTGTTGCAGTTTGCCACCATCAGTCTTGCTGGCAGGCACAGGGAAAGAGGTGGTGTAAATGAGATATGACTAACTGTAGAAAAAGTTATAAAACATATAAAACTCTTAAAAGCAAGGATATGACACATAAAACATAGAACATAAAGCAAAACACCATTCAGGATATATAGAAGGGTTACAAAGTATGATCATATAAGAGATAGCAAATTGTTCCATGTGTATGCTGCTCTCACTGAAAAAGCTGACTGACTGGAGATGGTACCCACAGATATTGTGCAATCCCCTCTTGACCCCTCTAGAATTTGCAGGACAGCACATTTTTATGTAAACAAAGAGGATTGAAGTGGTATTTTGTGAAAACCAATCTGCACAGTGGTTTGCATCAGTAAAATCTTCACAATCAAAAGAATTGTTGCAAACTTGATGTTAGCGTGAGTGTCTTATGCGTCTTCTTTTGATTCTGTTTTTGAATGGACTTGCATTTCCAGTCTACTGACCACTCAAAGCCACTTCACAACGCTTGTCAACTTGTTCAGCCATTTATACGCACATTTGTACAGTAATGGCAGAGGCTGCCATGCAAATTGCCAACTGCTCATCAGGAGCAATTTGGGGTTCAGTGTCAGGGTCAGGGATACTTCAGCATGCAGCTAGGAGGAGCTGGGATTCAAACCAGTGACATTCCGATTACTAGACAACCCACTCTACCTCCTGAGCTACAGCCACATCAATGGATTTTGTACAGTTGATGAAGGTTCTCAGTTATCCAGGTCATGGTGATTCTATGTGCTATGTCATGGGCTGTTTGAGTAAATTTTTGTCCGTGTCTGTGTAAGTTCATGTATGAATTTTCAACCCCTCTCATTTTCAACCCACAGGTGCAGAACCCCAACTCTCGCAGCCTCATGGACAGCCAAAAGGACCTTTTGGTGCTTGAGGGTTTTCAGGGCTGCCTGGACTCGGTCATGCTAAACAACAATGAGCTCCCACTGCAAAACAAACGCTCACGTCATGCAGAGGTGGTTGGACTGACAGAGATGAAGCTGGGCTGCATCCTCTATCCCGATGCCTGCCTACAAAAGCCCTGCCGCAATGGAGCTACTTGCACTAGCCTGCCCTCTGGTGGTAAGTATTAGAAAATTCAACAGCACAGCCTTTTCACACTGAGGCCTGTACATCTTTAATGGCATCTAAATAATTCAATTAAATGTGCTACAATATTTGCTATGTGTTTTATACACTGAAAATATTACATACATGTTTCCTTGTACTTGGTTGGTGTCGGTGATATTTTTATATTAAAATAAGTATAAAATAGTTCTATATTCCAACAGTAATCACTGTTATAGATTGTTTGGCCAGTAACCCATGCTTCTCTTCCCCCTGCTTATTCAGTAAAAGAGAAAATAAATAATCTGTTATCCTTCCCCATATTATTTATGAGGACAGAGAACTCAATATAGAGGTAAACCCGCTGCTCGGGTAACAGGCAGAGAGCAGGATCTGTTCTGGTACCGAAATTAGCACTGGCAAAACAGGGAAAGCCACCAATTCGAATGCTTCCGATGACGTCTTATACTACCTTACAGGCCAACTGACAATCACGTACTCTCTCACTCCTTAAAGGAACTCGGGAAATCATTATAGGTGAGTGACAAATAGTGTACAATACTTATTACCCACCTATAATGCTGTCCTGAATTCCCTTCCCAGACAGTTTAAAACCCATTCACACCTGGGCCCACTTAGTCTTAACAACCAACATGAATGCGGGTTGAGTCAACAACTCACATGTGGCTTCAACGACACTGAAACTCAAGGTGTGTCTCATTTCTCTTAATTGGATCCACATTTCCCTCACCTGCGTATTTTCTCTGAGTCTGAGTCGGTGGGATGGACTCTGGATGAGTCCATGGGATGGGATGGACTCTGGATGAGTCCATCCCACCGAGGATTCGTGGAGAGATGCAACAAAATCATGGGAGGTGAGAGGAGCCAACATATATTTAAGAGAAATTGCATGTCCTCTCCTCTGCAGTGTCATGTGAAGCAACGTCGATTTCTGATGACTGCTGCAATTGATCACTGCTGGACCAGCTGCCAGTCGGTTTTGACAGCTGTAGAGCCTGTTGATGAATTTTTGCCATTATCTATATATATTTCTCAACAGTAAAACAGAATTAATAATTGTCAAGAGATTTGATTATCAATAAAGTGAATTAATTTATTACAGATCTAATGAGAATATGACAAAATCTCCTGGGTTAAAAGAATATACATACAGTAATCAGAAATTCTGAGTAATTCTGATATTTAGTTAAATGTGCCTTGGCCATTTTCACCTCAGCTAGATGCATTTGATTGTCATTGACAAGCTTCTGGTAGTCCTCTGGTTGAATGTTTTAATATTCAGCTAAATTTGTTGGCTTCCTGGTACAAACTTGTTCTTTCAGCTATCTGCATGTTCTTGATGGGGTTGAAGTCAGAGCTTTAGGAAGGCAATTCCAAAACCTCTATTCTAGCCTGTTTCAGCTATTCCTTTACCACTTCTGATGTGTGTTTGGGATCATTGTCCTTTTGGAACACCCAATGCACCCATGACCCAAATTTCCTGGCTGATGATTTTAGGTTTACCTGAAGGATTTGGAGATAATCCTCCTTCATTATTTCACCTACTTTCTTCAAAGCTTCATCCACTGACAACAGCCCCACATGATACTGCCACCACCATGCCTTACAGAAGGTATGGTGTTCTTGGGGTTAAAGGCCTCACCTTCTAACCTCCAAACATATTGCTGCTCATTGTGGCCAAACAATTTTTCATCTGAACACAGATTTATTCCCTCCAGAATACTTTTTCTTTGTCCATGTGATCAGTAGCAAATTGCAGTCAGGCGTTAAGGTACTGTGTCTGGATCAAGGGCTTCTTTCTTGCGCAGCAGCCTTTCAGCCCATGGATGATGCAAAACAGGCTTGACTGTTGACACTGTCCCTTTGTATTCCAGCAGCTTCTAATTCATTGCAGACTTGCTTTTAGGTGTTTTTTTGTTGAATATTGACCATCCTGACAACTTTTCTTTCAGCAGGAGGTGATAGTTAGGGTTTTGATCGTGGCAGTGACACAACTGTGCCATAAAATTTATACTTACAACAGTTTTTTGCATAGTCGATCTTGGTATCTGTAACTGCTTTGAAATGGCTCCAAGTGACTTTTCTGACTTGTTCAAGTCAATAATGTGCTCTTTCAGATCAATGCTGAGTAGAGGTAAGATCTTTAGCCCGAGCCCGACCCGGCCCGAAATTCGGGTCGGGTCGGGCCTAAAATGTCAATCATGACGTTCGGTTGGGTCGGGCTCGGGCTTCTCTCTCGCTGACTTTTTTTTAAAATAAATATATGTTTATAAAAATGTATACTAAAACGATGTGTGGATACTAAACTAAGGAATACTTGTTGTAAATAAATAATTTGGATAAAACAGAGAAGGCGGCGCTGTAAGGTAATTGCTATATAACTACTACTAAACAGGAGGCGCAGAGCAAGAGCACGCTTTGCGCACGGCTTTGCGGACATTTCGTGAACGTAAAATACTATGGGATAAATTGAAATTTCGGGTTTGCTTCGGGCTCGGGCCTGCAAATTAAGTTAATTGGTCGGGCTCGGGCTGGGTCGGGCTTTAATGCCTGCGGGCCTGGGTCGGGTCGGGCTGGATTTTTTAGGCCCGATCTTACCTCTAATGCTGAGCTCCTTAGACTTTCCCATTGGAGTGTTTATTGCTGAGCCTAATGGGTGTATCAAACTTCATGAATGTTTTTTGTGATAATGTACCATGTGTGTCACTCATTTAATTACAGAAAAACGAGTCTTACAAATCAATGGAGCTCAATAGTGCTATGATATACATGTTCTCTATAAGTGTATCTAAACTTCTGACCATGACTGTATAACATTCTGAAGTAATATAATGCTTTCCTCATTAATGAGATGTATTATTTCACCCACGAGCAGTCCATCTGATATTAATCACAATTTAGTTTTTATGACCAGGACAGCCCATTTCACAGATTTTCCTTGGTGTCCACGTATATACCTGTGATCCATGCATCAGGACTTTGATAAAAGCAAATGTGTCCTTGCAATTTAAAATCAGTTCAGACATTTACATGATCAAATTTGTAGGGAATACAATTTAGGCATACATGAAGAAATTAGATTGTGATTAATTTGATTCATGGATGGCTTAAAAAACATATTTATTTTACAGTTATTCTCATGTAGTATTTCACCTCCTGTCTGTGCCCTACATTATAACCATCCTATCCTGTCCTTTTAGTAAGTATAAATATCTTTAAAGCAGATGCAAATCGATTACCGAGTGCAGTAGAGTTCCGCAGCTCAAGGATGAAAATGCATGATTATTACTCCATGGAAATGCAATTAAAGTTCATATGTGTCTTGCCGACTAGTTTTATAACAGTTATTATCGAGAGCGGACAGGGAGAAGGATGGAATTGAGCATTTCTAATCGCACTCAGTAATCGATTCACAGGGCTTCCCCACAACAGGAAGCTGCTGCAGGAGAGTGGTGAGTTGTGTTCACTTTACAATAGCGATCCGGCTAAGTTAGTGGAGGTTTGATGCCATGATCTATGTGCTGTGACCCTATTTGTACTGTTGCTGAAGTTTAGTGGTGATTTCTTGTCGGAGGCATATACTGCAATGTATTATTATCGGGTGCGGCTGTAGCTCAGCGGGTAGAGCAGATCGATTAGTTAGCTGCATGTCGAAGTGTCCTTGAGCGAGATACTGAACCTTACATTGCTCATCAGTGAGGGCCCTGCGATGAGCTGGCGACTTATCCAGGGAGTACACACCCCAAAAGTTATGCAACATCAGCAGACACCTTACAACACAGCACTGTAGTGTGTATGACTCAAAATGAATAAAAAAGTAGTGTTTGTGCAAGGAGCTAACGCTCCATTCACGGAGTCCTGTGATGGTTGGACCAAATGTGTTTGCGTCTTTGGTACTGGCAAGTCAAGGGTAGCTTTAGCAATGAAGCTGCATGTTTAAATTGACCGAAGTTCTCCTTTAAGGCAACAGACATAGCCAGCAGTATACAAGCAAAACGTATTTTATTTACCAGTTCTAT
Source organism: Acanthopagrus latus (assembly GCF_904848185.1). Taxonomy (NCBI): domain Eukaryota; kingdom Metazoa; phylum Chordata; class Actinopteri; order Spariformes; family Sparidae; genus Acanthopagrus; species Acanthopagrus latus. The sequence continues at coordinate 30,984,448 of NC_051040.1, read as the reverse complement.
AGGCAGTATAGCAATGATGCTGCTGAAACAATACTGTATATGACTGTATAGGACCATATACAGTACCAGTCAAACCTTTGGACACACGTTCTTATCCATTGTTTTTCTTTATTTTTATTATTTCCTACACTGTCACTTAACACTGAAGACATCCGAACTAAGAAAGAACACATATGGAATTATGTAATGTAACAAATCAGAATATGTTCAAGATCTGTCAATGTATCCTCAAGTGCTGTCGCAAAAACCATCAAACACATGATGAAACTGGCTCTCATGAGGACCGCCCCAGGGGGAGAAGGCCAAAAATTACCTGCAGAGGATACGTTGATGAAAGTTTCCAGACTCAGAAACCACAAATTAACAACACCTCAGGTTAGAGCTCACATAAATGCTTCACAAAGTTTAGGTAGCAGACACATCTTAACATCAGCTGTTCAGAGGAGACTGTGTGAATCAGGCCTTTATGGCTGAATTGCTGCAAAGAAGCCATGACTGAGGAAGAACAACAGGAAGAGAAGGGCTTGGGCCAATAAACACAAGAAATGGACTTTAGACCAGTGGAAATCTTTACTTGTGTTCCATCTGCCATGTCTTTGTGAGACGCAGAAGAAGTGAGCAGATGCATGTGTGGTTCCAACCATGAAGCATGGATGAGGAGGTGTGATGGTGTGGGGGTGCTTTGCTGATGACATTGTTGCTGATTTATTCCAAATTCAAGGCACACTTAACCAGCATGGCTACCACAGCGTTCCGTAGCGACATGTCATCACATCTGGTTTGCACTTAGTGGAGCCATCATTTGTTTTTCCATGGGAACTCCTTCAAGACTTTTGAAAAACCATTCCAGGTGACAACCTGAAATGGAGTGTGGACTGAAGTGAACCTAACATCGATTTCTTTCTTTTGTTTGTCTTATATAACTTTTTGAACTTTGTATTGGTGGTGTAGTTGGATTCATTGAAACTGAGTGTTTTATTCATCTGCTCTGCTGTCATTAACCACTGTGTTTGTGTTATCCATTTGTGTTAAATTAATTCAGGGGGATGTGTGTTCTGAGCACATGTGTCCTTCATCAATTTAAAAAAAACATTACAGTGTGTGTCAGTGTGTGTCTGTCTGTCTGTGTAAATCATGATTCCTCAGCTATGCAGTGTTCTCAGAGTTGCAGATGGTTTAGAAATGCTGTACTTGATGTAACTGTAACTGAGCTGATAGACAAAACGGCTAAAATAAGGATTCATTTTAAAATTTCAGAACAGTGCAAAAGAATGTATGCCAAACTACATAAATACACAGAAAATCTTCTTCATGCTGTGTGGATAAACTCAAGTGATTACCCAATGTAGCGTGTTTCAGTCAAGCAGTGCTGTAAAGAGTCCAGTGACTGCTCTGAATGTATAATAAATTCCTATCTTATTGTCCCCCTCCTCCCTGTCTGTCTGCCAGGGTTCTCTTGCAGCTGTGGCCCCCAGTACACTGGAGGGCGGTGTGAGATGGAGATAACAGCATGTGTTCCCAACCCATGTCAGAACAGTGGTGCATGTAAGCCCATTGGCAACGCCTTCCTCTGCAGCTGTAGGAGAGGCTTCAAGGGTCTGACGTAAGTTCCAGTCCAACCACATAAATGCCTGTAGCAGATAGTTTTGGTTTATTTCTCCAGTCAGTCAGGAGATTCCATAGATGCTGTGTGCAAAGTTTGGTTCAGATCGGTGAAATCGCCTGGGAGGAGTTTAAAAAAGTAGATTTTCGACATTTCACAAATTTGCGGAAAAAATGGTATGTGGAAATGTGGCCTATATCATGATATTCAAAACAATTCAGTGAAAGCGTGGATATATTTTTGAATTTGTGATAAAGTATATGTGAGTTATAAGCCAAAATGCACTTTTCCTTATTGCATACTGCATGTTACAATATGTACTTTGCATGGGTACAGCACATACTAAAATTAAAAAGAAAAAGAATGCAATTTGGAATGCACCCACAGTGAGTGGTACTAGCTCAGGTGTGTGTGAGCTGACCAATCAGCCAAAGACAGAGAAAGAATACAGTGCTGTAGCACTGGGCAACATGAGATAACAGATGGGTCTTTTGAGGATTAAAGCATGTAAACTTATAGATCATAAAGATTTAAAGATCATTTTTATTTGCCTTGATTGGTTGTACAACAACAGCTGGCTGCAACAGAACCTGAGTTACCGCAGTTACGACTCAGCTTTTTGGCAAAGTGCACTACCAAATGAGCTTGCATTATTACACCAATAACTCACACCCGTCTCCTCCCCTTTTTCCTCTATCACTCTATTCTGCAGCTGTCAGGAAGATGTGAATGAATGTGACCCCAGCAATCCAGAGGGCGAGTGTGAGAACGGCGGCCTTTGTGTTAACACTTATGGTTCCTTCTACTGTAACTGCACGGCAGGCTTCGTGGGCCAACGCTGCAGCCTACGGCCTGTTGTTGTCCCTGACATGCAGGCAGGTCATGCTGTGGTTGGTAAAGAAGAGCTGATTGGCATTGCTGTAGTTCTTTTTGTCATCATCACCCTCGTTATCCTCTTCATTGCTTTCCGAAAGAAGGTCTTCCAAAAAGACTACACGCGCAACAATCTATCGCTGGTGCAGGACCCAGCCACTGCAGCACTCCTCAACAAGGCCAATGGTGTTCAGTTCAAGACCCTACACTGCACACCAGGAGACCCCCTCAACCTTTACACAGAGCCAACATTGGGTCCAACCATGGTGGGGGCAGGTGTAATAATTGGACCTCCGCAGGTTCCTGTGAGGCCAATGGCATATACACCTTGTTTCCAAGGAGACCCACGGTCCACGCTGGAGAGGATGGTGGATGGGCATGGTGTTGAACATACAGAGATGAGCACCTTTCACCCTGAGTCACCGAGGATCCTGTCAGGAACTACCAGGAGGGGAGTGGTGGTGTGCAGCGTGGCTCCCAACCTGCCACCAGTGTCACCCTGTCGGTCCGACTGTGACTCCATACACAAGAGCCCATGGGACAGTGACGAGGGTGAGTGCATTTTATTTCCAACTACAGTAAGAAGTTGCAGTCAGAATTAATTAGCAGTGAAGTTATTTATTTACATACAGTCACAGCTGCCTAGACAAATTGATGAAGTGACCCTCTCGTCTCCTCAGCCCCCAAGTGCCATTTCAACCACCCTCACAGTCTGCAACTCACCAGCTGTCTTGGCTATGAGGCACTCAATGCATTATGTGCAACACGTTTTATAACGAGCCACCAGTGACTTGAAAAGCTAAGTCTCTGGTGACACATTCAGTCAGGCTGAGTTGAGCTGAGATGGGCCAGTTCACACTTCTGCAACTTTTCCCACAGCATTTCAAAACCCATTGTGAATCTTTCATTAGAACTGGACTTTAGAATGGCTTTTTTATACTAAAAACCCATGGCACTATTTAGACGAATCCCAACAAAAGAGTTGATGAAAACTTAACGGGCTAAACAGTTGACTATAAAATGTGGAGAGTAAGGACAATCTACTGGTATGTACTGCCACACCTAGCTATATTATATCAGGGATCGTAGATCGTGTGTGTGTATATATATATATATAGGTGGGACGTCAGGGATATTTAGGTTTGATATTCCAGAGTATAATTGGCCATTTTTGACTATTTTTGATTTTGCCATTATATTTCACCTTAAAAACTATTTACCTTGCCTTGCTTGGTGTCATTATTTTTAGCACAACCTCACATGTGTGATTGTACAGTTCTTTTTGACTGTGTTCATGACTGTGTTAACACAATGGACCTAAAATCACAAAAACATGCACTAAATTTGCTAAACACACTACTACAAACACTACATAACACACTAACTATACACTCCAAATACGCTAAATGTCACAAATCTCTCAACTCTCAAAACTCTCTATCTCTCTCGCTGTCTCTGTCACCATCACTGTTGCTGTCACTCTTCCACCGCCATCCCTCCCACAATTTTTCCTCAGCAACCAAATCATATTATTTGCCATATAATTTTGTGATTGGTTGGTGATGTGCCTTTTTTCACCAATAGGAGATTTTTTTGCTTGCAAACACTTCCTGCTTGCAGACACTTTCATGAGAAGCTGTTTTGACCATTTCTTCCTGCACCAAACAGGCAGCAAATGTGACAACAATGTTGGCAGACATTATTTATCAGTAGTCCAGTCTTACTTGGCCTATCAACATGATTTAAAAACTTGTATATAGTTTGAAGCCCGCACCAATGCATAAGTTGGAACCGAGACTTACGGAGGCTGCGTCATGCTGCTATGTCACGTCATGTCGACGCAGGAGGTAGGCTCTGCATTGATTGGCACACCCTTAAACCATGCAGCAGACAGGTTGAAAATCTCAGGTCAGTCTGATCCTGATCTGCAGATATTTGAGTCACACACACAGATTTCTTGCTTTTATAGAGAGATATTTATTCTCATTATTTTTTTATCACCATTGTCTGGTGGTGCAGAGTCAGACTGTCCGACATTACTCTGCTGCAGTGACACTATTGGTTGAATTTTGGACCTGGACCCTAGCACGATTTTATTTTCTTTTTTTACATCAGAGCACAATTTTTGGCAGAACATAGATGTGTATGTAATGTTACTCTGGCAACCTGTGGATAAAATGTCTGCAGTGAAGAAATAACTTAAATTAGAAAGCGAAAGTAGTCCAACGGCGACATGTTACACCCGCAATACGACTGGTTCGCGGGGAGGGAAGTGTAACAAAAGAGCTGCATTTAATACTACACATTTGATATGGCAAATAAAAAACAAACACTCAAAGAATACAAGTTCACTCAAGCAATACAGGCAAAGACAAACATTTGCAGATACTTTCAAAAGGACAGAGACATATCCTCGAGACAGTGACATGGCCAAAAGTATTACAGAGATGGTAATTAAATTAATCGCTCTGGATAAGTAGCTCATCTCCATGGTAGAGGATCAGGGTTTCCTTTGTCACCTGGAGTTTTTGAATCCCGGTATGCCCTATCATCTCGGCATTACATTACATTTCTTCCACTTTCGAGTTACAATGTGCCGGTATGCGCACTAGTTTTGTGGGTCTTATACAGCAGAGCACGTAAAACAGGCAACCAAGGAGATGCTGAACACGTGTGATACAGACAAGCAATGTGTCCACATCATTTTACATGACGTAAGGAATATAAAAAAAGCAGTGAATGATATGGAGGTACCAAGTGTGAGCTGCATCTCACACACTCCTGCTGGCTGTACACGAGGGTCTGCTGTCACAGTGCAGCATCGCAGACTCACCTGCTAACACAAGAAGGTGGTCGGCCAATGTTGGAATAGCATATATGCATAATAAGGAAGAGCCATATGGAAGTATATACTTTGTTTCAACAAAATAAAAAAACTATTAAGGAATGCAGGTACTTTTTTTTCTTAATGCAGCTGTATTATCCAGGAAAATAGTAGTTAAGGCTGAGCATCAGATCAGGACGCGGTATTGGCAGATACTAAATATTAAAGGACTCGGCTCAGATTTGGAAATCCCTAAAAGAAATACTACTCTTTTTACAGTATTATTTGTGCAGCCATAATCAGGTCACAGTTCAACTGCAGATCAAATTGGCTTGATGTCATGGATATGCATACTATATGTCTAGTGTCTAGAGGATTGAAAGTTTGAAAGCATGACAAACTGGTACCCTGAAATAACAGGTGTAACATGCTGAATTTGGCTCACCTTTTTTCTCATCAGCTCCTTGATCCAAATCCTGTCACTTTGCATCAAAGCACTAACATTTTCACTTGCATATTCAGTTAGATCACACATAATAGTGCTGCGCTAGACTGCCACCCTTTGATGTGCAGTGCAAAACTTATTTATTATGGGAGAGAAGTTTTGCGACAGCAAACTTAGGTGGACAAATCATAGCAGATCACAGTGATGAAATGATCTGTTGTATCTATAATTTATATTCTGTTTCAGAATACACCTAATCTTGACCTTTGGGAAGAGTATGTGTAACAAAAGTTTTAAGCTCAGGAGTCATTTACATGCTGATGCTGACTAACATGCAAAGTGGTTAAAACCTCTGAAAAGTGGAACTTTAAACTCAGATTATTTTGTTAGTTGGCAACTCTGTTTTGGCATTTTGATGGCTAAATCCAATATACCTTGTTTGGGACATTGTCAGCAATGCTGTCCAGCTTTGTTCATTACATGTACAGATACCTTTGTGTAGCCTGATGCAGTGCAAAATATAGGCTGTCAAACCACACAGTGTCACATCCAAATTTCCTGCTTGGATTTAATGCAGCTTTGTGTTGAACACAAGTTAGAAATCACATGGTTAAATGCTGCGAAGACAAACAAGCTCATTTTCAACTGTGAGAGCATTAGTGAGCTTTAGTAAATCAAATCCACAATCCATCAAGAGGCAACAACACAGAACAGGCAAAGGCAACAACACAGAGCAGGCAAAGGCAAAAATGCAAGAAATAAAAGCAAGACAGTGTACAAACTAGGAATAACACAAGAGATAAAAGCCAGAAACAACCCATGGGGAGATGGAACATAGGAACAGACTCAGGGGACTAAACAGATGAATTAACAAAGAGACCAGGGAGACCATATACACAACGGAGGCTGGGGAATTGGACAACTTGTGAAACATATTGGGGAGGAGCAGAAAAACAGAAGAGGGAGGAAATGGAAAGTGAGACATGACACAGGAGGATATAATTTCAAAATTAAACAGGAAAGAACAAAACCACAGACTCAAACTATGACAGGTATAAATATATTAGTGTAACAGCAAAGTACAAAAATAAACTGCAGCACCTTTTTTTTTTTTAACTTTTCATCATTTCACAAAAATGCACAATCCATGAAGAGATTATTCTGTAAAACAAACCCTCAACAGGTCTTTGAAAGAGAGTAGTATAATTATTATTACAACGATGACATCTCTCAAAGAGTAAAATTGTGTATTGTAAAAGATATTGTGAAAACTATATAAAACATCACTAATCACATCAACATGATTCATAATTGAAACATAAAAAAACATAAAACATAATTGAATATTACAAACACAAGATATTATTAGTACCAAAATGAGTATTACAAACACATATATTATTAGTGTAAAATTAAATACAACCACATACCGTGTGCGCCTTCTGACCAAAAACTTAGGAGTGGTTGCCATCCTTTTTAATGTTGCACTGCTACTCTTCAGTACCAACACTTTACTGCATGTAGCTTCCAACAGAACACACCCTCTTTCACTCTAATTGGTAATTCAGCATGTGAACACAGCATGCTGCCCACTCAGTCCTATTCACAGGTTTGGCCAGTAGGTGTCACCGCAAACAAAGGAACCGATATACATTTTCAAAATACCATTTACAATGTAAAAAGGGAAACAAAAACAAAGGCACATTTTCTGCGACACCTACACTGCCACCAAAATGTGCAAATATTTATATTTATATATCAAACAACAAACGAATGGTAATAAATCTTGTAATTTTTCAGAAATTGGTAATCAACTTTCATAACCCGTATATATTGTTTCAGATTTAGATTAACTTTTGATTAGATTAACAGCACCTTGCATGTATGTTTAAGACATCTGGTTTTGTCAGTAGTGGTTTAGGAATCATTCTCAACTTGTACCACTAATTTATGAACTGGACGCTCAAGAAAAGATGGTTGCTTCAAGCGCTGACCTCTCCGTCCTATCTGGATTTGAACCTTTCTCACAATACCATCATCATCTTCATTTGTCTCAACAACTCTAGCCAGTTTCCTCTCATTTCTGGGAATATTGTCCTCCTTTAGAATTACTACATCTCCAACTTGCATGTTTCTTCTGAGTGCATGCCACTTTTGTCTGAGGCTCACGTTGGCCAAGTATTCTTTGCGCCATCTGCACCAGAATTGTTCTGTTAGGTAATGAACTCTTCGCCACCTCTTCCTGGCTTACAAATCCTCTCGGACGAAATTGCTAGGAGGCAGAAGGGGCACAGAGGTCTTCATTGTAAGTAAATGATTTGGTGTTAAAGGCTCTTTGGGTCATTGATTGTATCTTTGGTGAGTGGGTGATTGGCAACTATCGACATGGCCTCATAGAAGAATGTTCTCAATAAGGTGTCATCTAGTCTTCCTGTAGCTTGGGTCAGGACAGAGCTCATCACACCACTGACTGTCTGTATTTGGTGCTCCCACACACCTTCCATGTGGCTTGCTTCCAGTACATTCATACAGAGGCCACATTGTTTCATTGCCAGATAAGTAGAAATTCTCTCTTTGTCTAGATCCATTAGACCTTTTCTCCACTCTCTCAAACTCATTCTTTGCCCCAACAAAATTTGTACCTTGGTCAGATCAGATCTGTCTCACTCCACTATGTGGATGGCTCTGGAGCTTAAACATGTGAAAAACAGACCATATCTCTTAAATTCTTTTTGACCTTGTTTTGTGTAGAAGGACCTGAAACAGTCAATTCCTCTGTCTGAGAATGGAGGTGACGGCTCTACTCAGTCAGCAAGCAGGTTCACCATACGTTGAACTTCCGTTGGTCCACGCACTTTTCTGCAAGTGACGTAACATTTGATATGCTCCACCACTACGTTGCTGGCACCTATTGTCCAATATCCGTTGGCCCTGGGTTTGTTCACTGTTTGCCCTCTGCCTTGGTGCTGAGTTTTCTTGTAACAGTGGTCAAGTATTACTTGTTAGACAATGCCGTCTCTAGGAAGAATTACTGGATGTTTCACCTCAAGTGATGTAGCAGACCTACTCAGTCACCCTCCAACCCTGAGTAGTCCATCCGCAAGGATGGGATCAAGTTAGTACATTTTGTGAGCTTTTGGTATTTTAGCCAATTGTTGACTGAACCATTTCAGCTCTTCTTCAAAGGCTTTCTTTGTGCTGCCTTGATGAGAGCAAGAGCGGCCATTTTCCTCTTCTCAACACTAATAGGCCCTGACAGGTCTCTATTTGCCAGTCTTTGAATCCGAGCAACAAATTTGAGAGCTGTATCCCAATCAGCAAAACTTGACAACCTCTTCAGGAAGCTGTCTCTCTCCAAGGCCTCTGTCTTCAGGATCTTTACTTCTGGGTCGCCTATAAGAAGCTCTGGGGATCCTTGGTTTGTGACCATGTCTCGTTCCTATAAGAATTTAGGTCCAGTGAGCCAATTTGAATCAATCAGGTCAGCCACCTTTAGACCCCTAGACGAATGGTCTGCTGGAATTTGACCTATGTCAATGTAAAACCATTGTCCTGGATCTGTTGTGTCTCTTATCCTCTGAACACAATTAGCAACAAAAACATGAAAGCACTGGGTTCCGTTCTTGATATACCCAAGCACCACCTGTGAGTCTGTCCAGAAAAATTCTTGATCTATCTTCAGTTCAAGCTGTTGTCTCAAGATATTACTTGCTGCTGCAGAAACTGCGGCTGCAGAGATCTCAAGGGTATGGTGACAATGTTTGTGGGGGGCCACTCGGGCCTCACCCATGACCAGTGCACAATGCACCCTTTTATCTTCAACAATCCTGATATATGAACAATGCCCACAACCGTTACTGCTGGCATCTCAAAAATGATGCAGTTCAATGTTTTGGGTTGTGAAAAGATTCTCAGGAATGAAGCATCTTGGTATTTGAATGTTTTGAAGTCTTTAGTTCAGGGGTGAGGGGTCCATCCCACCCAATAACCCGCTTGCACATCTCTTGAATTGAATGAATGAATGCGTCAATCTGTATGTTCCACTTCACTCCCAATACACTCTGCATGGGAACCTCACTGTAATTCAGATCCACATCCTTCTCTACACTGGCATGTTCAGTCTCTGGAATTGCATCCCAGACATCCTTTTTGTTGCACACAAATTTTTCCCTTGGCAAAGAGTTATGTGCTTCATTGACCAGCTGTTTGGCTTTCTTGACTGAATCTGATGGGCCCATCGGCAACATGTAACTTTCTTCTAATGAAATTAGCTGCCACTGGGTAGTCCTTTTTGTGGTCACTGGCAAGTATTTTATGCCGTAATTAGCACATCCTGGGATTATGCTGCTCCAAAAATATGCACTCACATGCAGTATTCCTTGGGTTCCATTTATGTGTTAGAATTTTCCCACCACAGGAACCTCAGGAAATCCCAGTCTTCTTGGTTGTCATGGGAGCGGTGAAACATTTTCTCCATGAAGCAAATAATTGCGATTTGATTGTTGTGAAACCTACAGAGCACTCCAGTCAGTGCATTCATTAAATCAGGTCCTGTGAGTAGGTGATCATTAAGAGAGGCACCCTCAAATCATGCAGAGCAGTCGAATACAACTCTGATTTTGATGGGCTTCCTAGGATGGTACACCCCATGACGTGGAATGTACCAAGTTTTGCTCTCTTTCGGTGTGTCATCTACCTCTTCTGCGTCACCATTTTCAAGTACACCAGCCATGAATTTCAAGCAATGCTCCTTGTACTTGGGATTGTTCTCTATTTTTCGTTTTAAATGCTTCAATCGAACTATAGCTAGCTGCTTGTTGTTCAGAAGCTGAGGACATTCTCTGAAGGGTAGCGGCATCTCCAGATGTCCTTCCTTGTTATGTTGGATTTTCCCAATCAGGAGCTGTAGAAACTGGATGTCCTGCTGGGATATGTTCTTTTCTCTTGGGCTTGTGTCTAATAAATCTGCTTCCAGTGTCTTAATCACAGACACAGGTGTGATAGCTGGAAGTCCCCTTTAGAGATGCGATGGCAGACCCCTGCCACATCCTTTGAGTTAGTCCAAGGTTTTACAGATCCTACTATACTCGCTCCTAAAGCAGTCTTGACTGTCTATGGATCGTAATCTTCACCTGATATCACTTGTTTTGGTTTCAGGGCCTTTGCACAGTCATAGTCAATCAGGAGTCCTGCAGGACAGCTCAATAGATCTGGTATTTCTTCTGAAATGCTGAGAAGGTGGATTCACTTTTTTGGTGTTTCACAGGTGGGAATACTGTTCTGCTCCAGTGGGATGTATTCTCGAGTGTATGTGGGTGGCAGCTCAATGTACTCTTGTGAAAGGTACTTTTGCTCACTCTTAGTTGGTTCACTCTTAGTACGTAGACCAAAGTTTCTGGGCTGCTTTTTGCTGCACAAGAGAGCTACACTGGAACAATCATTAAAGTGCGATCGCGGTTATCAACTCTCACGCTGCATGAGACAGTGGAAGCACTGTCGACTTGTGGTAGTGTTTCAGGTGTTTCTCCTCGTGGACGTTTTTTCATGAAGTAGAGAGGGGTGTCTCTGCCTGCAAATATGGCAAGTGACTCTCTGTCTACAATTTTTGGAGATATGGCCAACTCTGAGGCAACTCAAGCACATATGGTTGTTGATAACATTTTTTTTTCATTTCCTCTAGAGGCATTGCTGCAAATGTTTCACAGTTATGAATAGTTTGTTGACAGCAGATACACTCTATTTGCCTTTTGTTTTGAGTGGCAGGAGGGCTGGTTTTGTCATTTTTGTCACCCTTTGATGCACTTGAGGCTTCTGAAGTGGGTTTTAGTTTCTGAGACACCTTTGTTGATGCCACCAGGATGCTGGCTTTGAGACGTTTCTGTTCCTTCCCTGGGTTTTCACCTGTATGCCCGTTTCATTTAATGCATAGAGGGAGGAGACCAGATTGCATGCTATGCGCACCTCTCCTACCATGAAGTCTGAAAATTATTCGAAACCTGGATATGGCT